>NC_087549.1:150410111-150750111 GCF_036250125.1 Pseudopipra pipra | reverse complement strand
TCTGCTGCTTTGTCAGGACCCACACAGTACAGGTGCTGAGCCTCATGAGACAGGAGACCAAACGCTCCCCTGCTCTTCTCAGTGCCAAATCTCAAAATACTTTATAGTGAAGAATAGAATCCTCTGTGTTTGACATAGGGGGAAACTGAGGCAGGCAAAGGTGGTGAGATTTGTCTGTGAGCCTACAGGAAATGGGAGCCAGGGCTGGATAACAGAAAATAGGGTTCACGAGTTTAGTGAGTCCAGCCCAGCTGGCTGCATTGTGTGACTTGAGCTAAGAGGCTGGCAGGCCCCTAGAGCTGAGCTAAAGCACTGGAACTATGAATTTCCAAGCTTTCAAATATTTGGATAGCCTATAAATATGATTTTAAGCTCCTAATCCCTCCCTGTCAAATGGTATAACTTTTTTTCTTCTTCTTTTTGGTTTCAACCTTCCTTCTCTCTTGGTTTTGCTAAAGCAGCCTCAGCTCTGACATCATTTGAGAATTTCACTTAACAAAATGTTTTGAATCATTTGTGCTGGTTCTGGAGACTCTGCCAATGGAAACATCCCCTGCAGCAAGTGCGATTTTAAACCTTGAATGTGCCTTTTTTTTTTTTTTTTCTCCCTCCTGTAGTTACATTCAGAGCAAATCTCTTCCCTTGACTTCTGGCCAACTGTCCCAGAGGAAAGGGTTGCTCTGGGATGTCAGAACATGGTTTGCTCAACCATAGAGAGCCCATCTGGAGACAGGGTAGCTTCCTCACATGTCTCCCTGTTCCCCATCAGTCCTCCTGGGTGGGTAAGAGGAGGAGGAGGAAGGGCTGGGGGAATGTTTGTGCATGTCTGGGGCTTTGAATGTGGCACAGTGGCTGCGATACCAAAGAGATGGTGAAACTCAAAAACGGGTAAAGGGAGAGGACACAGCTGGGAATGAAATCTGTAATCAAATTACTCTCTGTAGCTACCAATATTATTTTTTATTATATGACAACGTTTGCACCTCCTGCTAACCAACATTGCTCGAGAAATTGATGTCCTTGTATTGAGTTCTCCTTCACCCTCTTTTTAATGGTTGCATGGAAGTAAGAACATCATGTCCTGGAGCCAAATAAGGCAGAGGTGCATGGTCCTGAGGTCACGTTTAATACTCAACAGCCTTCAGATATCAAAAACAAGCAAAAAACCAAGGTGGCCCTCAGACATATCTGAAGCACTACTGCCAGATATCTTCCTTGTCATGATGTGCAACACTTGGACAACAGTATTTGGTGCTTGAGATTGCCTTTAGGAAGCAAATCCTTGACCCTCCACAATGTGTCTCTGATCAAAACCAAAAGACATGCATTAAAAACCTCTTCTTAAGGATCAGGGCTGGGGGTAATGGACTTACAGGTTATTGCCAAACAAAATGCTCCCTGAGTCCCTCTGGGCACAAGAACCACTCCACGAAACCCTTGGATGAGGAACCTCTTTTCCAATGGCAAAAGAAACTCCAAAAAGGAACATGTGGGATATTTTATGGCACTATTATGGTTCTATTGATACTATTTGAAGCAAGTGCAAACACACTCAGGCTTATAATAAGAGGGTGTAATAGATAGTAAGTGCAAATGACTCATTCACTGAGATTTTCCAGGATTAGACAGCAGCAGAAGGGCAACAGCTGTGTAAAATGGACTTTAAAAAATAATCTTCTAATAAGATTTTAATAAACCTGTTAGTAAATTATAATGCTTGCCTTCAAGAACTATTTCTCCCCTGCAGTGTTTCTCTGTGGACTTGAAGCTGTGATGCTCTCCAGCATGCATGATACAACCTCGACTGCGCTGTTGGCAGGGCAGGGAGCCCTCAGGTCAATGAATGAATGGAAAAATCACACCTGTGGGCAGAAGCTGAGTCTTGAAAAGCTATTTCAGGCCTCCTGCCATATTAACTTCTAGAATTGAACTCAAATCTCCTTTTTTTTTTTTGTACTATCCTTGCCACGTTTTTCTTTCTGTTGCCTTGAGTAGATTAATTTCAAAAATAAAATAAATAGTGTTTTATGAAAAAAAGAACCTCCTCTTTTCATTGCACTCCAGATTGTGTGTAGCCAAATGCTGGCTTACCAAAGCCTTCCCCTAAATCCCATGTCTGGACAGGCATGTGCACATTGCCGATGCAGGGAAACTGCCACAGTTTTTGTCCTTTTCTCAGAAGTTTGTCTCCTGGGGTCAAGTCATTACATGGTAATCTTGGAGGAGGGAACTCATTTTTGCAGCTGCCACAGTTTAGGAGAAAAGCTTGTATGAGCAAATGTTTAGGAACTCAAAAACCAGAACGGAAACCAAAAGGACTCAGGTTTATTTCCCTTCCTCAATGCTGTCTAAATTGCTGCCCAGTTGTATTTAAGCTGGACCTGGCCAAGCTGCTCCTATTTCTTATGAGTTTGTGGGTATTTTGGCCCCAGCAGGACAATGTTCATCTCCCTTTCTCCTTCTTGTTAAATGAGGTGTCAATCATTTATCCTGTTGACTTATAGAGTTTTCTACCACCTTCAGATGTCACCACAAAGTACACATTATGTTGGTAAGTGTATATGCAAGTGTATCTACATAACACATCTACATTTTTACTCTCTTGAGAAAGTTAAGGGGCAGAAGCATAAATGCAGCTCCTCAGTTTTACAGGATGATTGGGGAAAATAACCTTCAGGTGGGATGAGATACATCAAAGCCCAGATCACCTGCCCCGCTGCACTGGGGACGGGTTGTGTCAAAAATTACCAAAGGCTCAGTGTTCTGCTGTAAACTATTCAGTGGCAGTTTTCCCTTCAGCTTCCACCTCACAGGGCAGTGCTTGCCCTTCTGGAGTACGTGTGTTCAGTAGGTGCCTGCAGTGAGGGTTTAGGATTCCTACAGAAACACCTGAACTCCTACACGGGGTAATTCAGAGTTCCCTCTTTCTGGAGCTTTCCCCCACTGATATTAAAGTAGCTTGGCAATAGGTGGCTTAGGCTCAGCCTCAAAGCCTCGTGCCTGTGCCCATCCTTCTCCAAAAGGTTGGTTCCAGCTTGGTGCCTCAGTTTCCTAATGGTAAAACTAGGGATAAGACCCAGGACCTGCTCCCAAGGGAACAATGAGAGTGGCACAGTCACACTGGGGAGCATCAAGACCCCTGGATGTGGCAGCTCTGTCAGTGGCCTTGCTGGGAGTTAAACAGCAGATGTGAATTTGGCTCAGAAGCCCCAACATTGATCACAAGCACTTCAGGAGTGTGACATGCCACCAAGCCCATAAAGCACCACCAAATACAGTAATTAACCCCCTACCTAATTCCATACATGTGCCCTTTTCATGCTGCCAGGATCTGATGTTAAAACTCAGTGACCCTGGGCATCCTGCAAGTGTCAGAAGGACAGCGACAGCTCACAGATAAAACCAGCACACAAATGCAGACCTGGTGCTCTTTTGGTAGCTTCCATTTTTAAACCAGTGCTGTCATCTGGAGCTCTGGCACTGAGAAGAAAGCACTGGAGCATCACCTGTGGCTGCTGTGGCCACCAAACGCTGCTTCAGCTTTGGGTGACATGGGAACAGCACTTTTTTGTTCGGGGATTTGCTGTGAATTAAGTCAATCAAGTTAAATATAAATAGATTCACACACATCTACTTGTATTTATATAAGTTTTGCATGTATTTTGCTGCTGTTTCAGCCCAGCTCAAGCATCATAAGGGCTGCTCAGGGGAAGCAATGCCCCTGCCCCATAATCTGGGCTTGTGAAAACCTTCGTTAGAGGAGAAAATTGAGCTTTAGTCATAATGTTATTTTTATTGGCTTTAGATCCTGATTTCTCTCTGAAACTCTTTACTCCTAAGGAGCCACTGCAGCCCTCCAGGAGTCTGCAGCCCTCTTCGGCACTGGAGCTTCATCCCAGCAGTGGCAGGGGCAGGTGTGCTGGTGTCCCAGATGCTCCCATTCACAGTCCAGCCCATTTGCTCCAACTTTGCATCAAAATGGGATCATGCTGAGATGCTGGAATCAACTCATCAGCCTTTCCTGAGGCAGGGGGGTAGTAACTTTTTCAGACAGCTCAGGTATTTCCTCCAGAGCTCCAGTCTGTCACATCACTGCAAATATATCTTCACTGGATGGTTTTTGCTGGTCAAGAGTGGGATGCAATGAAGGCTTTAGATTGCCTCTTGCAAGGAGGGCAGGGGCTGTTGGGGGCCTGCACGGAATGAACACCCAGTGGTGTCTGGCCAAACCCATCTCCCTACCCAGCTCAAGGTCTAGAGCAGCTTCACTGCAAAGCGACAAACAAAAGGCAACAAGAACTGCTTTTTCTCTCTAAACGCTGTCACCAGCCAACCCAATAGAAGTGAAATAACCCTCTTGCCCAGTCTCCCTCATAGTTTATGATAAAGAGCCTTTTGTTGCAGTTTAATTTGCAAACTTTCTCTTCTGCCATTCTCATGAACCACCGTTCCGGAGGCTCATATAATTATTTTTACAAGAAATGCTTTCAGACAAATAAGTCTGGGGAGGTTTGTAATTTCTATTACCTCATGGCGACTCTATTGATAGACAGCAGCACACCTTGGGAGAATTAGAGAGCATAAAGTAATAGGGGTTTTTGTCCTCTCAAGACAGAGCTGTGAGTGCTGCCTGGCTCACTGCCAACACCACCAATTACCAACCTGGAGCAGGAGACAGGTCCTAGTGATGAAAAATTACAGTTTTCCAGCAAGCCTGGTAATGATGGAGCTGTACTGTGAGCTACCATTTCCTTCAGGGCCTGTTAGGCATCCAGGACTATGATATGTTTTGGGCCACCTCAGTGTTTAGGACAGTTGTCCCTCTACTGGGGGGAAAAGGATGGAGTTTGTATTGCTTCCCCTTGCCTTTGCACCCACTCACGACTCTTTCCTGGCTTCTTTATTTTTTGCAGAAGCCCTTTCTGCCAGGAGACAGAACAGTCGAGCATAAAAAAGCAATTTCGGAGGCTCTGTCATTGGCAATTACGCTTGAAAGCCAGAGATTTAATTATTGTGTAAGAGCGATACCCTTGAAAGAGAAATTGCAACGGTCCCATCACTTGAGACGTTTCAGCGCTGAAACAGACGGCTCACGAAATGTCAAGGAGCGAAAAACGCAGCACTCCTGTACTTCCCACCTCCAAATCCTGGTGCGAGGGTCTCTGTTGACACTGAAGTTAACTGGTAGTTGGGTTAATTGAGGACACAGGTGCCCCACTCGAATCCAGCTGTCTGGGGCTTTGTCATACTTATTTTCCTTGCTGCCAACCATCGCAAACGTGTGGCTGGAGGTACACGGAGCTTCCACCATTCCCATTTCGTGCCGGCACTTTAAATTAACACTTATTCACTCAGGGTGATGATTTTTGTGTGTTTGTTGGGAATCTAGCAATTATACCAGCACTCACCGGCAAACAAGTCATATTCTCCCTCTCTCTCAAGTGTACAGGGTGCCTGTACACATAGGAGAGCACTGAATTACTCTGTCCCTATCTCTATCAAGGACTGACAGCACAGTGAAGAAAGCACATTGCAGTAAATACATAAATAATTCAGCCAGTATATAACAGCACAGGGCTTTAAATGCTATAGATGTGACTATCTTCCAACATCAGCTCAAAGCAGGAGTTGGTAGAGTTGTGGTGGTATAAAATCAATGAGCTAACCACAGGACATCTTCATCACATCTGCATGGCCAGACTCACACCCCCAAGGCTGTCCCAGCACAGCTGTGTCCTTCTGATGGTTCCCAGCGTGAGTAGCCCAGAGTGTGGCTGAAACTAAGTCTTTGATTTGCCAATTTTGTGTCCGTCTTTCAGAGGAAGAAAAAACCTCAAACCAGCTCAATGCCCTTGTTCAACGCGTGATTCGGATGCGTTGGGTGGGAAGGAGCCCTGGCACCAGGTCAGGCAGCCCACAAGTGGCCACAGCAGTTCCCTGTGATTGCACAACATATTACAACAACAAAGTGTTCACTTTATCTGACTGTGAACAGGAGGAGTTGGGGCCAGGGGGCGAGTTGGGGACACCGGGAGTGATGCTGGACATGTGATTGCTCAAGTGGGCGTTGGTTCAGCTGTGGTTTCTTTTCCCATGTCCCTGTGCCATCACTCTCAGATGGGTTGTTACAGTACCCAGCAACACAACCACAGTCAGATACAGCTGATAAACCCTTTCAGAACCACACTCAGCATGTCACATAAAACCAGGGAAAAAATTCATATCTCCAAGCCCAGATATTCCCGATTTATCCATCCCTAAGCACCAAAAGGCTTTTAACCCCAGGGAAAGTGCTTCTCCAGCTGCAGGGCAAGCACAAAACTGGCAGCGAGGAGCTTGACATCCCGAGCTTGTCCAGCTCACACCTCTTATCTCGCCTCTCGTGTGTCACACAGAATCCTCCCCCGGTCCTTTCCCGCTGGGCTCCCTGCTCCCTGCGCTTGCTCTGCTGCTGCTGCTCCCTGCCAGGACACTTATCCCTGCCACGGCCGGTCAGCAGGGAATTTCCTCCCGCCGGAGCAGCGCTCACGTGGCACCCAGCCAGGGAAACCAGCTCCAGGTCGGTGCTGCCAGCAGCCTTTGCCAAAGAAGCGAGGGCTTTCCTGGGCGCAGGGGCTGCGAGCTGTGCTGGCTTCACAGGGAAAGGATGCTGCTTCTCGAGAGGTGTTAAAAACCAAACCAACCTGGCTCAGGTTAAAGAGAAACAGATTTTTTTTTTCTCTCTCGCTCTTTCTTTCATGAATTAAGTTGTTGGAGGAACGAGGCTCAGAGATGCAACAACAAAACACGTGTTGAGTCAAACAGATATTTCTTTTAACCTACACAGGAAAACGTCTTGTATTGGTTGGGGGTTATTTATACTCGTGTGTAAGCTTCTACTTATTGATGTAGTAGAGCTTTTAGGTTGATATTAAAACAAAAAATATTGCTGCTTCAAAAACAAGTTTTGTTTTGGCTCCCCCTTTTCTTTCACACACACAACTACGGGCAGTTTTGAGTCAGAATTGCTCATTGCCTGACTGAATCGCTAAATAATTTCTGCCCTGTGTGGGACTCTATCTCATAGTGACTTTACTTTCTTTAAAAGTAATAGAAGCAAGAGAGAAAATTTGTAATCTGGAGGTTGCTGGCAGCCTTTCTTGGTTTTTTCCCTTTCCCATATACCCTGGGTTTCACACAAAGCTCAGCCCAGGGATGGTGGCCAATGACTCCCCCTTCATCGCACGGATACAGTGTAGAGACAGGTGATATTATGTCCTGGTCTGGTCATACTGAAGCTCTCCAGGTCCCCAGGGGCTGTGAAGTGAGACCTCCCTGGCGCCAGGACCCGTTTTGGGCTTGGCAACGGGCGGCTGCCGGGCCGGCGGGATGTAGCCTGTGAGGTGGAGGAAGTGAGGAGCCAGTGTACAACCTGAACTTCGTCACCCTCAGCCCAAACCCTGAAGAGGAAAGCCTGCATGCATGACATCTTCCTGTTAGGAAATATTAATCACGGCCATGTCCAAACATGGTAAATGAAACCTCAGGAAAACCGCTCCTTTGGCGATCGAGTGCTGTGCACTGGTATATTCAGGAAGGCCCTCCTGCCTCAAAGACAGGACCCACCGTCATCAGGGCACCATCTAGAATTACAGATTGCCTCTATGACATTTGCATATTTGAAGCAAAATCTCAGCTCATCCCTCTGTGGCTCTGTACCACTGGGAGCTGTGGCTGTTGTTTTATGGGCTGGAGAGAGTGACAGGGGGTGAGCCAGGTAGTGGGGTGAAGCACCTGGAGAGGAGAAGCATCAATCAAGTACAGCAGAAAAATTGGCTTGAGGATGTTCTCAGTTCTCCTTGGTTCTCAGCCTTGCCCTTTGCAGCTCTTAGGGCAATTCGTGGGGCTGCCCTGTCCACGGGAATCACTGGCACACACCATGGCAAGACCAGGAGAAAAATCCTGCAGGCACCAGAGGGGCATAAACTGTTTGAAGTTTTGGGACTAGAGAGGATATTTTTCACCATCAGATTATTTCCCCCCCAACATTTTAGCCCCAGAGTTTAAAAGCTTTCACTGGTCAGAGGACTAAGGCTGAGACTTTCACAGCAGTCTACTCTAAAAGAGCTGAGCCACACATTCAGGCTCTCACCTCTTTTCCCCTCTTCATGGTCAGACTGGGCACCTTCCAAACAAGACACCTGTGTTAGAAAAAAAAAATAAAAATAAAAAATCCATAAAAGGCATCCTAAGAGGTTTACAAGTAAAATAATATTCCTGGAAAGAGGTGCCAGCACTCTAGCTTGCAGAACTGTGTGGGAAGCATTTTGGAGCTAAGGAGCTCACAATGAAGCACAGAGATACATGTGCTTGGGGAAATCCCCCCACACCTCAATCCATCCTCCCTCACCTTCACAATAAATCCCCCTGGGGGCCAAGCCTCACATATAGGGCTCAAGTCCCTTCTTGGGATCCAATTCTTTGTGGGGAACAGTTCTTACTTGTAGGGCCTAAACCCATTTTTGTGATCAACCCTTGCCCATGGGGCCCAGGTCCCTTTTAGGGGCTCACATGTCCTTGGGGGATCAATCCTTGCCTGTATGGGGATCAAGTCCCTGTGGATACAAAATGCTCTTGGGGGGCCAGACCTTGCAGATATGTAAGGGGGTGGGGGGAAAACCCCTTTTGGAATCCAAACTTTGCTTGCGTGCCCCAATTTCTCAGGGGACTGAAACCATTTTTGTAGTCCCAGTCTTGCTTGTGTGGCCCAGAACCGCTGTGTGATCCAAGTCTGTTTTGGGTCCCAAGCCTTTCGTGTAGGTGTCAAATTCCCTTGGTGTCCAGAAACCCCTTTGAGGGAGAAAACTTGCTTCTGGATCCTAATCACCTCATGGGGCCAAAAAACTTTTGGGAGGTAATTCTTGCTTGTGGGTCCCAAACCCCTGTGGAAATCAAAGCCCCTGAGGGGTTCAAAGCCCCTGTGGTGCCCCACTCTGTCTTGAGACCTGAGCTGTGCCTGTGGGTCTCCAACTCCTTGTGGGGAAACAAACTCCTTGCAGGGTCCAAATCCCTTTTGGAGTCCTCACCTGCTTCAGGGTCCCAAGCCATCTGTGGTATTTACATGTGCTCTGGGGTCCATGTTGTGCCTGTGAGTCCCTTGGCAGAGTCTAAATCCTTTTCAGAAGCCAACCCTGTGTGGGGGTCCCCAGACCGCTGTGGTGCCTAAATCTGTTTTGGTGTCCAACCTTTGCCTGCAGGTGCCAACCCTTTGTGATAGCCCAAAGACCCTGAGATGCCCAAATTTGTTTTGGGGTCCTCCCAAACCCTTGTGGGCTCTGAACTCCTTGAAGCACCCAACACCCTCTCACTTCAAGGTCCCCAGACCCCTGTGGTGCACAAATGTGCTTTGGGGTCCAAGCTTTGCCTTAGTCTCCAACTCTTTTTGAGCTCTGAACCCCTTGAAGTAGGTTTCCTTTTGGGGTCCACATCCGCTTTGGGGTCCCCAGCCCCTGTGATATTTAAATTCACTTTGGGCTTCAAGCGGTGCCTGTGGCTTCCCAACCCCTTGCAGAACACAGGCTCCCAGTGTGGCACAAATCAGTTTTGGGGTTCCCATCCCCCCCATGGTACTCAAACCTACCCCGAGGTCCAACTTGTCTCTGTGCCTCCCCGAGCCCTTGTGGGATAGACCTCCCTGTGGGACCCTCATCCATTTTGGGGTTCCGAGCCCCCCGTGGTACTCAGAGACACTTTGCGGTCCACACTGTGCCTGTGGCTCCCCAACCCCTTGGGGGACACCCCCCCATGGGACTCAAATCCATTTTGGGGTTCCCAGCCTCCCGTGGCCACTTTGGGGTCCAAGCAGTGCCTGTGATTCCCCAGCTCCTGGTGGGATAGAATTCCCCCATGGGAATAAAATCCATTCTGGGGTTACCAGCCCCCGTGGTACTCAGAGACACTTTGGGGTCCACCCCGTGCCCGTGTGGGACACCCCGTGGGAACCAAATCCCTTTGGGGGCCTCCCTCCCGCCCGTGCCCCCTCTCGCCGTCTCACAGCGGTGCGGGGCTGTGCGGTGCCCGCGGTCCCTGCGGGAGTTCGGGGCGGTGCGGGGCGGTGCGCTGAGATGCGGGGCGGTGCGGGGCGGTGCGGGGCGGTGCCTCCCGCCGCCCCTGACTCAGCGCCCCGCCCGGCGGGGGCAGGAAGCCGGGCGGGCCGGCCGGCCCCGCTCCTGTCACCGCCTGCGTCAGAGCCCGGAGTTTTCCACTGACGGAAAAGGGCAGCGCGGGGCGGCGCAGCCCGGCCCGGCCCCGGCAGCGGAGCGGGAGGCGCCGCGCCAGGCACCGCCGCTGCAGCCGAGACCCGCCGCCGCCGCCGCAGGTACGGACCGCCGCGGGCAGCCGGGATGGGCATGGGGGGGAGCGGCGCTGGGGCTGGGGAGAGCTCCGTGTTCCACCAACCCTGCGGCTCCGGGGTCCGCTCGGAGCCAGGTCTGTGCTTGCCCAGCGCGGGGTTCGGACGTCGGGATCCCGGTCAGAGCCGTCCCCTTCGCCCGGGGGTCCCTTCCCGCGGTCCCCTTCGCCCGGGGGTCCCTTCCCGCGGTCCCCTTCGCCCGGGGGTCCCTTCCCGCGGTCCCCTTCGCCCGGGGGTCCCTTCCCACGGTCCCCGTCGCCCGGGCGTCCCTCTCCACGGTCCCCTTCGCCCGGGGGTCCCTTCCCACGGTCCCCTTCGCCCGGAGGTCCCTTCCCGCAGTCCCCTTCGCTCGGGGGTCCCTCCGCCGTCCCCTTCGCCCAGAGGTCCCTCCGCGGTCCCCTTCGCCTGGGGGTCCGTCTACGGTCCCCTTCGCCCGGGGGTCCCTTCCCGCGGTCCCCGCCGCCCGTGCCCGGGCGGTCGCGCCGCAGCGGCGCCGTCTGGCCGCGCTGGTCCTGCCCGGGGGCGAGCGGAGCCCGGCGGGGCCGGGGCTGGGAGTGAGCCGGCGGGAAGCTGTGGGAACCACCCCCCCCGAGGCAGCGGGACGGCGTTCCTTGTAGGAAGGGGTACGGGGGTTTGCTGCGCCCCCGGCACCCCCGCACTTTCCCATCGGCAGCGCTGTACGGACATGCGAGCACCTTTATAATATTTACTAGGAGTAGCGCTGAGTTCCCCCCCTCCGTCAGTCCAGGCTGTGCTCCATCTTCACGGCTGCGGTTCCAATTTTTTTGATGTTGAAAGAAAGGTTGGGGGGGGACGGGGGGAGCCTTGCCGGCTCGCTCTTCCCCAAATCCGCCCGGCTGGGGATGCTTTCCCGTCGCTACAGCAACACCTACCGACGGGCGCACGGAGGGACCGACGGGAGGACAGACGGAGCGGGGCACCCCTCAACCCCCCCCCTCACGCCGCCTCCCGAAATAAAACATCGCGGCTTTTACAGCCCACCTGAGAAAAAGGGGGAAAATAGGAATAACCTCCCAAACTACTAAGTTTTCTTAGATTTTTGTAATTTTTTTTTTTTGCTTGCCTCCCCTCCCCCCGGCATACTCCAAAGTGTCTGTCACCTCCGAGTTACATAATGTCGCTGTAGGAAGAGGCTGACACATAGGGACAGCCCTTTCCTAAAGCAGTTCAGCCTTACTAATGCCTGGAATGCCTGAGTGGGATGGATGGAGAGAATAACCCTCACAACCATTTACAAACCTCGGAGTCATAGAATCAGAGAATCGTTAAGGTTGGAAAAGCCCTCTTAAGATCGAGTTCAACCCTTAACCCAGCACTGCCAGTCTTGTCATTTGTTACTAGGAATTCATCATCAATTAGTACTTTATTTTCTTATTTTATTTTTCCATGAAAATTATTTTAGTTTTCCTCTGCTGAGCAGTTTGCAGATAAAGCCCATCAAGGGGTGAGGGGGCTGGGTTTATTTTCAGGAGGGTGAGTTTGTTCTCCGCATGGAGAGACTCTGCAGCTCCCGGCAAAGCCTTTAATAATTCAGCGCAGGAAATGCGTGCGTATATATAGCAGGGAAGGTAACGCACAGCGTGTACCTACAGGAGGACAAATATGGAAACCTGGTGTGAATTATTCATGAGGTGTGATCAAATAGAGGATTTTCCTAGACAAAGCACACTATGCTGTTTTCGTGTTTATTACAGCACAATCAGCGCCGAGTGCATCCCAACCTCCTTTCATTCGGGCCATGTCAGATAACCTTTAATGTGTTTGCTAATGTTTCTTATTTACCTTTCAAGCTGTCAGCAAGAAATAAGGGCTTGGTAGAAAAATCTGACAAGCCTTTTTTTTTTTTTCTTTGTGGCCGTCTAAAAATTAGGAGATGGAGTAAAGACTTCTGATGCTCTTCTCAGGGAAGGCACTTTGCTTGTTCGGTCTCTGACAGGAGAATAAACTCGTGGTGCTCTGGACTGATTCATGCTCCTGCTCCATGGCACGGGGTACTTTGGGTTGTGCTGTTGCATAGTAGGCAGAGGCTATTTTTAACCAGAGCAAGGTTATGAAACCTTAGACCCAGCTGAGTGAAAATAATCTGGTCTGAACTGGAAAGCACAGCTTTGCGTGGCTGGGAACACGCGTGGGACTGTCCCCTGGAGGGTCCCAATGGGATGATCCCACTTGCCTTGGCTCCGGCAGCCCCAAAATAGGGAAGTGTTGTCATCGCGGAGGCTGTCACAGAGGCACTGGGGAAACCACTTAAGTAAATATGCAAAGAATTAAAATAGTTAAATGAGCGAGCAGTGAATCAGTGTTGATAGTGTGGTGATTATTAAATAACCCCAGAAGTGTTACTGGAATCACCACTGCTGTTAGACATCAAATTTCTGGGATAGCTAAAGAGGAAGCTCAGCTCCACACCAGTTTTTGGTGATTCTCACACCGAGGTCGCTTTACCCGCAATAAACGGTGGAGTGCAAATAAACACCAACCCCAAAAACTTCCCTCAGCTCTGCCCCACGAGTCGCCTTCGGAGCCGTACCTGGCTAAAATATGCGGTGGTGTTTTTTAAACTAATATTTACTCCTGCTAGACCTGCACAGCCACTGCAGCTCTGGGGGAGGGAGCGGGAGCCGCTCTGACTCATGGCTCAGCGGAGTTGTTAACTCACTCCCGGCGCCCGAGCCCTCGTCCCGGTGTGCCGAGAAGAGTCCACCTTGGTGTACTGGGATGAGTCCATTTTGTCTCCCGGGCTGCAGGCTGTGCTTTAAAGTCAGCAAGCCAGTTCAAAAAGTCACTGGAAAATAAATATTTTCAGTGCATTGCACTGAGGTTTGTGGGGTAGCAGGGATTGTTGTTTTCTTGGTGTTACCCAAATTGCTTGGCAAAAGAAACTTTGCTTTCAATAACTCATGCAAATATTTGGGATCCTTCCATTCTTTAGGATGCTTCACCAACAGAACCCTCAAAATTTAAAATACCCTTGCTCATAGGCATTATCCTGCAATACCATGGGAATTGTGGCACAAGCAAAGGCAGCTGCTGGACTCGCTGTGAGGAGTTTCCTTTGCTTTGCTTGCACTGCTGCGATCGCCTGTCGCTTCAAAGCACATCTGCAGCCCCAAAATGTAACACCGAAACATCTTCTCCTCATAATTCTGCCCAAAGCCACGATGCCTCTTTGTGCAGTCTCTCGGGGACTGGACACTGGTAGGAGTTTTAGTTGCCTTCCTCTGCGCTTGGCTAAACAAATGCCAAACCTTCTTAAATCTAAATTACTCGAAATATTTACTGTTGAGACGTCGTCCAAGAGGAGGATAGTTAAAACATTAATTCCTCGCATTCCAGTGTATTAGAGCTTTACCCTGCGACTTGCTGAGTGCCAGAAATGGGACTTTGCAGATTCGATTCCCTTCCCCCCAACTAGATAGCCCCCCCTAATTCCCCCACCCAAACTTTAATGCTTTTAAAAAAAAAAAAAAAAAAGGAGGGAGAGAGAAAGAAAGGAATGCACATCTGGGCTAAATATTTGTTAGAAAGTATTCCCAGGATAGTGGGAGTTCTGGTGCCAGAGAGGAATTCCTGCGGGTTTGATCCATTGCATTATGTACTTGTTCCAAAAGCTGTTTTCAGTAAAATAGATGAGTAAGAAGTCTTAGCCAAGAACAGAATGTCTTTTTTGGCAACTAAAAGGAAGATAGGATTATTTTATTTCAGGTTATGTAAAAAAAAAAAAAAAGAAGGAGAAGGTGGTAAAATCCTGCACTCGGCAGTGCCTGCAGAGATTTGCAATGGCAAGCTTAGATATAGATATTTATTTTTTTTATGCTACTGTGGACATTTTTAGGGCTTCCTTGTAAGACATTGCTGTGAATTTAAGGTTCCTTACAAAATTACTGCAATTAAAATATCCTCATTGTGTCTGAATGAGCCTCTGGGCTTTTTTGGCTGAGTGGCCAAAAGCTTTGATGGCATGGGTTTAAAGGCAGCATCCAAATTGCTGGTGGGAAGTCTGGTCCCATGTGCTGGGCTGAGGAGGGGAGGAGAAGATTGTCCTGCCTTTGACAGGAATACCCCCATCTAGAGGATATTTTGGGGGTGGATAGAAGTGGGTACCAATGGCTGCAGCCCAACTACATCACTCCTGAGAAGGATTTGAAAACATCACCTGGAAAACATCACAGCCATAAATCAGCAATAAGGGGGAAGGCATTAGAGAGGAAAATTAATGTATTTGGCTGGTGGGCAACAGGTTCACCAGCTCTTTCCCATTAATTGAAAATCCTGTTTGCACGACACCTACTTTGCAGTAACAAAACAATAGGTGTTTTGAAGAAGACAGCATGCCAGAAGTGTTTGTTGTTTTTTTTTTTTTCCTATGCATTTGGCTCATTCTCATAGATGGGAGCTGCACACACCTCCCTTCATCCTTCTGGCTGATGACAGTATTTAAAAAATAAATAAATGGAATTGCACCATCTTCTGCACAGCTTGCCTTGGCTCTGGCTTGGTGTTTGTGTTAGCTCAGTTCTCTGTCTTGAGAAGGGCACTTTGGTTTTCCCTGTGGTGTGGTCTGGGGGGATGTGATGCAGCTCCTGAGGGGCTGGTGGGTTTGCAGGTGACTTGAGTGTCAGGGTTGCATCTTTGGTCCGGACCTGGGAGTTATGCCTGTCTCAGCAGAGTGATCTTGGCTGCTCCACCACCCTCTGGTGTCTCCCACAAGGCTTGGATGTGATCAACATTGTATCTCAGAGGCTGTTTGCTGTTGGATGTGTCCCCTAGGGGCTTTCTGAGGAGCTGATTTTTCCCTCCCTTGGCTACAGTGGCTTCCCTCGCTGGCAGTGTCAGAGTTGTCCTTTGGAGCAGTGAGTGACCACTCTGTGGCACAAACTGATGCTTTTTCAAGCTAGCTGTGGGGGTTTTTTTGCAAAGTTTTTGGCCGTTCCAGGTGGACAATGGGGTCTGTAAACCTCTGGCTGCAGCCCAGGCTTTGATTCGGACCCCTGCCTTGGATTTGGAGGGTTTGTGTGCTCCTGGTTGTTTTCCTAAAGCAAATGTGAGACAGTGCAGAAGGCATATATATATAAAAATAATAAAACTATAATATTTTGTAAATGCAGCCAGGTCGTTGGTTTGGGTATCGTGGCTGCCTGTGAGCTCAGCTTTGCTGTGGAGCAGGCAGAAAAGGGGTTAATCCAGGTGTTGGGTAGGACATGTGCTGCTGGGGCTGGAGGGTGGCCAAATCCACCTTCTCTGCATCTATTTTGGATTAAGGCCAAAAAACCAACAACTGCTCTGTGGCAAAACCACCTGCAGCTCCAGGTCTGCAGGAGGAGGAGGAGGGATGGAGGGATCACCTCTCCCCATCCCCCAAGTTCGGGGCCGTGGGGGATGTACTGGCCCCATAAACATGTGCTGCAGCAAATGATTAACTTCTTCAGGCCAGGGAACTGCTTCATCTGGAGACTTTTCTGACCTTTTAGGGGACTGTTGTCTCCTGGGAAGCTGATGGTAAACATAATTAGCGAGGGTTGGTGCAGAGCTTAGAAGGTACTGCATGTGCTCCCATCCTGCAACGTGATACTGCACAGTGCTGTCGGGATATTGAAAATCCCATCATGGGGAGGTTCTTGAAGCTGGTGTGGGGTCTGTACTGCCTGCTTAGGGCTGTCAGAAGGGCAGATTTAGTGTTCTTTTTTCTGTTTCAGGGACTTAAATTAACTTCAGACATGCAAAAGAGGGTGAGAAAGTGTTAAGGTTGCAGAGGATTAATTTGGCCTGTGGAGGAGTTTCAGGTGGTGGGAGGGGATGGGGGCTCGTGTCTGGCACCCCTATATCTGCGCTGTCACCATCCTGGGGCTGTTTACTCTCTGTGTTGTCCAAATTTTAGGCATGCTTTAGCTTCTGTGTATTATGGGGTGGCTAGTAGCATCCCATGTTGCTGGGGCTCTCCCCTCCTTGCTGGAAGGAGTTTCTGGGCTGGAACTGCATCTCTGCCACTGTGATTGTGTCTTACAGCCTGGTGGGATGGGGATGAAGCAAGTCACCCCTCTGGCAGCAGCCTGGGTTTCAGTTCTGGAAATGGCTCACTGGCTTCAAAATAAGCTGGCAGAGACTTCTGCAGAAGCAGGGGCAGCTGGGGTGGTGTTGCCAGTGTCTAAAAGGTGGAATGGTCCATCATCGGTTCAGGAGCATCCCAGCTTGGGTGGGAGCTAATATTCATTAGAATAATGGAATATCCTGTGTTGAAGGGACTCACAGGGATCATCGAGTCCAGCTCCTGGCCCAGCACAAGACCACCCCAAGAATCACACCATGTGCCTGAGAGTGTTGTCCAAACCTATTGTAGGCAAAGTTTGTAGCTTTTCTGGCTTTTGTTTTTGTTTTTTTGTTTTTGTTTTGTTTTGTTTTGTTTTTTGTTGCCTGAAATTGTACAAACTTTATAAAAGCAAAGTTTAAAAAGATGCAACACAGTTATTTTGGGTTTTTTTCTTTCTTTTTTTTTTTCTCTTTAGGATGAGCAGGGGCAAAGCACGAAGGAAATTTAGGAATCTAGGCAAATACAGAGCTTCTTTGTTTTTAATTAGCTGCATTGTTTTTAATTGCTACTATGCTTGATACATAACCCAGCCTAAACAAGAATAGCTTATTGAATGGGGGACTGACTATGAAAGGCACTGTGAGGAGAAGGGCTGTTCTTCACAGTTGATATATTTGTATTTCAGTGCTTCATTTAATAAGTCTGTTTCCCCAGGGGGCTGTAGCAAGTAAATCATGCCAACAGATTGTTCTCTGCAAACTGGCTTATTTTTGTAATTAGCAAGACGTTAAAGCTGTAACTGCATAGAAAGCGATCTGGGTAAGGAGAGCGAACATAAAAGAATTAGTAAGCAAAACGTAATACTTACTGTTTGATAACATTTGTGTTGATTGAATTGGTTTCTGGACAGTTTGTTGCCTGGGATAGTTGTTTTTTCTCCAGTGTTGTAAAATGTGAGAGTGATTCAGCAGGTGTTCACAGCGAGCATAGTAAGGTGTGGTATTTTGGGGGGAGCACTTTTTGGGAATCGCACCTGCATGGCCAAGTGGATCTGGTGGAGGAGCCTTGTTGGGGGGGGGAGGAGGCTAAAGCCATTTTGCTCATCATCAGAAACTGCCAGTATTTCCCACGCTTCATTTTGCTTTTCTCCTTTGTCTTCCAGTTATATGAAAAATACGGCGTCACCATGAGCGGAGTATTGAAAAGGAAGTATGAAGAGCTGGGAGATGACAGTACTTACTGCTCCTCCTCCTCCTGCTCCCCCCTCTCCTCCTCAGCATCCTCGGGCTGGGAGACTGACGAGGAGAGCTCCCGCGGAGAGCCCAAGCCCAGCTCTGCCTTAACGTCCAGCTTCACCCGTGAGTATCTCCAGCAGCCCCTTTCCTGGGATCAGCCATGCCTCTGCATGGGTTTTTTGTAGCATGCTGGTGGGTCTTCACCACGCAGAGTCCCCCCTTGGAGCCCACCTTTGTGGGTGGAAGTGGCTGTAATGCCTGTCATGACACCAATTTATAATCATTCAGCATCCTCAGGATCTTCAGCCCTTCCTCCCAGTATTTGTCATTGCTTTATCGTATTTTTGCTGAAGTCCAAATTTCCAGGAATAGAAACCCAAGGACCTGGATGTGCAGAGGCATGTGGATGCCTCCAAGCCCATGCTGCAGGATCATCCCACCAGCCCTCAATTCCCTGTCAAGCTGTTCCACAGGCAAAAATTAATCAGACAGCAAAGGCCCATAACACTGTTTTTCAAAAATGATTAACCAGTAGTGTAATTACCATTTCAGAACTCGTTTCCTACATGAGTTGGGTACTTTGCCAAAGAACATGACATGTTTGACATTGCCTCCGCTGCTAGTACAGATAAATGCTATTTTGTTTTCCCAGCAATATCAGTTTTGAGAGCTTTTAGGAAAACATACAGGAGGCAAGGTTGTAAAACCCTTTATCTGCCATGTGAAGGGAAAAATAAAAGATACAATAAAGGAACATCTTCACGGTGGAGAAATAGTTCAGCCTAGTAAATTATACTGAACACCCACTGTATATAGCAGTTAAGGTCCACTTAGCAGACATACACAAACACACAGTGGTCTGAAAAGGCTTTAGAAGTCTTGTAATAATAAAGAGTCTCATTCTTGCTTGTCTTCCCAGGTTTTGTGACAAAACAATGAACTTTTTGTATTCCCTGGCTCAATTGGAAAAGGGTCAGGAATGGGAAAACAATTTCAGAGGAGGGGTGCAGGGAGAGAGAAGCAAATGCCAAAGTGCAGCAGCTCAGTCGATAGATGATCGCAGTGGTTAACTTGCCTTTTGATAAAGGGCTCGTGTTTTAGAAGATTGAGTCAAGGTTATTATGAAAGTGCAACGCGCAGCGCAAAGATATCATCAGAGCGACTGCAGCACCCAGTGTGAACCCCCAGCTATTGAGCAGAAGCTGCTGACACAGCTGGGTGAACACTTCTTTTTTCTTTTTTTTTTTTTTTTTCCCATGAAACTGAAACGCTGTATTTTGGCAAGTGAAACCTGTGAAATGTGGGTGCAGCTAACTGTCCAGTCTCGCACTTTCCCAGCCTTCGGGGCCAAGCCAAACTAGCCAAGCCCCTCAGGTTTTCACAGTCCTTTTTTTGGCTCCTGGCCTATGTCTCTTCCACCTGAAGAACAGGGGTCAGTCCCAGCTCTGCAGGAGTCGCCCATCCTTTCTGGGTTATTTCTTCCCATAATTTCCATGGTGGCCACCAAAGCACCCATTCATCAGCAAAGAATAGGACCAAAAATACCCACCACCACCAAATTTGGGTGCAGCTGGCTCTTGTTCCTGCCACTCTCTTGCAGCTGTGTAGCCCAGTACTGCTGTGCTTCTCTTTGCTTTCTTGGCCAGCTACATTCGTGGAAACTCACTGACTCTGAACCTGCCTTGACTAATTAGTCCCCCTACATCTGCTGTGTTTGCATGTGCAGATGTGCAGGACCAGGTATCTCTGGAGAGGCTCCTCTTTAAATGGTGTGTAGCATGTTTCAGCAGTTTAAGATAAACCAGAGTCATGTGTTGCCATGTTTACCCTGGGATCACCTGCACGAAGATTAACATCTTTGCAGCTGCTCTCAAATGAGTCTCTTGAGAATAAACTATAGATTCAGAGTTCCTCCCAGTGGATGGTGAAAGGAAGTACCAGAAAAAAACCCCAGCCATTTGGGCTACTTTCTGCCCTGCCACAAAAGCTGGAGCCATGCAGTGCTGGAGTGCCAGTGCTACAGCATCCCAGGAGCAGACCATGGGCTCCTGAATGTGGGGCAGGGTGTGTGGGTTTAGAGAGACAGACGTGTAGGATGGCTGGTTGCTTGTTCGTTATGCTCTGCTGCACGTGAAGAATAAGCAAATGTGTGTTTCCTGGGGGAAGTCATGCGGGAAGGAGAAGCAGCAGCCGTTTCGTAGGGTCAATCTCATCGGCAACTCCGTTGCAGAAGGACTTGGCTTACTTTTCTCTCCATCCTCATCCCACCTTTGAAGTGTTAGTTGCTAAAACACCACCAAGCAATAATGTAGCCTCGATTGCTGCAAGCAACGATGTAGCCTTGATTGCTACAAGCAATGATGTAACCTTGTCCTATCATGTCCCTGTTGAGAGAGTAATTATAAGTCCTGGTGTTTGTGATATTTACAGCCTGTTTGTAACATTTCTATTCTATCTCCAGGATGGCAGCACTGACTTTGTGCCTTTTTTTTTTCCCCTCCATTTTTAGCCACGTCTATCCTGAAGAAATCCAAGCGACTAAAGAAGAACAATGTGGAGTTTGACCGGGTCACTGTGTTTTACTTCCCACGCTGCCAGGGGTTCACGAGCGTGCCTAGTCGTGGGGGCTGTACCCTGGGGATGGTGAGCAAACACAGCTCCTCCCGGCAGTTCACGCTGGCGGAGTTTTCAAAGGAGCAGGAAAATGTCCGTCGGGGGAAACTTGAAGAGAAACTAAAAGAGGAGAAGTTGGAAGCGTTGAAATGGAAAGTGAGTAGGAGCATGGGGCTGGGTTGATGAGAAGTTGGTGGATGTCATTAGTAGCTGGCCAGCTTTCAGTAGGAGCCTCTCTGAGACCAGGGGGCAGCAGTCCTTAGCCCTGTTTGGGTCTCCAAAAAACACAGGCTCCAGTGTGGGTTTTTCACTTGGTTCTCCATCTTTGAAAAGTGATGGAAAAGACACTGAAGATGTTTTTATTCTTTTGGTAGTACCTCTTTATTCCTAGACTTGAGACTCCTCTCAGCATCTCCCAAAACCTTTTCATCTCTGATTTAGACACTTGATATCCCAGGAAGCAGCCCCTGTCAGGTCTTTGGGGGCTCTGACGCAGATGTTGTTCCTGGAGTTGGCCATCATGGAGGGGGCAGGTCATTCCTTTCTCGTTTCCCCTGATCTGGGGATGCTGATGGCCCTGCATCCTCAACAGGCCACTAATGCTTTGTCCATTTTCTTCCCTTAGCTCACCATGAACGGCACAAAGGAGTCGCAGGAGGCCAACCAGCTCACCATCGATGACATCTCCGACGACGACATCGACGTCAGCAACGTGGACCTGGAGGATGGGTTCTTCCTGCAGCCCTACCCTGCCAAGAAGAGACGTGCACTGCTGAAGGCCGTGGGGGTGAAGAAGATTGACAAGGAGGAGAAGCGGGAGCTGCACAACATCCGCCTGTCCCGGGAGGACTGCGGCTGTGACTGCCGGGAGGTCTGCGACCCGGAGACCTGCAGCTGCAGCTTGGCAGGCATTAAGTGTCAGGTACTGCCCTCACCTCTGGCCGTGGGGAAGCACCATGGCTCCAGCTGTGTGTTAGAGCAGGGGGGTTTGGAGCCAGCAGGACAGGGTTAGAGCAGCCTGTAAAGTGTGTCTACTCCCAGCTATGCTCGGAGCGGAGCAGGTTAGGAAAGGTCTTGGAGATGCTCTCCAGGCTGCAAGGCAGACACTGCTTGAAAGCGTCCACTTCCCAAATCACACGTGCAGCAATCCCTGTGCTGCTGGAGCAGCCGTGGGGATGTGCCTGAGCCTGCAGCGAGAATGCACACACCACGTGTGTCCCCACGAGACCCGTACCTGCTTGGTCTCCTGCTGGAGATGGGCCACATGGGAATGTCTGCAAGGGAAAGCTTCTTGCTCCTCACACAAGGCTGCGATTTCTCCCCCTCCCCCTGGTTTTATTTTTAATTCTGTTTTCCCTTGGCGTGTGTCACAACTCCCAGCGCGCTCAGGAGAACGTGGGAGTGTCAGCTGAGCGTCAGCCCACAGCGAGCTGTGCAGACCACCTGCACAGTGGGATAATCCCTCTGTATTCAATTAGTGTGTTATATTTTTCAGCTTATTTTTTTATGGGTACCTGCCTAGCTGCATTTGAGGAGCCGTATTCCCTATTCTGGGCACTGCTGTGGTGTTTGGAGGCTGGAGGTGGCATAGGTGGATGCACACAGTCAGATGGGTGCACACGGGTGCTCCATGTGTGGGCCACAGCCCCCCTCTAGTGGCTGCTGCAGATCAGATAATGATATCTATAAATAGCAATAAATAGAAAAACTCACGTTTGCCCCCTTATGTCTCCGTTTGGACCATTATATTTTGCTTTCTTTTTGAATCTTTTGATTTTCTTCACTGAAATCCAACTTTTTATGACACCCCTTCAAAAGAGCAGGGCATTTTTATTTTTTTTTTCTCTCCTCAGCTGTTACTTGGTTTCTTGGGGTGGGTGAGTTGCAGGCGGTTTTGACTTTGTGCCGCTTGGTTTGATCCTAATCCTCCACCTCTTCTTCTCCCTGTGCCAGATGGATCACACCTCCTTTCCCTGCGGCTGCACCAAGGATGGCTGTGGCAACACCGAGGGCAGGATCGAGTTCAACCAGGCCCGTGTGCAGACACACTTCATCCACACCATCATGAAGCTGGAGCTGGAGAAGCAGCAGCAGAGCAGTGAGAAGGTTTTGGAAGCCGAGCCCCCTTTCCGGGAGCGGCTCCCGCCTCTGGGATGCACGGCAGGGAAGGGCTCCTTGGAGGAGCGCGCAGTGCCGCTGGCACCTGCCTTCCAGTTCAGCCCTGACCTGGAGGCCCTGGGGGAGAACAGCTGCAGCAGTGACATGACGGACTCCTCCATCTCCTCCCACCCCAGTGAAGACCTGGAGGAGCCCTACGAGAGCCTCCCCTCCGACAAATCCCAGTCGGATGTGGACGACGATGGCTTGGCGCGCATCCTTCACTTCAACGACTCGGATGCTGAGGAGGAGGGTGGCCATGGCCAGGATGACCTCAGCTGCTTCCACCCTGCTGACTTCTTCATTGAGGACCATGGCAGTGAGGCCAAGCCTGTCCCTGGCCACTTGTCCCACCTCTCGGAGTGCCTGGACGAGAATGCCAACCAGGACAGCGGGGGTTTGCTGGAGGATGCTGCCCACACGCGGTGTGATGGGCTCTCCTGCTGCGCCTCATCCCCCACCGAGCCCTGCTCCAAGAGCTACGCCGACCTCAGCCTTTCCTCTGACTCCTTGGATTTCTTCCAGTCCTTCTCGGACTATAACTTGGGACCGCTTTACAACTCCTTAAAGGAGTACGAGAACCTCGATAACTTCTCAGCGTTACAGTTTCAGTTGCCTAATTTCCCAGGCTTCCCGCAAGCTGGAGATCAGGGCTCCTGTTTCTTGGAGTCCCTCATTGGTTTGTCTGAATCCGTCCCTGAAACCCCAGCCCCTTTCACAGACAATCAACTTCTGGAGGATGCCATCAAGTCATCGCTGATGGAGACGGTGAAAGTGTGAAACACCCGTGTGGCTCAGGCAACAAGGACTGGAGCTGAAAGGAAAATGGAAGAACAGTTGGATGGGCAAACTTTCACCAGAAGGATGACATTGTGCTACTCAAGTATAAGGAGGAAAACCCAACAACAACGAAAGACTTTCTAAGCAGATAAACTATTTTTGGTCTTTATAGAACGTGGACGTTTTGACATACTGCAGCTACAATCAGTTCTCTCGCTGTTTGTGCAAAAATTTCTAAACTCTCATGATGGGATGGGGAGGGGAGGGAGGGCAAAAAGACTTTCACGTAAGAATTTCCTTGTGTTTTGTATGAAAAGACCCGTTGAGAAATACTCCTCGCTAACGTTGCCAGTCGTACACACAGCCCCTTCTAGAAACGTTTCAGTGTTGCAGGAACTTTTTAAGACAACTTTTTGAAGCTGTATTTATTGTAAAAAATTTGTGGTTTGCGTAAGAGTCAGCCCAACCTGCTCTTGCGTTTAAATCGGACGAGGTTTACAGAAGAGATCCATACACTATATACATAATCATTCTTCATCTATTTATTGCAAATTCCAGAATTTAACTAGCCACCGAAGCTTGAACTAGCATGAAACCTTATTTAAATTGGTGATACCTCAGATGTATTATGTGTACAATCATATTTTTTTGCATAATATATCTGTATTTATTTATTTTCTACCTGTAGTACGTGAATAGCACTGTGGTTTGTCGATGACCTGGAAGGGCAATAAGGTCTTCAACAGGAAGATGACCCTGGTTTTTCTGAGTGATGTTGGTTGTTTGGTCTTCACTTCACATTTCTAAAAATGCTGAACACAAGTGGGTGGGAGGGCAGGGACGAGGGAGGCGTTTGTGCAACATTCCTTGGTTTCTCTCAGCCCTCAGATGGTGTCTGGTCTCCGTAATATCCCTGTGGAGAGCAAAACAAGCAAAACCTTCAACTATTTAAGAAATAACAAAGAACTAGCTCAAAACAAAACAAAACCCAACCCCTTTTTGTAAATTATTTTATAATTTATTTAATTTCCTGAGGATTTGGCCATGAGATCTTTCCCCATCAGTTATGGTGCCTGAATATGCAGAGGAACTGTTAGCAGTGGTGGGGAGGTGTAAAGATAAGGACCTTTGCAGCCCTCGGGGGGGGCTTTGGGAGAGCAAAGCCAAAACAGCAACACTGTGCTCAAGCTCCTCAGCAAGTGCTCCTTAGGACTCCCGAACACCGAGGATGTCGCAGCTCCAAAATCCAGTGGATCAGGCTGATTGTACTAATTTTTTATGGAGGTGAATCAGGTGATTTAAGTAAAACAGATGGATATGAAGTTTACTGGGTTATTTATCCTTTGAGTACGGTTTTTGAGGGAAGAAAGAACAATACCTGAAGACAAAGCTGAAAAACTAAAGGCTTTTGGTTTTTAAAGTGAGATAAATGATCATGTATAGGAAGGATACGGGAGGCTGCCTTGGCCTTTTGCTATTTAAATCAGTTTGAGAACAAGACACTATTTGGCCACAAGATGTAACTGGTCATAAAATCTGTACGTCAGTGATACACTAAGTGCCTACACCAGTGGTATGGAAAAAACAAAATGGATTTAGAACCTCTCGGCTTTAAATTCCCCCTTGGAAAATTTGTTGATGGGAGCGATTCCTGGCATTACCAGCACAGGGGGAGGACACAGCTCTGGTGTCCCAGCCCCACAGCCCTGGGAGCAGCTGGAAGGAGCTCCCGGGGGTGCAGAGACACACAGTGAAATAACCCCAAAATATGGATTCGAGGATTTTTCTATTGGCTGAACTGTTTCTATCCCCGACGACAGGGATGGTGCTCTTGGGTACCTGCTCATCCACAGGTGCCTCGCGCAAACCTGCGGGCAATTTAGGAAACTTCTGGCGTACGAATATGGCGAAGGCTGGGTTGCTTGGGGGTTTTTTTAATCGTTGTTATTCCTATTTAATTGTACATCTTCTCTGGAATTGAGCCGGTCAACTCGGAAGCGGAGCCACGTCCTCGCCCCGCGCTCGCTGCCGCATCCTCCCGCAAAGCATCGCCCCCGGGGACCCCCCGCCGGGCAGGAGGGCGACTGTAGGAATACTACTGGCAGATGGAGGATTTCCTGGATATATATATATATTATAATAATTATTATTATTGTTATTATTATTATTATTTTTTTGTTGTCGTCGTCGTTTCTTTTAGGCTGTAAAAATCCCCCCTTCAGTTATCTCCCTAGGTGGTAGTTGCTATCCTTCAAGACTGCATCAGAAATACTGACAGTTGAAAGTCTGGTACCGTTCTGTATTTATTGGCACTAATATATTTTATAACATTCCTAGGTTTCTCTGCATATATATATTTATATATATAAAATATATACACATATTTTATATATATAATATACACATTTTTTTTTTTAATGAATGATTGGGATTGACTCCTGCCTTTGTGGATTTTTTTCAATAATTTATTCTTTTTATTTGTATTGGTGCCAAAAAGAAAGAAAAAAAGATTTTTTTTCTCTTTTTTTTTTTTCCCCCAGGGCACTGAATTGTAAATATATAATTTTTTTTTCTTCTTGGTATCTGTGTAAAAAGTCGCCTGTTAAACAGTTTAAAAACTGGGTATTTATTGACACAATCTGTAATTATCTAATGTATTGGTTGAAACGCTTTGGTTTCAACATAGCTTTATTTTAGCTTTCTTTGTGTATATATTGTGATTATGTTGCTTAAAGGTACAAGTTAAAAAAAAATGCTTTATTTTTACCTTATCCATTTGCATTTGTTTATAAAAAAGCATATTTGTCTACAGCTGCTGTCTCTCATTTCATCAAAGCAATATGAAGAAATTTCCATTACACTTTCAATAAAAGAATTTTGTTTGAATATGGCAGCGTCTTCACCCTGTTTATCCTTCACTGTGGCTCAGAAATTTGGATGATGGGTGTGTATGGTGCATTGTATGTCACAGTTGTCTCTTCTTTCTTTGTTTTTGGTCCTTTTTATCCCTTTTTGAAGCTAATGTGTGTGCTGGGGTTCCCACCTTAAGTGTCAAAATGGGAGCATCCTACCATGGCAGGAGCAGCCCTTGTCCCAGCTTGGTGTCTTCCAAGAGGCTTCTCCTGAGCCTGGGGACTCCCATTGCTTTTCTCACCCCCCAAAAACATCCCAGGGAAGGAAAAATGAGATGTAACCTCTTGCTTCTTGGCAAGATCCGTGTCCAGGAGATCCTGAGGTTCCTGAGGTGCCCTTGCTCAGCTGTGCCATGGCAATGTCCTCAGCACATCACGTTGCAGTGGCATTTGACAATCGTCCTGTTCAAGTTGCTTCCTGCTCCACCAGTGTTTCTTGTGTGGCACAATAACCGCTTTTCTTTTCCCTAAATAAAGTAAAAATCAGGCGCTGAGGTCCAGGGTGTGGTGTTTCCTGAACTTGCTGGGCTTGTGGATGGTGGCTGCCTCTCTCTGTGGGATGGTAGAATAGACAACAGTCATGGCAGCATCCACATCACCCAGAAGCATTTAGGAGAAATCTTAGGAAACCTCTTGGAAACCCTGGAAACCGCTTTCCCTTGTGGGTTACAAACCATTTCTCATCACTCCATGGCACTCCTGGAAGGATGGGACCTGGAAGGATGCAGCCAAAAACAAGCATCACCACAGTCCTGCACCCTAGGGGAAAAGTAGAGAAAATATTCTTGGTTCTGGCAACCGCACAGAAAGAAGAAGGGGGTGAGGATGTGAGCCAGCCCATGGTAAAAAGCAAAAGCTGAATAAATCCCAGGAATCTAGATAGGGAAAAGCACACCTCTCCCATGGGTTTGTGTCTGTCAGCACAGGCATAAATCATAACCCCTGCCATTGACCTGAAAGCAAGGGAAATTGGCCAAAGAACGCCATTGTCTAATTTTCCATTGGGAATCCGATTTTAAAGGTTGCCATCTGCCCCCAGAGCAGAGAAGCTCAATTAATTGAATAAACTATTTGTTACAAATTATTTGCTGAGCTGTAAAAGCAGGAACACTGAAAAGAGGCTCGTCTGTGGAGGCTCTGGGACACGCGGTGAACCCCGGCCCATTTCCCCACCCAGAAGGATGTGTTTTCTTATGGAGTTTTCTTCTTTTATGGGATTTATGTCTATAATTCCCTCTTACATGAACCTTTTTCTGACTGGGAGGGGAACAGTCCCCAGCATACAACTCCAGCTGCTGCACTGTTGGGTTTTGGCTCACAGTGACGACTTTGTGCTGTGCCCTGGCAAAGGGCATCATTACCCAGGGACGCATCAGCCCCAAGAGACAGGGGTGAAACAGCCCCAAGGTGCTGTATCCCATCAACCAGCTTCTGGCATGGGCATCTCCATGGGGAATTGCAGAATCCTAGAAAGGTTTAGGTTGGAAGGGATTTTAAAGATCATCAAGTTCCAACCCCCCCAACACCTTTCACTAGACCCAGTTGCTCCAAGCCCCATACATTGTGGCCTTGAACACTTCCAGGGACGGGGCATCCCTGGAAGTGGAGCTTCTTTAGCAAACCTGTGCTAGCATCTCACCATCCTCACAATAAAAAATTTCTTCCTAATATCTAATGCAAACCTGCTCTCTGTCAGTTTAAAGGCAACCTTCCTTGTCCTATCACTCCATGCACTTGTCCAAAGTCCTTCTCCAGCTCTCTTGTAGCTCCTTTCAGCACGTTTCTTTTGATGCAGTCCAGGACATGGTTGGCTTTCTGGGGCTGTAAGTGCACATTGCCAGGTCATGTCCAGCCTCTCATCCACCAGCACCCCCAAATCCTTCTCTCCAGGACTGCCCTCAATCCATTCTCCACCAAACCTGTATTTGTGCTTGGGATTGCCCTGATCCAGGTGCAGGACCTTGCTTTTTTTTCCCATCATGTACCAGTGACAGACTAAGATTCAAGTGGGCTGCAGGAACATTCCAATAATTGCCGATTCTGCAATGCCCTTTTCATGGAAAAGCCAAGCCAGTCTCTAGGTCTGAGTTAAAACCTCAGGTCTGGCAAACTTCTGCTGAATTCCATGAGAAATGTATGTGCATGGACAGAGAAAGTGCCTGTTACAGTGACAGAGGTCAGGGATGCAGAGGCATCACCTGGGATATTTTTATTGCCTTTGCCAAAGGCCTTGGACAACCTTACTCCCTGCAGTGTCACACTGCTCAGCCATGAGGTGCAAACCTGCCTTTTCCTTCTATCGACCAGACAGATGAGAAAAGGGTTTTTTTCCCAAAGCTCCTGCCTCCAAGACAGGCACAATCCCACCGCATGCAGGATCTGGCCCTGTGGAAATGCCCTCGCTGCTGCGGAGCCAACACCCCTGCCCTGACCTTGCCCTGCAGCTGCCGGGTTGTTCTGTTGTTTGTATTTTTTTTCCCCTGACGGAGATAAAGTCCATCCTATCCGTCATTTTATAGCTGTTCCTGACGAGAAAAGTCCTCGGGACTCTTATTCCCGCCCGGCGCCAGGTTTGGAGTCGCCGAGCCTGGCGTCACAGCCTGTCCCCGTCCCCGCCGGCCCCTGGTCGCCAAATGACTCATCCCTTTTCCGGAGGCTGTTCCGCCACCCGGAGAGGAATGCTTTCTGGTCTGGTGGCTGCACACGCGGTTCAACGCGTGCAGGCACCGAAAAACGAAACGAGAGCGGGGGATGAGTAATGCTGTGCTTGTGGGTGCTGCAAGCAGGGTGCAGACGGGATGACTGCGTGCAGGAAAAAAAGAATGCAAATGGAAATAAAGAGAGTGGTGAAGCCCTAAGCAGGATGGGGGGTGCAGGGGTGGGTTTACTTGGGGTCAGTAAATCATCGATTTCCAGGGATGGGGAGGAGCAGCCCCACCCGCTGCCAAACGGGGCGGGAGTCCCAGCTCGGTGCCACCGGGCTGGGACACGTTTTTCGCGGTGAGTGCAGACAGTCAGCTGGTCTCAGCCCTTCCACGGCTAGGGAGAAAACCGTGGGTTGCACCTGGTTTTACTCCTTCTGAGATGCAGCCCTTTAAAAGCAGAGAGGCCACGGTTTGAACGCCAGAGGGCCTTGCAGGGAGACCATCTCCAACCAGCCGGGAAACTCATACAGGGCTTCTCCAGCCTCCAGCTTCAAAGGAAATGTCTCTTGGCACAGAGGCTGTGATAAACTCTGATGTTTCCAGACGTGGACGTGCTGGAGTGAGTCCAGAGGAAGACACAAAGATGCTCCAAGGGCTGGAGAACCTTTGCTCTGGAGACAGGCTGGGAGAGTTGGGAGTGTTCAGCATGGAGAAGAGAAGGATCTTGGGAGACCTCAGAGCCCCTTCCAGTGCCTAAAGTAGCTTCAAATAGAGCTGGAGAGCGACTTTGGACAAGAGCACATAGTGATGGGACAAGGGGAAATGGCTTTAAAATGAAAAGGGGGAATGGCTCTAAACTGAAAGAAGGCAGGGTTGGATTAGATATTGGGAAGAAATTCTTCCCTGTAAGAAATGTGAGACACTGCCCAGAGAACATGTGGATTCCCCATCTCTGGAAGTGTTCAAGGCCGGGTTGGATGGGGCTTGGAGCAACCTGGTCTAGTCGAAGGAATCCTTCTCCATGGCAGGAACACTGGAACTACATGATCTTTCTGGCCCCTTCCAACCCAAACCATTTTGTGATTCTATGACTCTGTGACTCCTTCACAGCTATGACCACTAGGAGTTTTCAGTGCTGCTTAATCCACACATTTCCATCAGCTTGTTTTATCCCTCCAAGCCTGCTGCTGACTGAATGGCAGTATTGCCATCTACTGGGCAGCTGCCTCCTTCTCCCAATCTCTCAGCTGGCCAAAGTGCTCTTGGGCAATGCTTGTCCTCCTCTGTGGGACCAGAAGCACCACGTATGTCAGTAAGGTATCACACTAAAATAAAATGAAATAAGGCTTAAAAGACACACTTTAGTTTGGAGGAGAGATGGACATGTCCTGGGGCTTGGCTGTGTTTCCACATCTGGCCTGGCACACACATCCTCAGCTGGATGAAACCATCTCCATAAGGCAAGTGCTCAAAAAAACCCAATGGGTGCACCTACATTTTGACCAGGGAAGCTGAGTGAGGGACCAAAAGACCAGTGCTGGGCATACCTGACTCCATTACATCGATTTGTGCATGAAACTCACCAAAGTGGGAATATCTGCAACCAGTGGAGCTGAAATATTTTGTCACAAGCAGAGGCTTTGGGGGCTTTCAGGTCAGTCCAGCTGAGGAGGCTGAAAGACTTGAAATTGCCTGGGAACCTGATTTCTTGGGGACCACATGAGCTACACACCAGGGGTGAAACATTACAGGAGAACCCTGCCATCAGGATGAATACCACAGAAGGATCTACCTCTAAAATAAACCTGCTCCCCTGAGATACACTGCATGGGAAATTATTATCTATTATACTTCTCTGGAAATAAATACTTGGCTACTACTTTGTAGTAAATAGAGATGAGAACTTAATGGTCCTTAAGTGCTTTTCATAGTCAAAGTATCCCAAAGTGCTCTCTGGTAATTAAGGCTGAAAAGCTGTCAGGAGGCAAGGGAGCCTCTTGTAGCCACACTCCCAATATCCATCACTTTTGCCTGCAAGTGAGCAAGGGAATGATTGGTGGAGTGATACAATTTCAACTATAGAGATTTTGGAGGTTATTGTGATAAAGAACAGCAGCCCCAGGGTAGGATTTGGACGAGGAGATATCTATAACCAGAAAATCTCTATGCAGCTGTGGTGTGGCTGAGGGTCCTGTTGCTGAGCTTATGTCTGTGTGATTTTAAAGCTCTTCAGCTCTGTTTGTGTTTTGGGCCAGCTGAGGTGCTCAAGGGTATGAAGATGTCCCCATGGGGCTGGTGAGGTGACAAGACACCTCAGCAAATCTGTGCCCCTTTGATGCAGCAGAATGGGATGGAACAGGTTGTCCTCAGACATCCCTAACAGCACTAAGTTGATACCTGCACCCCCACACTGTGTTTCACAGCTCCTACAGCCTTACCTCCCCAGATAGCTCAATGTGTTGTGGCTGGTCCTACACCTCATTGGACACCCTACACATGGTGGGACAAACGGATAGTTCTGTTGCCACGGTTGTCTCCTTTTTCTGCTCTCCACGAAGATGTGGGGAGCACCAGTTTTCCAAAATCTAGTTCATTCCCTGGTTTAGTTGCACCCTCACCTCCCAGTTTTGGAGAAAAGGACATAGACATATTGCTGTTACACCTGCCATCTCCACACAGTAAACCCCGTGTAAAGCACCACATTTTCCACAGGCTTCCCGAGATCACAGCTTTGCCCGGCAGAGCCAGGGAACAAGCAGCTCTATCCAGGCACTGGGATAGTGAGAGGCAAATGAGGGCACAGGAGAAGCACACGTGCCCTACTCGTGCGCTGCCAGGCTCCCGCCTCCCTCTTATCACAGCTGAGCAGCACAAGCTGTTCCTGTCATCAAAACATGGAAAGAAATGCTGCTCTTGGCACCAGGGATGTGATAATGACCCTGAATTAGGGCTGTATGTCTCCAGCACCTGATTCTCCTGCTCCTGTGGGTGCAGCCTGAGGTTTTTCCTCCTGGATGTTGTAGGAAGAGGTCCAGGTCTTGCTTATGTGGAGGAAGAATTTAAAGGAGCAATGTCCAGCCTGGCTTTCAGAGCAGCTTGTGACAAGAGGTTTCAAGCACCCGATGACCACAGCTGCCCTGTGGAGACCAGGGCTGTGGGCAGGAGCAGGGGCAGCCTGTCACTGCTGTCACATCAGGGGACAGACGGGGGATGGCTCTGGTGTTTAGCGTTGGGTCAAGGCACGTGCATACTCACTAAATTCCTAATGTGGTCCCGGTAGCAGCAATATCCCCAGTGGTTCCCAGCTCTGCCCAGTTCTGGCCAGGAATGGAGGCTGATTAGAAATTGTGACCCCATGTGACATCCCCAAAATTCCCCCATGGCCCATGCACCAAGTACAAAGGGGTTAGATGCCCAGCGCAGGCATCGGGCACTCTGCAAAACCACCGGGCACTCTAAGACTTCACTTCTCAGCACCTGAGTAATTCTTGGAAGCGGTTTGAGGTGTTCCCTTTAAAAAGATCTTATTTCCCAAAGCCTGTGATCTGTGTTTTTTAATTCCTTCTGAAGCTCGGAGGCAAAACTTGAATATAGTCAGGCAAGACTTCAGGTGCCGATGTGCTCCTGACATGTGGCTGTGCAGTTGTTCTTAGAAGGGACATTACTGAGCCCAACAGCTCCAGGCTCTTTCAGAAGTGTCCTGCCCACGGTGGGCTGTTGGAATGAAATGATCCTTAAGATCCCTTCCAACCCAAACCATTCTGTGTTTCTATGATTTATAGTCTAGCAGCAGAAATCACACGTGCTGTCTTACAAGGAGCAAGAACCATTCAGCAATATTAAAAAGTAGAAAAGCTGAGATTCAGGGGTTTTTTTAACCTGTCAGAAGAGGAGAATTGCCAAAGTACTGAGTGCCCAGGAGACACTGCCAAGTGCAGCCCAATAAAACCAAGAGCCGAAAATACAGCCAGGACTCTGCTCCTTCACAAGCCTTAAAGAAAGTGCTGCTGGTTTCATTTTCGTTTGCTGTAACAAGGAAGATTTATCTGTTTGCAGATCAGAGCTCTGGATAACGGCAGCGAAAAGCAGCTCCTGTGCGTCATTGCTTATCTGTGGGTCTGCAAGCAAACACGGAGGACAGAGTGCAAGGCTGAGACAGGCCGTGTCACCGTTCCTGGCCCGCAAAACTCCTTTAGCAGTCGGTGGTAACCGTGTTGGATATTCCTTCGGTTGGCCAATGCCCTCTAGTGGCTTTTGGAGAGGAGAAATGTGCATTCCACAAAGCGAGGATTTTGCTAAAATCCTGCTATGGCCCAGGTGTGTGCAGGGTTTGGGAGAGAGGGGACACAGGTGGTTTAGAATGATAGAAGAGCTAAATCAAGACCCTTCATCCATAAATGTGCATCTCATACACAGCAAAAGGGGGAAAGGGAAGGCTGTGGGATTCCCTGTGTTTTCCAAGAAGGTGGTTTGTAGTTCACAGAATCATAAAATGATTTGGGTTCAAAAAGACCTTAAAGATCATCCAGTTCCAACACCCCTACTTTGGGCAGGGCCACCTTCCACTAGGCCAAGCTCAAATCAAACCTGGTCTTGAACATGTCCAGGGATGGGGAAGGGATGGTTTTATAGTTCATGAAAAGACAAATCCTGCTTTATTGTACACATACATCTCTCTCTCTTCCTCCTCCCCTCCCTTTACCAACCCTGCTGTGTGTCTAATAGGGAGATGGCTTTTATTTGGAAATATTATGCACTGCACACAGGCTTGCCCAGCTGGCTGAGGCCCCTGCACACCTAACAGCACAAGGGATTGTTTAACAGTGAATTTATTGCTTCCTCTCTAGAAAAGCACCTTCCAGAAATGCCCTTTTCTGGACTCTTAGTCTTATAAAATTAATTTTAAAAATTGTCATCCTGTACAGAGTGGATTTAAGAATAAGTTGGATGGATTGTTCTTTCTGTGGGTCGAGTTTGTCACTACACTTGAGGCAGATGGTTTTTGCATGAGCAGTGCTGTATTGAGGCTGTTTGTTTAGGAATATGAAGATAACCCAGTTCTGCAAGTAAAACTGCTTGGCTGCTCTGAGAACAGAACAGAATAGGAATATTTATACTTGTGCCCAGCAGTGTCACACATTGCTCTGCTCCCACTGACCAGGAAGGACTGAGCTGACCTTTGCCAATGGTGGGGTTATCCCTAAGGAAACCCTCAATGAGAAAAACCCATCCTGGTCATCTTCAGTGTGGGTTTGGTGTCAAAATGACAGCCCTGAAGAGCTATGCTCGCTGCCACGGCCCAGCCCCAAGTTAAGGACACCATCACTGGAGCATTCACTGGAGTCTCCTTCTCTGCTGGCCTGGTCTGAGCTGTGCCTGTGGCTGAGCAAACACAGCAATGGGTCACTGGTTGCAGTCACTGAGACTTTATTACCCTGTTAGCCAAACCTTGCTGTTAGTAGCCCAGAGAGCGCAGAAGGGATGAGAGGAGGGTTAATGAGTAGAGATTCTTCATTCTAATCTCTTATATTCATACACCAGTTGATCCTTCTCTAGAACCCCCCGTTATTCTCCATAGTCTGGAAAACACAAAAGAGATTAATTCAGTAGAGAGCCAGAGTAAGGCATGTCTCTATCCCAGGTGATGCTCTGAAGAAGGGTTTGTTCCCAGCTGGGCCAGGAGATTACTCTAAAAATCTGTTCCCACCCAAAATGGTTTATGGACCACAGTAACCTCCCCCTTCCTCACACTGATTTAAAATACCTCTCTCCACCTTTCTTTTCAGCATGACTCATAGTTTGCAGCTGCCTTTCCACATAACCATCCCTTGTGCCTGGGAAGAGGCTGCTCCTTGTGCCAATCATTATTTCTGGGAGCAAAGGGCTAGTTGTTTGTTCCCCAATGTGATGCTGAGGGTGCATAGTGCAGCACTGCAGGACTTGCACTTGCAGAAATACTTTATGGTTGCTGTATTTCCCATTCAGCTGATTCCTTCCATGGTTTCCTCCAGCAAGGATTTGTCTGGGTGAATGATGATGATAACGTTTTGGACTTGGAGCACAGTTCCTGCCTGGCTTGAATTTTGTCCACGGTCCTCAGCAGAGCATTGCAGCTCCAAGGCAGCAGCTCCTTCCTTACTGTTGTTTGATTACACCAGAAGTAACATCAAATATCCTGATTTTAGACCTCTCCAGATTTCCCAGCTTGGCTCCTAATGTTCTAATAAATGAAAGACTCCAATTCCCCTGGCAACTCCTTGCTTTCTTGGGAGATGAACCAGGTTACCTCACAGGCATTAAGCAACTTACACTGTAGATCCAGTCCACATAGGCTGACACTCGAGTGAAGACTGTTGGTTTCTGGTAGGTGTTACAGTAGGGCACTAACCCAAAGCTGACAATCCCATGGACTTCCCAGTGATCATCTTTGTAGCAGTTGAGAGGGCCCCCAGAATCCCCCTGGATCAAAGGAAGGAAAGGAACATATTGAGCTAAATTATCTGAGCAGCTGGAAGACTGGATAGGATTAAGGAGCATGGAAATAAACATGAAAATAAACATGAAAATAAAAATTTGTGCTGCTTTCTTTTCCAAGGGCTGACTGGTCCCCAGCAGTGTGATAGCAGAGACTGCCCAGCACCTTCTGAATTGCTGCAAAAATCAGCCCCTCTATGTGTTATCTCAGTCCTCATGCACATACACACACATACACACACCCATATACCCCCAGGATGGGCTGAAACCCTAACTTACCACCATTGTAAATTTAGTGACTGTAAGCAAATGGTCCAGGGCACAGTGCATAAAACACAATCCTTTCCTGCAAGGTCCACCTGCTCAGCATCTCTGCTAAACAATCAGTGCACTCTCCAGTTGTAAGGGACCAGGGAGAAGGGAAATGCTGTTCCCCTTGTTTTTCACAAACATGTATATACAAAGAGTCCCAGGAAGTTAAAGTGGTGAAAAGGAAAGGAACTCGGATTAAAATATATGAGAAGATAAAGGCTTTTGCTTGGCTCGGGACCTGGTTTTTAACAGGGTTCTACCATAATTAAACCTCACAAAAAAAAATACACTAAATATCTACAGACCTATAATTACCTTATATAATGTAGTTGAAATATGTATAACTCTTTAACCTGTTTTATTTCTATATGTGTCTCTATTATATTCATATCTTTACATAATCAAACATGTTATGTATTTGTCCACAATTTTTTAAGGGCTCTGCATGGTGGCTCTTACCAGAAGCCACCTCTGCAGCAAAGGGAATACAGGCAGAGGTCACAGGTATTCCCTGCCTTCATGTGCCAAACCTCCTTGCCTTGATGTTGGGGCCACCTGGAACCTCTGGGATAATGAGAACCTCACAGCATCTTCCTTTCCCACCCAACCTGGGCCAGATAGTGCAGTTGGAGATGGCCAAAACTTCCAGCAAATTCAGCTGTCCATACAAACAGAGCAGAAGGGGAGGGAAGGATGGACAAGCAGAGGGAAGCACTGCCTGGCCCGGGGTGCAATGTGACAGCAGTGTTGGAGGAATGGACTGACTTCCCCACAGTTTTGCCCTTTGGGTGAGGGTAGAGGTAACTGCCAAAGTTTCAACCTAGTCCCCAGGATCTGGTCCATGGGACACACTGCTGGAAGACAGGGCAAACCTCCCCTCCAAAATCAGGGGGGAGAGGCACACCCTGAGGACTTGAAGGTTTTCTCTCTGCTGTGGGGAGATGGAGAAATGGGGAGCAGGTCTGGTTTGGGAGGTATTCAGCAGAAATCAGCAAAGGGGCCAGGATTTGCAGGAGAGCTATTCCAGGTGGAGAAATAGCAAAAACAGGTCCCAAGTGAAGGAACAGCAAGGTCAGAGAGATAGGAAAAAACAGAGAGGAGCTTAAAAATGCTTTGATAACAACAGCTCTTACACTGCATCCAGCCTTCACGCCATCTCCACCAGCACAGAGCATGGTGTCCTTTGCCAGGGATCCCCACCAATCATCCTGGGAGCAGATCTCGTGGTCGACCACCGGCAGCGTCACCTCCTGCAGCCTGTCTGCGCTGCCGCCCCCCGCTAGCAGGGAAAGGGGCAGGGAAAGGGGGAGACAATGGCCCAGGAGCTCCAGGGGTTGAGGAAGGAAGCTTTACCTTCACAGTGGTCCCTCTGGAATCAGGAGGGACTCTCAACACTCCTACTTCCCCCTTACTTACCACTAACCACCCCCCAGCCGGTGACATAGCAGGGGTAGTTATTGGGCAAAATTTCTCCTTCAGGTGGAAGCACTCCCAGCTCGACGAACCCGTTGGCACTGGCAGGAGACTCGAGGCGCAGCAGAGCAACGTCATAGCTGAAACAGGACGTAGGGGAAAGATTCCTTACTGAAAATCCTGAATCGGTCGTAAACCAGACATCCTGGCATGATGCACCTTGCAAATATCATTAATTATTCCTTGTAGGTATCACAGGCAACAGGAAAATAGGAACAATTAGGAGAGAAGAGGCCATAGTACAGACTGATAAAGGGCTAATATCCCTCAAAAACCTCCTACTGCTTTGGAGCTCTCCAACCTCTGAGTGAATTTTGGTGCATCTTGGGTGGACGGGAATGTCTCTGAGGGGTGATTTAAGACAGTCCTTCAGCATTCCCTTGTTGGTTTCCCTTCATCAGATGCACACAGTGCTGTGACTGCTGGCAAGCCCCTGAATCCACTGTGCATCCAAGATCCATTTGGTTTTTTCCAAGATGGGGAAAAGAGGCCCATCTTTTCTCCATCTTGGACAAAGCAGGACTGAGGTCGTCCACAGACACCGTGGAACACCTCCAAGAGAGGAAGCTGCTTGGGAAATCTCCCTTGCACCATCTTTCAGTGCTTCCCACAAATCCAGCCTCACTGGGAATTGGATTGAATACACACGCTAGTGGGACAGGATGCTAAATAGCATTCAACCATCTGATGTTACTCAAAATAATTACCCATTGGCAATGTCATTGGGATTCCAGCCATCATGAATGAAGATTGCATCCACATCAATGTAGTACTCAGTGCCATCCACCTCCAGGAGGTTGTGCTCACCCAGAGCCACACGGTAGGATGCTCCTGAGGGCCTGAAAACCAATCACAGAATAATTAATGTAAAAACTACTCCCCACCAAGTGCTTTGCAGTGTAAATACTTCCACCAATGCAATAATTTCCAAAGCACCTTCCATTAAAGGATTTTCAATGGAATGTAGCTAAATTTGTTGTGAGCAAGTCTGGAGAAGGGCAACAAAGCTGGTGAAGGGTCTGGAGCACAAGTTTGAGGAGGAGCAGCTGAGGGAGCTGGGAGTGTTTAGCCTGGAAAAAAAAAGGAGGCTCAGAGGAAACATTAATGCTCTCTACAGCTACCTGAAAGGAGGTTCTAGCAAGATGGGAGTTGCTCTTTGTTCCAGGTAACTAGTGACAGAATGAGAGGAAATGGCCTCAAGTTGCACCAGGGAAGGATTAGGCTGGATACTGGGAAAAATTTCTTCACTGAATGGGTTGTCAGGCATTGGAACAGGCTGTCCAGGGAAGTGGTGGACTCATAGCCCCTGGAGGGATTTAAAGGACGTGTAGATGTGGCACTTGAGAACCTGCTTTAGTGGTGGGCTTGGCAGTGTTGGTTTAACAACTGGACTCAATGATTTTAGATGACTTTTCCAACCTAAATTATGACTCTATGATTCTAAGTGGAATTAGGAACATGCTGCCTGCAGTTTGCTGGCGAAGCAAGTGAAGGTGCAGCATCAGCTGACACAGTGCTGAGCTTGGCCTTGAACAAGAAGGTTCATTCTGCATCTCTGCATCTTTCTGAAACAGAGTGTGAAGGACCAGCTTATTACACTTTATTGGTGTTTCAGCTTGTTGGTGTCCCGCTGTATTGCTGAGATGGTGCATGTCAGACCTGCTGCAGAGCATGTTGTGCAGCACAGCTCAGGTGCCAGCAAACATGCCTTTTGTTCCATCTTTCCATCTCTGTGCAGGTTTCTCGGGATGCAAACCCATGTGAAATGCTCACACTCATGCAAATACACCTCCTCTTATGCAAATCAGCAATCAGCTTGATTTCTGATCCCAGGAAGTCAGCAATTACTATTGCTGTAGTAAAATCAAGGCTAAAGCAAACAGTTTTCCAGTTCCCTTGATTAAGTGAGCAACGAGACGTCCAGCTGTGCAAGGCATGGCACCAGTGGGGAGCTCAGAGGATGAGAAAGGTCTGGCTCCCATCTGCAGCAAGAATGAGGAGCACATCGGGAGTTTTAACACTTTTTATCCTACTCACACGCTGAGGCAATGGGCTGCAGTCATGACCCACTTGCTGCTGATAAGGGTTCCACCACAAATGTGAGCATAGTATCCCGGGTCGTTAGGGTAGGCAATCTGAAGTGATACCTGGAGGAAACAGCAACGTATTTTACACCCAAGCCATGCCATTTCTCTGCAGAAACAGTGTATGTGGCTTTGGACAGCAGAAGCTGTCCTTTCCTCACTGTTGTGGTTGGTTTTTTTTTCAAATATAAGGCTTTTTTCAAGTATAAGACACACCAGTATTACCTGCCACTTCCAGCTGTTTGGTTGGGCTTCGTGGCCTCCAATTACTCGCCCTGTCAGCACATCCTGCTGAAGAGTGTCCCTCAGGGGACCTCCAGAGATTGCCCCTAACACACAAAAAAAAAGAAGAGCAGTTTGTCATGTGGACTCCTAAAGAGCATCAGTCATCCCAGCCAGCCAGGTCTGAAAGATGGAGTGACTGAGACTTGCACGTGGTGACACTGTGGTCACTCTCCATCCTGGAGGCTTCTTTAAAGCCTCCGTGGTTGAAAACTACCAAAAACAGGCCTTAAGATACAAAGCTATCATATAAACTGACTCATTCCCCCTACTCCAACCCCACCCTGCTGCACCAACCTAAATCCTCTTTCTTTTAGGGTGTAGGTTTCCCTTCCCTCAGAGCACTTCCAGACCTTTCTCATGGAGATAATGCTCCTGCAACAGAGGAAAACCCTGCCACATCAGGGTTTGCCCTAGCACAGTAACTGCAGAGAAACAAAAAAATTATATGCTCTAATCTCCATCACTTAGAAGTTGAGAGGTTCACCCTTCCCAGCTCAGATAAATTGCATCTTACCCAGGCAACTCAGAAGAACCAGAAACTGAAGCATCTTTAAAGAAGTGGGCACATTTTTTCCAAGAAAATATCTTTTTATACTAAAATATCTGATAAGAAGCTGTATCTAAATTTGGTATCAATACAATTTATCTATACTCATGACTCACTAAACTGATCAAAAGTGCTCTACATGTGGAAAAACCCAAACTGCTCAAGGTAGAGCCCAAGGTTACACAAACAGCTCCACACTGCACAATTCCCACAGGACCATGAAGCAGGGGGAAAAAAAAAAAGGAAAAAAGGGAAAAAAAAAAGAGAGAAATTTTGGGTGCTCTCAGATCACTTCAAGAACAAGGCAGGACAAACCCAGGCTCAAAAGGCCAACACTCCAGACTAGCAACTGTGGATGCCCATGTAAAAAATGTGTTTGTCAGTCCAGCTGTCTGCAGCTCCATGTAACACGAACTGATCTTTGCCAACCAGATAAACAGAGCAATAACCAACAGGGAAAAATGAGGGGGTTCAGCCTAGGCTGGACATGTTAAACTGACTTTGGCGGGACATGCTGAGCCTTTTTTAGGATCCTTTTCTGCTCCTTCCTCCCTTTGGAATGAACCCAGATCCATTCTTTTTGCACCCTCCCTTTGGGTATTTATGCACTTTGATGAGATCCTTCCCTTTTCCAGACTGATCAGTTCCAGATCTCTTGGTCTTTCCTTGTGGGAGCCGTGTTTCAGTTCCTTCATCGTCTGTGTGACCCTTTGCTGGAAAAGACAGCATGGATCACCCACCCAGGTATGCTGATGGAATCCACTCCCCATGGAAAAGACACTGTAGGATCAGGACCTTTTCCCTATCATTCCTCTTAAACAAATCCTTTCTATTTTACTGGAAGCCATAAAAAGTTCAGTGCGATATTTCAGCACTGAGACTTTATTTAAGTAATTGAACACATTTTCCCCTTTACATCATAGATCATTTTTAGCTTCCAGTTAGTTTTGGCTAAGGAGGTCAGAAAGTGGCCTCCTACCCAAGGAGTCTCTTCCCTCACTTTCACTACATTCATCATCCCTAAAAGTTAGACTGGGCCAACTCACTCATTTTTTTTATCATCAATTTATTTTTCCAAAGACTTTATGAGTTCTATACATAAAATATTGTTTTAGAATATAGTTGTTTATTCTCCTTATGGACACTGTGGCATTTGGTTTGAGCAATTGCTTGTCCATGATCTGTCCTCTGCTGCCATGAACACAGTATCATACTCATTGTGCAGCTTTGATGTGGGGCTGAGTTCAAATGCCCAAAGGAGAAATAAATTACACTGAGGATGAAGAATTACAGCTGTTTTCAGAATTCCTCCACTCCAGGCATTGTTTTAGTGTAGGGCTATTAAGGAATTGTCTGATTTTCCCTCTGGGTTCTACATATGTGGTTTGTGGAAGTTGTTGACCTACAGGACATATGTGAATGGAAAGAGAGGAGTGCAAGCGTTGGGACTGGGAAGCTGTTCCATATACAAGCACTTGCTAGGGTGAAAAAAATTTAATTTAGGGAATGAGGAAATGAGGAAATGAAAAAATACTGAGATTTATGTTAATGGCAATGAGAAGGCTGATTAATGGAAGGTGTCCTTGCCCACAGCAGGGGGTTTGGAACTTGATCATCTTTAAGTTCCCTTTCAAACCAAACCATTCTGTGATTCTATGATTATTTTTAGTATCTCAACATTACCATTGACCTCCAGTTGCGAAGCTTGGTTGAAGACACTGAAGTCTAAAGGTGACATTCAAAACATCATCTCAGCTACTGCTAAAGCTCAGCAGCCCCTAACCCTCCAGAGGCTACCAAATTAGTTTCAGAACATGAACAGTCCTGGAATCAGAGCCCAAAATTCTTCCTCTTTGAAGGAGAATCTCAAGGCAGAGCCATCTCAGGGTTTCTCACACGTGTAGGCAAGAAGGAATTTCTGTGGTCCAAGTCTTTACCAGCAAACAAAATGAGGCATCTTAGAGAATCAGAGAATCTCCCGAGCTGGAAGGGACCCACAAGGATCACCACATCCAACTCCAACACAAGGATCATCACATCCAGCTCCAACACCACAAACTCAAGTGGCCCTGTTTGTGTCCATATGGCAAAATTCTTCTATCTCTAAAGCAGAGAGGTCTCATCCATGCTGCCTATGGAGCATCTGGTCTTTTCCATACTGGCTTTCCAAATCATGTGTAAAAGTTGCTACAAGAACCATGGGCTGGTGTAAACCAGTGTTATGCCAGTGTGCTAACAGTTATCTGTACAAAAAAAGAGGGACAATGTCTAAGTTGGTGATTCAGCACTGTTTAGTTAAATGGTGCTCTGGCATTGTTTAGTTAATTAGTGATCTAGCACTGTTTAATTATATATAGCCTTTACGTCCTTGTTCTCAGAGGATCTGAATTAAATATTTAGATGACAGCATTTTCTGGGTGTGTATATTATTTTAAGAATGATGGGAAGCACAGGGGATGTCGTGAGTGGTAAGATGGATGGTGGGGAAAGATTCCAGGACTGTACAAGAAAATAAGGACATTTGGGTGGACTTGATGAGATCCATTGGGAGCTACTGAGCACAAAGATGAGGATATAGTCATCTTTCAGGGAGGCCCTAAAGCACAAACTGAATTCCAGACGCTGAGAGGCTTCACTGTGTATGTTTGCTGTGCAGCTTTATGCCTGCTCTGCTCTTACATGCCTTTCCTAACCTATAAATATTCCTAGCTTATCATCATCTGGAAATAAGTTAGGACAACATAAGTGGAAATACTTCTGCTATAAAAGTAAAAAAGTCTGTGCATATACTATTCTGAAACCATCATTAAAACCTTGATCTAAAACACAGTTCTTAATAAATATACTCCTGTGGTCTTATTCATCAGTAAATGAGGATAACCAATAAATGAGGACAAAGGAACAAATTCCTTCCTTCTTTTCACTGCAACAGGATGAAACCTTTATTTCAGTAGGAGCACTGTTGAGCTGTAAAAGGTAATGATGATGTGAAAAGGCTAATTTGTCAGACCACACTGTTTATCTCTATATCCTGACACATATCTTTGAAGGTTCATGTAAAATACATCCAACTCAACAGAAATTTTTAGAAAGAAGGAAACATAAAACCAGTAAATGTGAAAACTTCATATTTCAGCATTGACAATGAAAAATGGTATAAGGCAATGCTAGTATACTCACTTTAATGATAAAAATGTTTACTAAATTTAAAGTCAGTCTCACGACATACACACAGTTACCCCTTATTTACTGATGTTTCACAGGATGATGTTTGATGGAAAGGGCAATGGACTGAGTATCACTAGAGTTAGCATACACTGGGCTGTACACATTTATGAGAAATGTTACCTGATAAATTTATAGAGCTGCTGAGGTGTAGGCAAGTTCTAATGCACTCTACTTGGAAAGTGCTTTTCAAGAACGTTTGATATACAGACTGTTGGAGGTACATGGAATGTGAGAGCATGTCTCATTAAAGTTACAAGATCAAGGATGTTTTAATTTAAAGGGGATTAGAAATAAAAAGGAGAGAGATAAACAAAAAGCAAGGACACAAAGGGACAAGGGATAAATAAGGTGATGATGAAGGGCAAAAGTCTCCAGATCATAACTGATGGCCCATTGTGGAACTACAGGCTGAGCTTTGGAGGGAGCTCACCTGGATGGTGCTGCTGTTCAGAAAGGAAAAAGGTGACCTTCAGGATTTGGGGTGTTCACGGGGCTGTGCAGGACAAGTGGTTGGACTTGATCTTAGAGGCCTTTTTCAACCTTAATGATTCCGTGATTCTATGACTAGGTGGCAAGTAGGATATCATATAACAGGACTAGATGGCAAGTAGGAGATAATACAGCAGGTCCAAGGGCCCAGAATCCCACTGAGGGCTTGTCAGACTGGGCTCCAGCAGCTGGGCAGGAGAAATCCCAGGTCCTGAAACCTGCTGGAGATGATAGGTCTTACAATGTCTGTATCACACACCACTGCATATGAAGGTCTTACTGCTTTTATTTAAAACCTTTCTGCACCACCTGGGGAGGGAAAGGATGAATTACTTCAGTATATGTTTTATTTGAAGAATAAACCAGTACATAAGGATCAGTGAATACCGAGGTGAGAAAAACTAGCAACCCAGTTTTTTCTCATCCATCAACATCCAGTTCACTTTTGCAAATTGTTTGAGTTGAATTCTGGCCTTGACATTTTGTTTTAAGTATCACATGGGCTTGGATCATTGTCAAAATGACTTGAATGCTTTCCTTCCAAGAAAATAGCAACTTAGAGAACCTTCCAGCCTAAAGGGGCTACAAGAGAGTTGAGAGGGACTTTTGAAGAGAGTATGGAGTGATGGGATAACAGGGAATGGCTGCAAACTGACAGAGGGCAGGTTTGGATTAGATATTTAGGAAGAAATTCCTCCGTGCGAGAGTAGTGAGGCCCTGATACAGATTGCTCAGAGAAGCTGTGGCTGCCCCACATGGGAAGTGTCCAAGGTCAGGCTGGATGAGACTTGGAGCAACCTGGGCTAGTGGAAGGTGTCCCTGCCCATGGCAGGGTGTTGGAATAACGTGATCTTTCTGGTCCCTTCCAACCCAAACCATAGGATTCTATGAAAATATAAACCACAAGAATTACATCAATCTCCCTTCTTATGTTAGTGATCATATCGTATCTTGCACTGCTGTATTACAAAAAGGTAAAACCAAACAGGTTGTTGACAGATTGTGAGATAACCCTCAGTACTGCCTTTTAAAGTAAACACTCAATATAGCATAAAAAACACTGAACATATACCTGCACTTTTCTCTTTTTATCTTGCACCTGAACTCCTACCGACAGGTTTCCAGGATTTCACAATATAGACAAATTTATATATTAAATCTTTATATTAGGGCAACATAATATTGACAAACTAGATGGAATAGACAAATCAGAAGTTGTCATAACTAAAACCACTGTGTAAGCTTTTTGGTTTGTCTGAGCACAGAAGATACAAAAAGAAAACCATCTCCCATAGTACAAGCAATGATACAACCTTCAGGAATAACATGTTACAGCTGGGTGCTGTCAATGTGGCAACGTTTCCTCAGTGCAGTAGAAGAATTTGGGTCATTTGACTCCTAATTATCCAAAACACTGCTCATTAAAACAAGGTCAAAGGGCTCCTTTAAGTAGCAAAATTTGATACCTGCTTTAACATGTTTAGTGATTGATGATTAATTTTGAGCATTCATAAAGCTCCCTTAAAATCATTGAGTACATATCTGTGCAGGGAAAGCTTGCAATGAAATATTTTGTTGGATCAAGACCAGAGCGCTCAGCCAGTTGTAATTGCACACTGTTATTTCCCAATATTGATTTGACTACATTGAAAAATCTTAGGAAAGTAGCAAAACATCAACAATTCAAATTATTTAAAGACAACACAGAACTGAAAGAAAAGTGTTGAGAAATAATGTCCCATTTATTTACTTTTAACAGCAGAGTAGCTTGATCTTGCTCCAGTTCTGCAGAACATTCAGTCATAACTCAGTCTCCTGTGTCAGTGTTTTAAGAAACCATTGTGCTAGAAAGCAGTTTACTGAAATCCAAAGTTTTCATAACACTTAAGAGTTATGAGTATGATTTTTCTACAAGTAAGTAAAGTGCATGATTTAGGAAAATTAGTCTGTGGAATTTTATAAACACTGGTGCTCCTAAATTCATTGAAATCAATGGAAAATTTTAGTATTAATGACATCAGAATCTTGCCCACTGTGCTTACTGGAAAAGCTCACTTTGACCTTAAGTAGAGGAAAAAGTACAAGATAAACAGCCTACGTTCTGTCTCTTAATCCTTACTCAACATGGAAAAAAGTAGGAAAACTTTAGGAAAAAACCATTAATATATCATATTTTAATATGCTTCTTAATTTAATTTCAATGTTTTTACTTTAAAGTTAAGAAGAAAATGCCATTCATTGTGGAGAAAAAAATAGTTAAAAAAGCAAAGCAGGACTCTATTTGCAATTTGTAACAGGAAGGAATGTGCATGAAAAGATCTAAAGACTATTTTACCTATTTTTTTTGTAATTTTTACAAGTATACTGAGAGCTTTTTCTACATCATGTCTGTCTGTAGTAGCCATTACACAGTATTTCTGTAATGTCTTTAGCTGATTTGGGCCCTCTTGAATATTTTATTTTAAAACTCCTTTAATATTTTTTTTCTACTGCTCTTACACCCTGTTGCACCTCTTCATTCTATTTATCTAAATTACTGTGACATCAGATTCTCTATGGCATTTCCTAATTTCTCAAATAGTGACTAATATAAATCAGAATGCAATTTTGTCTATACATTCTAACTACCCCACATGTAAACAGGGCAGTTACACATTTTTCTTTCTAAGTATCTCATAAATCACACTGTTTCCCAGACCAGAAATTTATCACCTTTAAACTGCTACTACATGCATACTTGTTCTATAGCTAATGGCATCCTTCTCCAGCATGGAGGTTTTTAGAAGTGCTGCATTTTCCTTTATTTTTTAAAATGACAAGAGGATAAAAAAAAAAAGAATGGTTAGATATTAATTATCTATACCTCTTTCTAAGTGGGTTGTCAGCATGTACATTTCTGCTTTTCCTGCGTGTATATTCATGCACTCAAGACTGACAAATTTATATCTCAGGGAAATTTATATGCACAGGGAACAACTTTAAGGCACCCTCCTTTATTTTCCCTCCTTTCTTCTTTCTCATGTAATTCATGCTGATGTAAAAAGAAAGGCACACACCCTAAAATACCTGTTTCTCTCAACATCAGAATTTCTGGAAAGAGGGAAAAGAAGGAAAAAGACTGGTGGCCTCAAAGCAATGAATGTAGGAATATACATAAAAACATATCTCAAAGAACACAGTTTCAGCCAATTTCAGGAAACTCAACATAAAGGGCAGAAAAAAGGCTGAGTGCCTCCACTTGTGGATGTCGAGGTGGTGGCTAAAGTATTCTCAGCTGGCTTGGTGGAGATGCCCATCTGGTTTAGCTGCAGTTCACTGTGTTTGCAGTGCCTCGTGTTCCACCCAAACCAACAACGGCTCCTGAGAAGACAGCAGCTGAAGAACACGTGTACTTGGATGCACAGGGAAGCTATTTTTGACTGAGGATCAGCATTTCTCTTGCTGAGAAGTTGCAGGTGTGCTCTTATCCAGAAGGACAACCAACACCAGCACGTCAAACAGGGACAGCAGAGACTGGGGTGGCAAGTCTGGCCTGAAACAAGCACAAGAAGAGCTGGAAGGAAGGACAGGGCTCTTGGACTCACTAGAAGCCCACAGACCAGAAGAAGGTCCTTGGCAGACTAGGGCCATATGAATACCTACTGGCAAACCCCACCTGGTGAGGGTTGTGAGTGCACCAGCAAGTGCTGCAACTCTGTCCCCACAGCCTTGGGTGCTCAGCTGCCTGTGTTCAGGGTCAGCTCTTATAGAGTGGAGCTACGACCTTGGATCAGACTGCTCTGGAAACTGCTGTGTTGGAGGAAATGCTAAATAAGAAGGCAAAAAAGCCCTGAGAAGCCTCTTGTGGGTCTCTACCCATTGGACCTGCTGCTCAGGTCCTTGCTGCATCTCTTAGATTCAGTTCCCCATCCCTTCTTCCCCCACTCCCCATTTCATGGTTATTGGCTTTAAATTAACACTTTCATTAGTATGTCTGGAGCTCTTGGCAAGTAAATCACTTGCTGATAAACTTGGTGCTAAGTGGTTGCTGGTAAAGAAGATGGGACCCTTGCAGTATCTTATCTATTGATACTATAGCACTGACACTACACCTGTTGCTATGTATGGCTGATGGATCTTCTCCAGGGAGGGCCTTGGGATATTCCCAGGCATGACAAACTTTGAGTTTTCAGATCACTGGGATGAACCTTCCAACCAGGCAAGAAGTCAAGAGTGAATATTAAACAGGGTAGCAAAGATGTTTTCCCAGTGACAAATAAAACTCTGGACTTTCTACAGAAGCGACAACTGATGAAGGGGTCAGGAGAGCTGGTACACTGACCAACTCCATGCTTTCCATCCGCAATATCAGCAAGCCCAAGCCAAAGCCAGAACTCCAGAGGTTTGGTTGACTCAAAGGGAACTTTTCCACATGTGTCTTCAGATCCAGAGCTCCTTCTACATCAACAACTTAACTGCACCAGAGGTTAGGGCTTGGCATTTCTTTCTGCTGTTTGTATTGTGAAACTGTTTACACAATTCCTGGTGTGGTTTTGCCCCATGTGAGCCACCACAGTCCCAGACAATGCTTGGTCACATTTTAGTGCATATTTTAGGCCAGAAACAATTCAAACACTCAATTGGGTTGCACACAAATGGATTTAGAGATGAAAGAGTTTAACCCCATGGACGTGAGATATGTCTTGCCAGCAAGACCCAGGAATAAATAATGGGTACCACCCATTTGGTTTACTAATAAAATGATTTTTTTTCATCATCTGAAACTCTGTCCAGATGTCTCCTTTGTCAGCCTGCTGCTGATGCAAAGTGAAGCAATTAATCTTTTCACCCTCAATATGAGCAATATCACCTTTTTGAAAAGTCTGGATGCTGCAAAGCAGTTGGGCAACAGAGCTCTCTACTGGTTATCGTTCTGACTAATAAACAAATAAAATTTACTTGACTGAGACCAGAAGATAGTAAGCCAGTATCCTAATGACAATTACCAATGGCAAACTTTATTAACAGTTTTTGAAATACTGTGTTCAAGATCCTCAAATCCTTAGCAATTTCCCAGCCTTCTCTGTTCTTTAATAGCAGCAAATAGTTATTAAGAACTTTGGCCCTGAAATATTTTCAGATGGGTTTTGATATTTGAAGGTAAGATGTTCACCTGCGGTGGAGGCAGGTTCTGATTGGAATCTCCTTCCTGCCCTGAGAAATTCAAGGAAAAGGACTGCAGGAGAACTGAATTGTACAACTCCAGGGTATGATGCTAAACACCTACTGGTCTGGAGTAACAGACCTGACAGCTTTTCACTGAACATATACTGATGCAGAAAGATGGGAATGGAAAGAAAAGAGAGGATGGCTTTGACATCTCGAACAAAGACTCAAACTGCTTGTTTTGGTGCTAAAGGCCATGCCAAGGTCCTCAAGCACAAAGCACAGTGGTACTGTCAGTGCTGCCCACTTCTAATAGGTTCATGCTGTTCTTGAAGAGCTCACAGTGACTGAAGGTGGGAGAACACTGTGAGCTTTAAAGGGGTTGAGGCGGCAGTGGCACATTGTTCTCTCCCTGGAGAATAAAGGGATAACTTGCTGGAAGTGGTGAATCAAATTAATCCTTTTCAAAGTGTAAGAACTTGGTTTAAGCATTGAAAAAGGACCCTACAAAAGGGTGCTGTACTTGACAATTAAATGAAAATGCACAGGAAAACTTCAAGACAGCAGCCAATCTACCTTTTACACAGCCCTACAGTAGAAGTCTTGGATTTGGTAGAGACAAAAGCATTTCTCAGGAATGTAGTCTTATCCCAAACAATGGAAGGAGTGGCTAAGTTCACCAGAGCAGAAAAATCACTTCCATAAGTTATAAACAGTCTGTCAGAAAAGTTGTGGTCATGTGGCACATGAAGAGCCAAAGCCCAAGAAGATTTAGACAAATCTGAATCATACTGTTCATAACTCTCTGGCCCCAGTCACTGTCCTTTCCAACTTTGCCAAATTACCTCAGAGCTTGATCAGATTGTCCACGTGCCTATTTGGAAAGAGTGACCAATCTTAGAGTGAAGTTTCCGTATTTACCTACATAAAGTGCCATGAAAAAGAAGAGTCTCTTTAGAAAAAGTAAATTTGGAAATATTTGCGTAAGTGTACATCTTAAAAACTTATAAACTCTAAGTGTATGGATTTCTTCAGATAGACGTTTGACTTTTTATAATATATCAATGGATGTACAGGTTTTCTCATACATATGCCATCCTTCATATGCCATTTTTAGCTTCAAAGTTCTTACAGTTTTAACAGATCATGTGTTTGCCAGTTCTGATGCACAGATTAATGTAAAATCAACCATTTAAAAAAGAGACAAATCAAGCACCAACCACACAAACTATGCCAAGGGAGAAGTTAGCCTTGGAGGAGAATGAGTTTGTTTACTTCTCCCGAAGTACCACAACCCTTACTTTGAATCATGACTGCTTAAATACCTTGTTTCTGAATACATGCTTAGACAAGGAGTGCTTCTGCAATTAATGAAGTACTTTTGCTGGGCATTAAATAAATGTAAACTCTGTCAATGGCATGTGTTGCTGGAAAGCTGCCAGTTCAGATCTCTCTCTGGGACACAGATGCCTACATTTCTCCAAACTTTTTCCTTAAATCTCCAAACTGATGCTCCCACTCTCACCCTGAGATCGTAGCAAACCCCTGAGCTCTACTAAATGCACAAAGCTCCCTTTGTTGAGCAGTGAGCAAGAGAATCGATGGGTCGTGCCAGATGTTGGCTGTGCTGTTTAACACCATCCACAAAGAGGCACCTGCACTGTGGTGATGATGGCAAATAAAATAGAGAGCAATATTGATAAAGAACAGCATTTCTTTTAACAACCATGCTCTGGAAGGAACCAGCCCTTTGAGGGCTGGCAGCGAGCTGGCGAGGATAATTTGTCAGAGGAGCATTAGGGCATTGGCTTGTGGGCTCTCCATTACAGGTATTTACATAGCTCAGAAGTGATGATCAGCTGTGCCAAGGGTAATGTTACAGACACGGCTGAGCTGCTCTAACAGCTTGTTCCCACAAAAAGAAGTGACTTGTTATCACTCTATTCCTGGCACCAAATTCTTCACTTGCCTTGAGCTCTGGAACTTTTCCTCTCACATGGTAAAATGATTTGATTCACTAACACCAGGGGAAAATATATTCCTATTTTTGCTGGTTGTTTCTCTGTTGGTTTGGAAAGCTGAATCGGGCAGGTGCAGAACTGGATGATTTTCAGGCTCTCTGCAAAGAGGCAGGTGAGACCATGTGGCAAGAAGCAAGACAGGGGAACAGTACAACCTTCCCATTTCAGCACAGCAAGTTCCTGAGGGGCTTTGAATTTGTAAATAGACACCAATGCTCAGAAGTAAAAAGTATTGCACATCTAAATAATGAAAATTTTACTGTTATTTTCATTCAGTGCTCCAAACACAGTCCTGTGCAGGCTGAAAGATCTGTGACAGATACTCTCTACTGTGTCTTCACACACATCCCAGTCACCTTCACCTATAGAGACCTACTCTGGGGCAAACAAAAAGAAAATAGTAAAGATGTAAACAGACTCCAGTTACAAACAATTTGGGTTACAAACTGAGCTTTAAAGCAGTCGCACAAACCGCACAGAGGTTTTGCTCTGAAAATCCAAAATCCACAAATATTCTTTTGCATGCCTTACCAGCAGAAGAGTCCTTTTGAAGTAGTTATAGCCAGATTCCAAAAATTATTGTTTATTCATAACTTCAAAGAAAAATGTAGTTTTATTAAGGTTAATATGTTTTCTCAGCAAATCAACTCATCTTTCCGAGGTTGAATAGTTACACAAAAATTATAAAGCAATAAAGTACATTTTATCTCTATCTTACAAAAACTTTGATGATTTCAAATCTGGAAAAATTTAAATATTGACTTAAATCATGCAGACTTTATTTTGTTTTGGTTTGTGTCTGTAATTAATCAGATACAGCAATACTGCTTATCTCTTGGGAAAAGGGTAAGGTTTTTAAAAGAAATAATGGCAGAGCCACAGAACCAAAAAGGATCCAGATGCTGCTGGCATCTCCAGCTTCTAGAAGAAGAAAGCTCTTCCAAAACTGTCAGAGCTATTCATACTCTAATGTTACACTACAGAAATTCCTATAAAATCCTGGATTTTACTCTCAAGAGGAAATTTCTTTTGGTGGAATTAAGAAAACAATTTTCACACTGTCATGATTAAGTTTTATAAAACTTGGAGTGAAAATCTGAATCAACAAAAAACCTTCAATCTTATTTAATGTTATATACCTGTGATTTTCCCCACAACATTCTGGTAAAGGTTTATTGATTGTTCATACTTCTGATTTCTGATCATGAGATCTGCCAAAAGCTTGTAAAAATAAAAGGAGGTTTACAAATAAAAAGCCCTACATATGAGCAGGCATTAAACAATGTTCAATTTTTTTTTTTACTTTAAATACTATCAGAATACATAATAAAATAACTAATACTGTCCCAAAAGCATGTGGGACATTTCCACTTTCTAGGAAGAGAGAGTTCCAAACCCACTGTTGGTTGTCATGGATCAGTGTCACCACTTTGGTGACAATTACTCACAAACCCCAAAGATTTCTTCTATATATATTGAATGAATATTTTTTTCTGTCCTACAAAGACTGTATTTAGGGGATACAGATCTCTGATTTTCATAATTTCATTGCTTTACTTCTTTTCTATGACTTTTTCTGAAAAAACACTAGTGATGCCAACCTATCTCATGAAGCAATTTCCTGATTAGTACTTTTATGTAAAAATAGCAAGCTGATGTGTAGACTGGGGAACAGTTATTCCATCTTGACAATCAATCATCCAAATTAAAATAAGCCAACTTCATTATTATCTGAGAAAATAAGAAGTAATTAAAAAAGAAGTATTTAGATAACAATTGTAATAAATATCAAGAGCCTCTAATTTTCTCTCTCCTGAGTTCTGTCACAGAAGACAGAAACAGAGCAAATCAATTTTTTCCAAAGCAATTTCAATCTACTTTTATAATTAAATCAAAGATAGATTTCCCCATTAGCACAACTATTGCAGTATCCGAGTAATTATGAATAATCAGCCAAGGATATTCTTTGCTGATTTTTCTTGTGCATCATTAATTATCTGAAGTGGCAGGGCTAACATAATTTCTGTCATGAATAAACAACTAGAGGAAACACAAAGGAAGTCAAGTACAATAATAAGGAGATGGCCACTCTTTGAAAATCAGAGCAATCCTGGAAAATGTTCATAGCTGTTCTATTTAAATGAAACTGCATGTGCTTGCTTGCAAGACATTAAAGCTTGTGATATGTTGCATATCATTAATTCTCAGTAAAAGTGTAGATTGAATTCATACTTAATTCAGTGCAATTTTCTGCCAGTTAATGGCCCTGAGAATCAAACATTCACAAATGTAAATGGGAGTTTTTCCAAACCAATACTTTATGGTCTTTAAGAACTGGCTTTTGCTGCAAGTAGAAAACCATACCTGAGCAATTTTCCTTTTTGTTAAGTGTGACCCAATTTTTGCATTTGTAATAAGATGCTCTCTTCTGATGATTTACTGTATTACATATGAATTTTTAAATGTTTTTCAATTTGATACATTTTTTTGAATAGATAAATAAGGACAAAAGTGGCTAGCGTGGGTGGATTTTCTTTTTATGTTTGTGTTCCTGTTTGGCTTTTATTCCATTCTAATGTGAGGAATGTGATTTAAGAATTCCCCCCTGGTAATTCTATGGTTTTGAAAAATCAATAAATATTAACTTTTCTATATTTTTTGAGGACGTGACACCAAAAGAACAATTACTCTCACCTTGAATATAGAAATTATGAATGAGAGGTTGATTGAGATTTTAAAAAATACATTCTCTATTGTTGGAGCGTATGTTAATGAACTTTTATATATTTTATATCTTTTATATCTTTCAGCAGCTTGTACACAGTCCTTCTGATTCTGATGGTGCTGGACAATAATCAGTGCTGCCAGCTTCTGCTCAGAAGAAATTGAGCCTGGTTGCCCCAAAGGATCATGTTTCAATGTTCTCTGTTGTAGTTCAAAAACCTGCAGCAACAACAAAGAGAGATTTCTGAAAATGAAATTACAATTGCAACAATTTCTGACGGTTTTTCAGAGCAGTTTCTTTTATGTCTGTGTGTTGTTTGGGCATCCACTGAGGAGCAGACATCTGCCTTGAAACTGCCTTTTTCTGGTCCAAACCAGAGATCTCAATTCAGTGACTGGGTGGAGAGCAGCTCTGCAGAAAAGGATCTGGGAGTCCTGGTGAACAACAAATTGGACACGAGTCAGCAGTGAGGCCCTGCAGCAAATAAAGCCAGCCATGTGTTGGGCTGAATCAGCTGAAGTGCAGCCAGCAGGTCAAGGGAAGCAATTCCCCCTCTGCATCCAGCAGCTGTTGCAATGCATTCCTGCATTGGTCTGTCCAGTTCTGGGCTCCCCAGTGCAAGAAAAAACATTCATGGACTGGAACAAGTCCAGTAAATGGGCTATGATGATAATAAGGAGGCTGAAGCCTAAAGAGTTAATCAGCTCATACTCTTTATCCCTATGGAGTGACTCAGTCACTTAAACATAGGCTTATAAAGGCTTATAAGTCCCCCAGAGTATCTGACACATCTTCACAGGGCTGACAGTCTGACATGGCCCAGGGAAACTGGCTCTAGGCAGCCCCTGCTTGAGCCCTTGGGTTGGACAAGGTGACCTCCAACATCTCTTGTGACCTTGACCATTCTGTGGGAGACTCATTCACTTCCGAAGCTTGGAAGTGACTGAATCCAAACACTATTCAAGTTATTTCAGTGTGCTGGTGGCTGCATTACTGCCCCACTGCTATCAACCCAGCTAAGCTGCTTCTGCATCCAGCAGCACAGCTTAAATGCTGGAAGATTTCCAAGGGCTCTGTTTGTACAGGAAATACCTTTGCCTACCAACCCGAGCAGTTCTGATAGCACTGGTACAGTAATGGACACAAAAGAGTAAACTGCTTAGTCTCTGCAAGCCTCAGTAATAAGAAAGACTTTTAAACACAGCTATACTGAATTTAGCACTCTAGAGCTTTGGAAACACCAAAACTCTCTTTACCAGTGAGCATCAATATGTTATTTATATTAAAAGAAAATTCTCTCTTGTAAATACAACAGGGAGCTTGAAACATTGTAGTACAGCAAAATCCACAAAATCCTGAACCCTTGTCTCTGCCTGGCAACTTTTAAATGTACAAATATCTGTCTTTATAAAAGATTCAATTCTTTACAGGTTCTGAAGAGGTGATACTGTTAACAAGGTGATGATAATTTAAATAGTTTATGTATGAGGTATATATGAAGATGTTGTCTTATCACTGTTAGGGAAACAACTGCTTTCAGAATTCCCATTTATGAGCATCCCCTGTATGCCTTCCAAGAGGTATAAATAAATGTGACTGGAGGTCTTGACAGTTTTATTAATATTTGCCAGTGAAGCGGATAATACCACTGTGGATGAGCTTTACCACCTGTTCCAGAAAGGCACCAGCATCACATCATTCATGTGTAACAACAAACAGCCTTGTTCAGGTTCTCAAGTACCCTGAGGCATCTCAGCTGCCACTGAAAACCTGTGTTTAAGCAAATTAATTAGGCCTGTAGGCACTATATAGAGATCTTAATGTTGACCTGACCACCCTAGTCAGCACCATTCCACCAAGGACAATGATTCTGCCGTCAAGTAGCTTCCAACTCAACAGCAAGTCCACTTTGTTCAAAACAGATCAGGTAACAAAGGGCATCTTTTGAAGAAAGTTCAGCATCTTTAAAAGATTGAAAAAGATCCCATTTTTTCAGGACGATAAAGGTCCTGCAAATCAACTGCAAAAGTTCAAGAGGAAATGAATTTCCTTAAGAAAATGCATTTTAAAGAGATTTGATCTACTAGATGCTCTGCCACTTAATTTTGAATATTGAATTTCTGTAATCTATCCTTAGTAATGTTTAGTTCTTACCTCCAATTATTTTTACCAAAACATTAATGCTTGTTTAGGGTCAACTTCTTTGCTCATCTTAAAATTTATCATAGGCCTACTATTATACAAAGATTTTGTATCGACAGTGGCAAAGAACTAATCTTCCATTAACTTTTTTCATCATTCTTAATTGAACTAATTAAGCTCATTCATGGAACTTCCTCTATTTTGCAAGCTTACTTCTGAACCTTGCTGAGTTCAGGCAGTTAATATTTAAAAACATTTACCCTTTAGAAAGTTTGAATGGTTATTCCTTTATAATTTCTGACAAATTCTACAGAAAACAGTTTGGAAAGAGGCTAAAGATCTTTATTCACACACAGCCCTTCTGCCACACTGAACAATTACTTGTACACTGGACACGCAAAATCTTTAATAAGAGCTACAGCCAAGAGTTGCCTGTTTTTCTTCACTGATTGAGAAAAAAGGAATCTACAACTAATTCAGCTGCAGCTTTTCAAACTGTATCTACATGTCTAAATGTAGAACAGTCAGCACACATTTCACATTTACATAACAGCCTTTAGAAAAGACTGATGTTGCAGGCAAGCTGTAATTGCTAAGCATAGAAAGAGCTTTGAAAAGTAATCATTTAAAGTTTACAGTTCTCTGCAAAATCTGCCAGTTCTGTATTATATTGTTTTAGTTCTATTACAGTGAATGATAAATGACATTTCTTTTAAAAAACAGAATCTGCAAAAGCGAAGTCCTCATAGAGATATCATTGTGTGGAAATGCCATAACACTGCAGTATTTGTAGTGACTTAAAGCACTTTAACAATCATACTATATTTCTTATGATCTGCCAGTTTTTATGGTTTTAACCTTGCATTACCAATTAGCTGTTTTTTATAATTTACTGAATTTATTATAAAATGAAAATCCTCCGTTGACAAAGTATTTCAAAGAATGCCTAAAATATAGCTCTCAGACATTTATTAACAATAATACAATCATATTTTCACTGTCTAATACACAGTGAACGGAACAAAATTTAAAAAGTAAGATTTCAAAAAGTATTTATTCAGAAACTTGACAACGATTTTCACCCACCAGTTATGGAGTAGCCAGTTTTCATGACACGAACATGTCACCTTTGTTCAGTGTCACGTGGGACCAGACAGTCTCCTTTTTCTCTTTTCAGAAACTTTTTTTAATGCAACTGTTTCCTGTACAACACAACTAATGAGGAAAGAATAATCACAGGAAGAAGAGGCTGGAAAATCCTCTTGGACCTTTTTGTCAGTTGGTCAGGATTTGCCTCTTAGTGGAACAGTCTGTAAGACCTGTTCAGAAAGCCTTTTAATTCCAGGCTCCTTGCCTCTGGCATATAACTACATCAAAGTCATTCCAAAGTTACAAACAAATGTAAGTAGACTTGATGAAACAGTTTTACCCCAACCATTATTTTATTTTCCCACTGCGGAAAAAAAAAAAAAAATCTTGCTCATTAGAAAATGTTTTGGAATAATGTAAAAATATCCACCAAAAATATAAAATAATTTAATTATCCCAGATTATATAGTAAACAAGAAATGGAATCTGAATAATTATAATCTGTACAGTATACATTAATTTTTTGCATATTTATACATTCTTATATTTTGATAAAAGTCTGATGATCTCATTTTACTTTTTTAATAGTGAGGACTTCTGCCTTGCTATGGGTGAAATGCCATTGATACACTCCTTCCCTAGATCCAGGAGACATTTCTAGCTTTCTGTCAAGTCCTTCATCATTTTTATCCGTTAGCCATAAAAACATTCCTGCAAAATATAATTCATTAGTCTCTGCGTTCTTCCTGCTTCTTTTATTTTCCAGCTTTAAACCACCTTAACAATCTAGAAATAAACATTCAGAGAAAAATGTGCTAAATGTGTTAAATTTTGAAAAGTCGTGTAATAGCAAAAGCAGTCAAATGAAAAAAAGCCTCCTAATCCTGAAACACACATATTTTTTCAGATTTTGACAGATTGTGTCAAATCTGTCAAATCTGAAATCAAAATTGTTCAGCATTTGCAGATTGGGTAGTAAAATAGTAGTAAGTTTTCTTCTTTAGAAAGTATATCTTAAAAAAATTAATCATTTTTGAAAACAGGGACACTGAAAAGTAATATGGAATTCTACCCTGACACAGAATGTAAATCTTCCATGACCTTGGACAGAACTTCATCTCAGTCCCCACTGCTGAACCTTGGGTCACTCCTGTGTGAGCTGTGAGTGTTCCATGTCTTTCAGGATTTTTGTATTTCTAAAATTTATTACCTCTTGCAGAAGAAGTAGCTACTAGTTGGTGTTCTCCTCTAGAGTCTGAAATACTCTTGCGCCGCCGTTCTAGAAACACCCACACAACACTCAAAGTAAATCTTTAGTGTAGCACGGAATCCTCTTCAAGGATCCACATGAAAACAAAACTTGATTTCTCTTCACGAGAGTACACAATGTGTCACTACAGATTCTGCTATGCAATGCTGCTCTTTAATAATTTATTAAAGTCTCCGAGCTTTGGGTAAGCTGACAAATTTCATATGGAAGCACTGCTTAAGTGTTGAATAAAAAGGAACTAAAGTATTTTTCTAAATAAACAAAACTGATGCAAAAGAGTGGTCCAGAGCAGATTAGATTTTTTCAGTAACTTTAGTGACAGCAACACTAATTTTTGTACTAGTCTATTTAGTAAATTAAACTTAAAACATACCCACATCTATCAAATCACCCCTAGATTTCTTTCATACTACAACTCCTAATTTAACCTGAATAATAGCATGAAACACCGGGCTAATGCAATGCCAAGTTTCAAACTGTTGGAACTTCTGACAAGTAAGATGTAAAAGCACAGGGGGAAAAAAAAGACCACCTTATCTATATTTTTACACCTTTTGTCATCTCACTGCTTATCTCTCTTTCCAGGGCTTTTAGAACATGAAGAAAAGCAATGCCTGGGGTTTTTTTATCACTCTTTGGATGTTCTTTCCATTCAGTGATCATTGGTTTCTAACATCTATTATCTTTTAACCACTCATTGAAGTAAATACATCTTACAGTATTGCTGCTTAGTTTCCTTAAAAAAAACCTGATAAAGCTTTTTTTCTTTTTTTAAATCTAAGCAACAAGATCACTTCTTTCTGTGTGTTTGTTAACACCTTTAGGAACTGCAATAGATGTGTGAGATGGGATATCCCCTTATCAGGGTCACGTGACCTCTTCCCAAGAATGTAATACTCAGACATCCAGGAAAAAAATATTATTTATTATAGCTTCTATTACTTTGTTGAGACTTACAGACCCCCCCTTCAGATTTGTACTAGAATTCCTTCCAAAAAGCAAGGCATTTGGTACTTTCCACTCCCCTGCAGCCAATGTGCTTTAAGCAGTTCAGTGCAACTTCTTGTGCTGTGCTATCTCATTCCCCTGTTCCTCCAAAGAAATTGGGAAAGTATCACCTATTCCTGCAAGTTTACTGTCCGTCTTGTCTCTTTATGGGCTTTTTGACCTCCACCTTGACAAGAGACAGATGCAAAGAAAGGTTTGGGGATGGGAACCTCTTCATTGCCTTCCATGGTAAACACAAATGCAAAGAATTCCTGTATATATTGTTTTTTTGCTATGATCTTATATTTCCAAAGAGCTAATTTTATAGTCTGGGATCAGACTCTCTTCTCTGGCATCTTCTTTTGGTATGACTGAAGAAACATTTCTCATTTCTATTTGTAGAAACACAATTACACCGCCCACACTACAGTTCTTCATTGGCTCACCTGTTATAAAAAATATGGGGGAGAAAAGCAGTTTAAGAAAAAATACAACTATGTGGTAAGGTTCCTAAATTTACACAGAAAAAAAAACCCACAGAAAAACGTTTGGCACAATTTTATTTTTTCCTGAATGCTTACATGCACTTCTGCCATCTGCTCAATAAATGTGCTGCACAGATCTGCAGTCACAGCTCAGAGACAACTCCAAGAAAAAGTTACTTAAAGAGGCTCCTGAGAATATCTAGATCTTTCTTTGGAGAAAAATAAGCCAGTGTGTGTGGCTTTCATGCATAATTAGCTACTGAAGCAACAGGGAAATTAAGAGTTTCACTTGGAAGCAAAGGCAGAGGATGGAGAAGCAGCTCTTTTTCTCTTATGTCTTTATGCATCACACTTGAACCACAGAAATTATGTGGATGGATCCTTTGGAAAAATGACGTTTTGGAGGTGAGAGCAGCGCTACCAAGGAGTTTTACTGAAATGGATGCTTTTATACCTGAAATGAAATTACCCACGCAGGAAATAAAACTGGCACTTTATCTATAATAATACAATAACGCTTCAAATTATTACTGCTACTTTGAAAACTCTCAGAACTTTTCCATTAGCGAGCTGGAGGCAGAATCAGAAGAATTCATCCCAAGTAAAACACAGGCATGAAATTTCGGGGGGGGGGGTGTGAAATACCACCACCTCTTGGTGATCACCCACATAACCCCTGTGCCTTGAAAAACAACACTGGGCCATTGATTTGCTTCTTCACCTCTTAATGCTAAAAATCGTCTCAGCTGGTGGAAACACCGTTCTAGAGCACAACACCAGATATGTGCCTACGGAGACGAAGAGAAACACGCGCTCTTTAGAAATGCGTATGCGAAGTAGGTATTGGTAAAATATTAACAATAATCTCTTCGTGGGTTATACTAACAGGGGGGTGATTTTTAAAGGCCGTAAGAATGAGAACAGTAGCGGAAACGGTAGTGAACCAGTTTGGGTTTGTGTGTTTGTTTTTTTTTTTCCTTTTTTTTATGGTCTTAAGCTGCGGCAGGGGATGTTTAGGTTGGACATCAGGAAGAACTTCTTCACAGGAAGCAGAAAGGGTGATTAGATATTGTAATGGGCTGCCCACGGAGGTGTCACTGCCCCTGGAGGTGTTTAAGGAAAGCCTGGACGTGGCACTGAGTGCCACGGTCTGGTTGACACGCCGGTGTTCGGTCAGAGGTTGGACTCGCTGATTTCAGAGCTCTTTTCCAGCCTAAGCAATCCTGAGACTCTGCGATTTTGTGATTTTCTTTTTGTTGCTGTCGTTTTTCAATTTTACGGTTCAGCCGCTCCCCCCGCCCCTCACACTGGCCCCACCCCCTCAGCCCTGGCCCCGCCTATCACGGCAACGCCTCGCTTTCCCGGCCACGCCCCCGTCGCTAGGGGGCGTTCCCCGCCGTCGCGCGCCAGGGCGCGGAGTGGAGCTGAGCTCCTACCTCGCCCCGCCGTGCGCCGGCCCCGCGCTCGGCGCTCGCTTGCTCAGGCCTGCGGGAGCGGCGCGAGGGCGATGCTCGGAGCCGCCGCCGCCGCCTGAGGGTCCGGCCGGGTCCGAGCGGGTCCGTGGCGGTGCCGCGGCCATGGGGTTGGGCTCCAGCTCCGAGGGCCCCGGCGGCGGCGCCGAGGGCTTCCACGTGCACGGGGTGAGACGACCGCCGCCGGGCCAGCGGAACGGAGGGAGGGCGGGAGGGCCGCGAGGGGCGCTGGGGCGGGTGCGGGGGCGTCCCGCTCGCCCGCCGGCCTGCGGGGGCTGAGGCTCCGCGGCTCCCACCTGTCGGCCCCCTCCCGGGAGCTGCCACGCCGGCAGGGGCGGGGCGGCCGCGCCGCTCTCGGTGCCCGCGGATGCCGCGACCCGCCGGGTCCTGGTGCGGGACAGCCCGGGGGAGCCTGCGGGGCTGCTGTGGGGAAATTTGGAGTAATTTTAAGAGGAATCTAGCCCTCTCTCTGTCCCTACTCCCCTCTCTCTCTGCTCCTCTTTCTCCCTGCTTCCTCCTCCCCCTGTTCCCCTCTCCCCCGTTCCCCTCCTTCTCTCCCTTCTCTCCTTGCTCCTCTCCTTCCCTACTCCTTTTCCCTCCTTCCCGGTTCCTTTCCCCCTCTCCCTGCTCCTTTCTTTCCCCCTCTCCCTGCTCCTTTCTTTCCCCTCCTCCCCGCTACTTTCTTCCCCCCTCTACCTGCGCCTTTCTTTCCCCCTCTCCCTTCTCCTTTTCCCTCTCTCCCTCCTCCCTTTTCTGTGGATCTTCACAGCATCTTGTCCGGAGGTTAATTCCTGCTCCAGCCTCCCCCCGGCGTTGGATGTATTTGCGAGTTTGTTTTGACTCCTGTATATCCAGCACTGTCTGCACACACACTGGTGTAAATGCGTATCCCGGCGTTTCAGGACAGACAGAGGTGTTGCTGATAACAGCTGTTAAACGAGTTATCATTTCGTTTAGTGGGTGCTCTCCCTTGCTGGAATCAGAGTGGAAGTGTTGTTGCCACGTGCTGCTTTACGCATCATCCCAGTTTATGTTTCTCAGTGTCACGAGGTGTGTTTGGGGTACTGCTGCTCTGTATCTGCTCGTGTCAGTCTCCTGAACTGAGCCTGCTCCGTCAGAAATGAATGTTGGTCCTCCTTTCATGCTGAGTGCAGGACACTGCTCAGGTTTCTGTACTGGAGGATGATTTTGGTGACCAGCAGTCTGCAGAAGACAAAGTAATTTCTCTTTTCTCCAGGGAATTCATGCAGCTCTTGATGCTGGGTCATTTTGAAAACCAAGTGCAGCAGGATTTTTTGCAGCTCCCAGCTCCCTGTGGGAACCTGTGTGGCTCTTAGACACCCGAACACCAACGTCCTGAGCTCTGTAGTAACTTTCACATGCTTCTTCTTTTGTACATTTTCATCCTGGACATTATGTAACGTGATGGTTTCATTCTAAGGCTCCTTGAACATTACTTAGAATTTGTATGTAAACATTTTTAACCTTTGGTTCAGTATAAAGCTGTCTGTTTGCAGTTTAGGGTTGTGATGAAAGTTAATACTTCCTACTCCAGTTGTGGTTACTGTGCTCAGTCTTGACTGTTTAATAATAAAGCATGATTTTTATTCTTAGTTTTGCTTTAAAAGCTTTTGCTGAAGTAACTATGCTATTATTTTATAACTATAAAACAATAATATATGTAAATATATATAAATATATATAAAATATAAAGCTATTTTATTGATGTATTTCATAACTTACAGACACTTCTGCCAGCAAAAGCCCCAATACCAATACACTTCATCTATTAAAAAAACCCCAATACAGCAGCTTGGTGCTGTATATATTGTATAGACCAAATATAAGATATGGTAGTTAAACTTTCCTAGCAATGAGCTTCTCAGTTTAGATGATGCCTGGGTTGTAACTTGATGCTTAAACTTTGAGGTGTGCCTCAGTAGTCAAATATATGAGGTTAAGGGCTGCTGAGATAACAAAAAGTAAAGTTAAAATCAGTGCAAGCTTGTCAGCACGTTTGCAGTGGTTCCTTAACATCCTGTTGCTTTCTTAGTGTACCTTGGAAGGGGGTGGCCTCTCACAGAATTTGTACATACCAAGCACTGTGTAACTCATGGTGAAGTTTATCTTGGTGTGAATGCATTTTAATAAGTGTTCTCTATATTTATTGCACCTGTCTTGTGACAGCTTGGTTATAATGAAATCGAGGTGCTGCAGCTCTTATTTCTTAGGAATCCTTTGTGAGTGGTGGCAGTTTCCTTGACCAGTACCTGTGCTGAGGCAGCGTTTGTAGTGTGCTCATCTAAGTGTTCCTGTTCCAGTGGGCTGGAAACTGTGGGAACCCAAGTGTAAATTGTGTTTATGGAAAAACAGCTCTGCTCAAAGTGGGGATTTCAATGTTCTCAGGCTGTTAGAAGTATGGAAGAAAATCCTGAAGCAGCACTTCGAGAACTAAACCTTTCTCCAAACTATTCGGTATTTAAATTCCAGGCTGTGAACACTGAATCACAATATTTGTGTTTTCTATGGGGTTAAAAACCTGCTTTTTACAGCTTAATTTGAACACCTGTTGCTCATAGTTTATAAAACTTAGTTCACAGTTGTGGATTGCTTCCTGAAATCTGTCGTTTGGCATCTTATCTCTGGTTCAACTCAAAAGTAAATATGGAACTGTGTAAAGATTAACACTTTTACTTATGTAACTAGAGATCAGTGTTTAATAATAATAAAATGTATGTTTTTCAGGTTCAAGAAAACTCCCCAGCTCAACAAGGAGGACTGGAACCTTTCTTTGATTTCATCATTGCCATTGGACACACAAGGCTTGTAAGTCTCAAATGATTTTAATGTTGGTTTTTTTTTTCTTCCCTGCATGAACTATGGGTGTTGTGTTGATTAAAAAGTAGAAGCCAAAACTGTCACAGTAAAGAAGGCTTTTCACATTGTATGTGGCACTAAAAATAAAGTAAAATTTGCTGGTGTTCAAAGTCTCTTCTCTGGCTGGATCCAAATTTGAGGAAAGGGTCTTATTTATGCCCTTACTCACCTTAACTTCTTAGCAGGTTGACGCAATGTTTATGTTATTACTCATTCCTACGTATTTTTTGCCACAAGGTGAATATTGAACTGGTGAGTCAATAGTAAGAGCTCAACATTTGTTTAAACAAACTTGTTTCAGCATTTGATAAAACCTGAAAAAGAACCGTAGCCTGTCTACTTATACTTTTGGGACCAAGAACTCAATAGGTTGAGTTGTGAGAGAAGAGCTGAGTTCTGGTTTGGTGGGGTTTTTTGGGGTTTGGTTGGGTTTCTTTTGTTTGTTTATTTAACAGGCTCAGAGCTTTGCCTGTATGCTTCACCCTAACCCCATACAAGCTGAATTCCTTAAGTTTGTCTTGCTTTTATGAGCAGAGATGTCTTTTTGGAAGTGCTCGTTGTAATGGTGATTGTGGTGGAAGATCATTTAATCTTTTTAACATGACAGACACGATGACAGTTCTGTCAGCTGTTCCCAAATAGTCTGTCCTTTCACAGTCAGTTTGCAGTGACTTTGAAGGGCTCAGAGACATGAAGTGAAATGTTGCTGCTCATTGTTAGAGTACACAGTTGACATCTCATGTTGCTGGTATTACTTAATAGCAGTTGTGAAGCATTTCATGCAAGTGATGAAATGGAATAACAGCAATTACTTATGTAAAGGGACATGTGCTGACAGCACTAACTGCTTTCTAATAAAAGAAAATTGAACTGCTGGGACTGTTTGTGAACCACAGAGTCTAAACTTTGATGGGTTTGGTTCTTTGTATTCAAATTCTGCCTGAGATGTGGCATATGTTACAGGTGCAGCTGGGAATAATGTTAATCTAATCCTGTATCTCTTTCTGTGCTCTACAGAATAAGGAAAACAATATGTTGAAAGACCTGCTGAAGGCAAATGCTGAGAAAGCAGTGAAGCTGGAGGTGTATAATATCAAAACAATGAAAATAAGAGAGGTGGAGGTGATCCCCAGTAACATGTGGGGAGGACAAGGCCTTCTTGGAGCCAGCGTGAGGTTCTGCAGCTTCCAGGGAGCCAATGAACACGTGTGGCATGTTTTGGTGAGAGAGAATTCTTTGGTGGCTTGTCAGTGTTCATACAACCTTGCTTTACAGTGTAATATTTAGAAGTAACTTTTATGTAAAGTACAGTGCTGAAATCACACAGAGGAAGGGAGCAGAGTCTTGAAGGTTTGAGCTATTTCAGTAGGGACAAGGAGTAGGTGTCTGTCGGTGTTGCCTGTCGCTGTGACAGAAATAACTCCATCCCAACCAGACCCAATAGTGTAGATGGGAAGGTTTTTTTTTTTGTTGAAGAATCAATGTCAAAAGCAAAAACATTCTGGCTTGATTGGTGTCTCTGTGTTGGCTAAATTCCATTAAATTAATGTTACAAAAAGCACCACAAATTTATTTTAAAATTAGAGGCAGAACTGAAAAGGAAAGACTGTTTGTTATGTTTCTGATTGTTTAAATAAATGCAACTTCTCCACATCTTTGGAGTATCTTATTTTAAATTGGTAGCATCTTGGTCTTTCTTATTCAGCACGTTTTACAAGATGTCACACCTAGACATAGACTATTCAAGGACTTCTGTTTTATCCCATAAACAAAATGTTCTTTCCTTCTGCTGTTTTTGGAGTTAGCTTTCCCTTTTGATCTCAGGGTGGTTTATCCTGCTGCCCGTGCAGATGACAACTGTCATTCTTTCACAGGATGTTGAACCTGCATCTCCTGCAGCTCTGGCTGGTCTACAGCCCTACACTGACTACGTTGTTGGATCTGATCAGATTCTCCAGGAGGTAGGGTGCATTCCAGTAGGGACTGATTGCCTTTGTGTATGTTCTAGGGTTTGTTTTTTCATAAATCTAATTCTGTGTACATCAAACGTATGGGGATGGTGTTTGGGGATTTGGGGAGGTTGGTATTTATGACAGATGCTTTATTGTTGAGGTAAACATTATCTGTCTTTTTAATGTGACAATAACAAGAAGTTGCCATTAAAGATCAAACTACACCAGTGAGCTTTCTGGCTCTGGGTTTTTAATGTCTCATGTTGAAGTAAATAACTATGTAAAATGCTGACTTGCTTCCAGCTCCTTGTCTTGCACATGTGAGTTTATTAACTTTGTCTTTCCTTTTTTTTTTTTCCTAGTCAGAGGATTTCTTTTCCCTGATTGAATCCCATGAGGGGAAGCCGCTGAAGCTGATGGTTTATAACACTGAAGCAGATTCCATTCGAGAGGTAGTTGTGACTCCCAATGGAGCTTGGGGTGGAGAAGGAAGGTACTGATCTCTGGACAGTCACTTGAAGACAGGTTATATACTTGCTGTAAATGAGATCCTGTTAAGAGTATTATTACTATCAATTGCAGCTTGTTGTTTTCAAGTTAAGCCTTGTTTCCTTACACTTATCACACAAAACTGTTAATCTCTTCATAAAAAAAAAAAGCTTAGAACTAGGAGTTGGGCACGTCCTGGATCTAATCCTTTTGAGCTGAATCAAATGGCAAAAACCCTGTGTTGAGTTCCCCATTAGCAGATTCACTGTCTTCATACTCATAGTCAAACACTGAGCTAAAGCAAGAACCAAACCCACATCAGGTCAGATGATATATTCTGTAAAGATATAAACCCAATCAACTGAAAGCTAAGCTGTGTATTTTTAAAAGTCAACTGCACAGCGTTCTCTGAGTACTGTAAGTGAAATGACTCTTGCAGGTAGGTATTTTGTGCTATAGATGAAAGACACAAACTCTTCTTGTTGTGAAGAGTCAAAATTTAAAACACTAGTTTTGTTAAGAACACCTTGTTTTTTAAGTCTTGATTTACTTGTCTTGTACAGCTTAGGATGTGGTATTGGATATGGCTATTTGCACAGAATTCCAACACAATCCATAACATCAAAGAAAAAGCCAGAAAGCAAACCACCTTCACCCTCACTAGAAGCTGGAACTTCTGTACCATCCACTAATGGTTACACAGAGGTAGGTAAGAAATAAATGCCAATCTCTGGCATGTTCTCTGGAGTTTGAAAATGTTCTACTTTTTTGGAGCGTCGGTAACACAGTGTATTGGAATACAGTGTTTAATTTTGCTTGAATGAAATGGAGTTGGGTGAAGGGAAAGTGAGAGCTGAGGGTGCTGAGCAGGTGTGAGATCACCAGTGTTGGCTGATACAAATTTTTGCCAGGTATTTTCTTTCTATTTTCAAGACTTGCATGCTCTATACTACAGCTGTACCAGTCAATGAGAATGACATTAGAAGAACACTTACCGCACTAGGAAAAAAAACACCTACAAGAACTGAGCATGGACTGTTCTTCTAAGAACATACTGGCTTTAAAAGCTGAACTGGAACACTTTGATGTCCTAATTGGTGTTTGGCTTTCAATTTCAGCATCACAGATTCTCTCTGAATTGGTGTATCTGGAAACAGGCAGGATGCTTTCATAGGAAGGTTGGCTTCAGGTGAAGCTTTCAATGTAAAAAGATGTTTTTCCTTCTTACTGTCTTATTCCAGACTCCACTGTTGGCACCTACCTCTCAGAGTGAAAGCTCTGAAACAGTCATGAACTTGGATCATTCCAGAGATCAAGAAATGAGTGGTTATTCACCAGAAAGCTCACTTTCTCCTCCTCCCCCTCTCCAGAGAGTTATGGATCCAGGTATATTTTCTTAGGTGGTTTTTCAGCAATTCTTTAGAGGACATCTAAAGAAATGAATATACAAGCTTGAGACTTAAATGTAGAACTGTGAGCATTGGTGGTTGTTTTCCTTGAAATTTTTGACTTCCCTGGATTTCAGAGCTGTAGAATTGAGGTACCACATAAGTTAAGTTTATTTGCATTTAGCAGGGAGGGGACTTCACTGACTTTAGTCTGGATATAACTTGTCTTTTTTTAATCTAGAATTTTGTGTTGTATCTAAAAAAGTGATGTAATATTTGCTTTCTCCTTCAGGATTTCTAGATATGTCTGGTATTTCATTTTCTGAGCTCACTAGCTTAACAGAAGTGTCCAGCATGTCCCCATCTGCCTCCTTCAACACGCCAGCAGCAGGTGCTTCCGCAGGCCCTGAAAAATTAATGTCAAACGATGAAGCCTCTACGTATTTTGGTAAGTGCATTAAAGGCTTCCTTTATTTCTGGAATTGCACCAGCTCATACCCGCTCAACATTTTCACCCTTTCTGGAAATAAGCGAATTTTAATAAAAATCAGAAAGGACAGGCAAAAATCAGATGGAAAAAGTAGCAGAAATCAGGTGTAGAAATGGACAAAAACTAATGGGCTTTTCTTGTAAGATTATAGAAAGTGTGTCTTTTTCTTTAAATGAAAACATTGATTAAACTGACTTTAAAAGTAGGTATTTCTAAAAGCAGTGTAAATGAATTTTTGTACCACAGTTGTAAAGCAAAACCGAAGTTTTTTAGTTAGTCATCTTAATATTGTCTTTTTGTGGTGGCTGACTCTGGCTGGACACCAGGTGCCCACTAAGTTGCTCTGTCACTCTCTGTCTTCAGCTGGGCAGGGGAGAAAAAATCCAGTGAAAGCCTCATGGGTTGAGATAAGGGCAGGGAGAGATCCCTCTCCAGGTGCTGTCATGGGCAAAACAGACTCAACTTGGGGAAATTAGTTTAATTTCTTACCAAACAAATCAGAGGAGGATGGCAAGAAATAAACTGAAATCTTAAAAACGCTTCCCCTCTCCCCCCCCCCCTCTTCCTGGGCTCAATTTTACTCACAGATTTTCCATCTCCTCCTGCCAGAGGCACAGGGGGACTGGGAATGGGGGCTGCAGTCAGTTCAGGTCTCTGCTGCTCCTTCCTCCCCAGTGGGGGAGCTCCTCACACTCTGCCCTTGCTCCAGCATGGGGTCCTTCCCACAGAGATCCAGCTCTTCAATGTGGGTCCTTCCCACAGGCTCTAGTTCTTCAGGAACTGTTCCAGCAAGAGTCCCTTCCGTGGGGTGCAGTCCTTCAGGAACAGACTGCTCCAGCCTGGGTCCCCCGTGAGGGGTCCTGCCAGGACCCTGCTCCAGCACAGGCTTCCCCGGGTCACAGCCTCCACTGGGCATCCCCCTGCTCCAGGCACGGGCTCCTCCACGGGCTGCAGTGGATCTCTGCTGCTTCCCCACAGCTTCCATGGGCTGCACCAGGGGCTGCAGGGGCATCTCTGCTCTGATGCCTGGGGTACCTCCTGCCCCTCCTTCTGCACTGACCCAGGAGTCTGCAGAGTTGTTTCTCTTGCATATCCTCATTCCTCTCTCTGGCTGCTGTTTTGCAGTGGGAATTTTTCCCCCTTCTTACATACATTATCCCAGAGGTGCTGGCACTGACACTGATGGGCTCGGCCTTGGAGCTTGCTGGCACTGACTCCCTTGGACATGGGGGAACCTTCTGGCAGCTTCTCACAGAAGCCACCCCTGTAGCCCCTTACTACCAAAACCTGGCCATGCAAACCCAACACACTTTTCTGTGTAAAAGAAATAAATATATTCACAGGATGCCTGCCTTTCCCTTCCAAAAGGTAGGGTGACTGTAAGAGTTGCAACACAGAATAACAGTAACAGTAAGAACACAACAGACCCAAAGGTTCGTGGTCTTTTAAAAACCTGTGTGCACCATCAGAGTTCCTGGATTTGGGGAGAACTGAGTAAATGCAGCCCATGTATTTGACAGTTGTGAATCTGTTTATGTGCCTGTACAAGGTGTCTCATTCAGGCTGATTTTTCTAGGGTAACCAGGGGTGTTGCTTGTTACTTGCCTGTTTTTATTTTCTTACAAAACCATTTCCATTTCCCAGAACATGCCACAGCTTTGGCCCCTGAAGATATAACCCTGTATTCTGAAGGCTCAGTCAAGCAGCCAGAGCTGGATGACCTACTGCCTTCAATTCCACCTTTACCTTCTTTTCCTCTTCCACATGAAATTTCTTCAAAAACAACTCTAGGAACTGATCCTGATAACCAAGAATTAAAGCTGCTCGTGAACAGCTCTGAGAGCTCATTAACCACTGCTCCAGAGAAACCAGAGGAAGAAGCAGCAAGTGAACAGAAAGAAGAAGCAGCTGCACAAGATCCCGAGTGAAATGGACCCTGCTTGTGTTTACAGACTGTCAAATGCTGCAGCTTGGAATATTTTTCTGATCTTGAAAGAATTACAGTTACTCTATTTTGTTAGTGTAGACAAAACTAGAAAAGAAATCACATGAAGTACATATCTTGTTGTATTTTCCAATCACTGTTTTAATGGATTGATATGTGTTCAAACTTTGAATGCTGTCCAAAAATCACCAAATTAATGGAAAAATTAATGCAGAAACAAGTTGGACACTGCAGAATGTCAAGTTCCAGAATTCACGTTTGCCTACAAGTGCTCCTGAATGTATTTATGAAGGCACTGTGCCTGAACAGTGACACTTAGTGATGATTTTATCAGTATGATTGATGGCATTAAAAAAAATATTTATAGTTTTGTTAGAAAGCTTTTCTAATGGTACTCCTTGGGTAGATGGTTCTTGTGACTTGCAAGGCATTTCTCACCCCAGGATACTTTTATTCCTACTTAATACTCCTCAGACTGTTATTTTTCTTGTTTTAAGTCCCTTCTCTGTAAGGTACCTTTGCTACAACTACTTCCTCAGTAAAGGAAGTGCCATGTGGTTTGAAGTTGCAGCACAGAGATGGGACAGAGTCCTGGTGGGTCCTGTCACTCACTTCTGCTCTTCTGTGGACCAGGTGGTGGCCTCACACTTAAATAAAAAATGAAGCAGAGGAGGGAACGATGATGGTTATTTGAGACAAATGGAAGTGAAAATGATGTTTAAGTTGGGGTGATGAAACTTTTCAGTGGAGCTGAATGTCTTGGCTTCTGTAATGACTGAGAAATAGCTTTTCTTTAGTTGTGCTTTTCTATTTACTCATTTCTATTTTTATACAGATCGTTGTAAGTTTAAGACATGGGGCTGTTGTGCAGCAACATCAACTGCTTTTTGTAGCTTTTTTGTTCGCACTTGTCTTCAAATAGATTCTGAATGTAGCAGCAAACATGACATGAACAATGAAAGGCATGTGGTTCTGTAACCCTCAGGGCAGTGATTTATCATGGAATGTCAAAGGGATAGGGAATAACACAGTCACTGTGGTGAAACTCCTTCCTGAATTAAGAGATGGGGGGTGTTGAAGCTAAACACCGAATTACATTTATTTAGTACAATATTTCCTGATTTCCTTTTCCCTGCCCTGTCTCCTGCTCTGTTTCTGCACTGTGCAGACCAGTACATGACAACTGCCAGGGCTGAAATCTGGTACTGAGGCAGGAGGGGGGGACTCACAGTCCCACAGATTTGCCTGTGACAGCTCAGCTTCACAGGTGAAGTCACACCACAAGAGGTCTTCAGCTAAAATCTGACCTTGGTACTCCTTCATCTCTGTTATTAGTCTGAAATACTGCAAGTACAGTAGTTCTGAACAGGACTGTCAAAATACCTGTTGCTTTAAAGAATGTATTGAGCCCCAACTGCAGGCAGTAGAACATAGATTTGGACTCTAGTCTGCTAAATGGTCTGTTAATTGCAAACTGGTTTTATTTCCTGTATTGCTAAAATAAATTTCCTCTTTTCTTTCCTCACCTGACTGTTACAGGGGTGAACAGCCAAACACTACAAATAAATGTAATTTAAACTATTGCTAAGTTTGTTTGGTCTTGGAGCCTGATGACTGAAGACATCTAGGTGATCTATTTATTGATGTTCTTTCTTTAGGACTTGTTTCTAGTCTTCCACCTTTCTCAAAACTGGTTTTAAGCTGGTAGTAGCTCATTTAAATGATGCTGTACCATTAACACCCTTCAGAAATTTAAGAGCAGAGAATGTCAAACTTGTTCTAGATTTCATATGTCACCGTAATAAATGGCTTAAACTTATGTCAGTCAGTCTGTGTGTTAACTGGTTCTTGGAAGGGGTTTGGAAAACCAAATCCTTAGCGTTAAGCCTCAGGCAGAGGGATGTTGGGTTCTCCTAACCTGAAACTTGATGATTCAAATGCTAAATGAGATGAAGAGTTCAACCTCCTCATCAAATTCCTTTTCTCTTGATAATTTGGATGCTATCTCAGTGCTGAAGCCAAGGTAAGTAGGCAGTACTCTTACTTGTGGGTACAGAAGCAAGAAAGATGGTTAGAATTTCTTAGTTTCAAAATAAAACCTGAAAAGAGTTGGAGGAACACCTGAGAGTGGCAGGATGCAGAGCCAAAAACAAACAGCCAATCAACCTGTGCTGTCCCAAACATCTGTTTCCAGGTAAGGAGGAGCTGGATATGACCTTTCCCCCACTCTGTAAACTTGGAGGGCATCTCTAAACACAGCAGCAGCAGTTCTTCTGCAGACACAAGAAGGACTATCTTGGCAGCATCACAAGGAGGGCAAAACAAAGGGAGGAGGATCTCACCTTGGAGCACTCAGGGGTTTCTATGGCCAGACACAACAGGATCAGCTTCCAGACCTGAGCTGCTCCCTCATATTAATAGCTGAGGCTGAGGACATGAGTCTGGCAGATGTTTAATCCAAAGAGGCTCCCAGGAGCTCAAGTATTGTAGCAGGGATTAGGCAAACCCATCTCCACTGAGCTGTGGCCCTGCCTACCCAAGGAGCCAGGACACCTGGGATTGACGGGGGCTGATCCTGGATGGGCCCTCCAAGGCTGTGGGACTTCCACCCACCTGGATACTACAACTCTGCTCAACAAAGGCTGGAGAAACTTTGTCAAGTCCTGCCCCAAGCAAGGTTAACTTGAGCAGGCTGGACCAATCCCTCCCTTCCCAAGGAATTACGTGATTGATGGGAACTTTGGACACCATAACCCTGTACTGGGAATGATCACAGCCCCCAAAAATCACGATAAGGAAATAACCATCCCAGAGATGAACACACAAATCTCACTGTTAACAGCAATATGGATGCTGAACTAATTCTGGTTGAACTTGAATGAGTGAATGGATGTATTTACTGTCTTTAAGTTGAACAGCTACTGTCAAGAACCGTTGAAACACCAAATTCAGACAGTGATGACTTTGTTTTCCCTCTTAAACTTTCACAGCAGGCTTGATAATCTAATGAACCTCCTGCTGTACTGCTCTAGGCTCTGTGCAGAGGCTGCTCATCCAAGTTGCCACACTTGGCATCTCAGAATTTCTCTGAGCTGTAACTCAGAAATGCTGCAGGATAACAGATCTCTCTTATGCTAAGCAGAGATCACACCGCTCGTGTACCAGTGCGCTCATATATTTCCAGATGTATTCTCCATCTTCCCCCAAAGATGGGCAAATATTTTCACCTCCAAGCAGTTTCATAAGAACAGGCACCACTGCCTCTGGCTGTTAAGTGAAAGCAGCTACAGGTTACTCACTGCACTGATTTGACTGGGTCAACCGGTTCCATTTCCTGGGCACTGCCACTAATGCCGACACATCATCCCCGCTGACTTTTGCCTTAAGCAAACACTAACTTGGCAGTGGTTCTGCTGTAACAGAATTTCAAAGCAATTGTGTAAGTTACATTTCTAAGCTATAAAAAGTAATCAAGCACTCACAGTCCCCCAAAGAGGATGTCTAGAACAGTGTCACAATATCCTTAGAGAGAGATCAGGCGTGTCCCACCCAGTCTCTAATCAGTACCTCTGCTCTGCATGATGTCTGCACAGCTCTTTACAGAAAAAACCCCACCACAGCAAAGGAAACTTTCAGTCAACCCATATTCTTGACTTTTAAGTGTGCATGTGCTTCCAACAGCTCTGTTATCCAGCTGTGAGGTGACTTCACCCAGCTCTGTTCGGGAGCAACCAGCACATGTACAGCGTAAGATGATGTTTGAATCAAACATGACCTCTGCAAAATGAAAAATGATACCTTGGTGTAATGCACTGGTCTCTGTGACAGTCACTTTGTGCCTTCACCTCTGGCAAATGCATTCTCTCCCCTTCCTTGGCGTCTCCACACTAATTCACCTCAGAGTGACTTCACAACCTCTCTGTCTAGGGCTTGTTTTGACTATATTTTAAACCTTTCTAAAAATTAATTCTAAATCCTTCAAGTAGTTCTCTTCCTAAAATGATACTTGCACTTCAGCTGCCAAGTACTGAGCTGAGCTCTTCTGTTCTCAGCACCTCCTCACCTGAAGAAAATAAAAAATTGCCTGTCATAGACAAATTAAATGCTCTTCTAGGAGACAGGTTACACTACTAAGTACTAGATTTGCAACTCCTTCCCATTATGAACTTGGAAATTAAAATAACTTCTACAAATCAGTGGCCTCTTCTATGATTCTGGCAAACTGGAACTCTCTCTGTTCACAATGTCCCCAGGAGCTGCGAGTCTCATATGAACTCAAAATTCTCCTGCTTTTGCCTTCAGGACTTACAGACAGCACAAGTCCAGAAAAGATGACAGAAATTAAAAAGGAGTAGCAAAAAAACCCCTCCTCTCACTTTATACTCCATCTAAGTCAGATGCTGGGAGTCTCTGGGAGGACATTTGGTCACTGAATTACTGCATTCTCCACCAGAGCAGCCCAGCTGACAGTCCCCACAGCAAAAGCGTTGAGTATCCTGTCCTGGCTTTTTCAGCATCAGGAAAACCAGCCTTGGTTTCCCATGTGCCTCTTACAAGGATACAACCTTTCGACACCCAGACAACTCAGCACCAGCTGGCACCAGTGACTTGTTAGCACAAACTACTTTCATGGTACAAAAGCAGCACTGCCCAGGTGAGCAGCATGACTTGAGCACATTTGGCAACTCAATAGGAGCTCAGAGCTCACACTTGGAGGTCTGCACACCTCCTAAATTCCTACATTCAACCATATTACATGATCATGTGATTCTGCTAAGGCACTGCCATTTCTTCAGCCATTCCATTATTTGAGTCTTCGAAGGACTCTGAAGCCCTTTGTAACATTCAATAGCAAAGATCAAAGATCCAAAATTGCATCATTAATCTGGTACACAAAACGACTTGAAAACATTTTAACTAAAGCCTTTTATTCTATACAACTGTGAAACATCATTTACCCTTCTGGCATTGCAGACTCTTCTGTCAATCTTTCCTGTTACTGTGTTTCAGGATGGTTAGAAAGGACAAAAAAAAAAAAAAAAAAGAAGAAAAATTACAATCTTGGCTGGTTTAAAAGAAAATTTCTGGGACCAACTCCAATGTATACAATAGGACAGGAAGACAACGAGGAAACAAACCCAAACTTAAACAGTGCCTATTGGAATAAGCATAGATCCTTGCTATTAATAAATACAAGTCAGGACAATTTATCAATAGAAGTTACAGTTCTGTTTAACCATTTAATTCACAAGTAGCGCTAAAAATGTGCAGTTACAGCACAGTTGTAACTAAGCACACACAGAAATGGGGATTAAAAACTGAAACTGACCCTCAAAAGACAGGGAAAACATGCTAGTTTAGTTCTGAACCATGGTTTGTCTCTAAGCAATGAGTTTGTTTTGATGGGTTAAGAGTGCAGAAGGGAAGGATTTGACTATTTTTTTCAAATAAAACACAATGAAAAATATTTTACCTTTTGTTTGACCAATACAATCCCAGTAATATAATTTATTGGGACTTCTTTTTAGGCCTCAACCTAAACCTTGATAGCAAGATACAGGAAGGGCAAGATCATTATGTCTCTTGAAGAGACTCCAATAACATACTGCCCCTTGAAGGCACTTGTGCTTCTGCTTCAGACAAAAGTCATTTCTACACCATTTCTCTACGAGGATTTGTAATTTGTTCTGGCTACAAATGGTTTTCTGGGGTATCCCCATATTTTCTCACAAAAAGCTGAAATGCCTTTGCCCCCCTCCCCCCCAATAAGTTAAACCTCTATAAAAGATTACCATGAGCCTATGACAGTCACAGATTTTTAGAAATAGCAGGGAAAACAATATCTGCATAAATCTATAACAAAAGAACAACTGCATATAAAACTTCAGAAAAGAAAAATCAGTATTTTTATCTCATGAACATGAAATCTGCAGAGAAGTTTCTAAAGTTTGACATTAAACATATTAAGTTATATTCAGAATGGTTTGAAGTTTTAACAAAATGTCACATAGTTTTGGAGAACAGTTACCAAAAATTAGACTAGTGTGTCTTTAGAACACCTAGGACACAGCGCAGGAAGTAGTTATATATATTTAAAAAAAAAAATCTCTAAGTTGCTGCAAAGCATGTTCACTCTATAATGATGCACAGCATCATTAGACTCACCCTGCTCTGATATTTTTCTAGTGTTCTTATCTTGCACATCAAAAGCTCTCTAAAGCAATTACAACAATTCTAAAGTTAACCCTTGGTTTACAATTAAATGGGCCAATTCATTCAAGTATGAATTACAATACAATACGTATTTTCTGGGTTTTTTTCTTTTCCAAATTTCTTTTAGTGGCAGAAATATTTGAGTAACCTGTGGGAAATCATTGCTGGAACTTTATGAATGGAATGTACTAAAAATACCTTCTGTGCAGTTCTGAATTACATTGTGAACACAGCAACTAATATGGCCAAACCAGTTTCATGTCGAGCATGAGCAGATGACTATATTATGTTCTGGAAAAAAAAAAACAAAAGCAAAAAGGAGGAAGCAAAAGTCTGCACTGGGTTATCATCCACTCTCTGTACACCTCACACAACACGAACCACTCAGGGACTTCCCACCTCACTGACTGAGAGGAGGACAGACTTTAGTTTAAGTCATATGGATTTTTTTTCCTCTATATTACAGATCTATTAGTCACTTCAATTAAATGCATACTTCCCGTCCATACTGAGTCATTAGCAGTCTCATCTACCTTAGGGGTTCAGTGGGCTTCTATAGTACTACTCTTGGAACCACTACAGTATGGTCAAGTAAATAATGAACCACTTGGGTCCGTGCTCCCCTCACGTTGATTTCTGGCGATAGTGAAGCGTCAGGTCCCCACCGCTCTTCCAAATGAAGTGTTTTACAGTTCGAAGGTCCATGTTCGGATCCAAAACCTAAAACAGCAAAAATTCATCTTTTACTCCACGAATCTGCTAGACTGTCAGAAATTCCCAGATAAAACACTCCCATGGGTGAACTGGTACCCAGATGAACCATGCAAAGGCTCAGATTTTTCAACCAGCAAGTAAACCTGATGCATTCCTGAAAGGTTTTAGCAATGTAACATGTGACTTTGTATCACAACCACCTCTCCAGTACTTAATCTTCATGCACTTAGATAGGCAATTTATCATTTTTGACAAATTTTGAACGCTGCTAAAAATGTAGAGTTCCAAGCATTATAAAAAACCCAAAAAACCAAATAGAATTCTGCAATTGTATTAAGTCCACTTGTTTAGTATGTAACCCTGCAAAAGCCACTAGCCAGACCAAATTAAACAGGCTCACTATAGCAATTCTTTGTTCTGGCTATCTGCAAATGTCTGAACTTGTGTCAGCTCCAAGTTAACATGATGTCGAAACATTTCCTTAGTTTTAAAGGTAGCAGATAATCTACAGCATATTTCAAGCTCAGGATTCAAAAATTCACAACCTATTCATTGCTAGACATTGGGTTTGATCACAGGCTAAAACACCCAAGGAACTTACCTGGTCCTGGCACAGAAGTTCAATCTTCTCCTCTGCTAGCACAGCGATGTCCTCCTCTTTTTCTTGTTCTCCTGTTTTTTCATTGTTGGAAGAGCTGGTTGTCTGAGACTCATTATCCAAGTTTATGATTTTCTCATACACGTGTTCCATCACTTTCCTCACCTGAAGCATGTCACTTGCTGACAGTCGGTCTCTAGATAAAGTGAGAGAATTTTGTAAGGAAAAAGCTTGAGAAATATAATTTCTCACCCTCACAATACCTTAGTTTGTAGCAAACTATGCAAGTACACAGATAATCTCTTTATATTATAAGTTTAATAGTGAATTATCAGGATCATCCCGGATACCAGGATCATAACTGCTATTTATCCAAAGAGTCTCACAGAAAAAGGGACTCAGGAAAGTGGTAGAGATATTCAAAGGATTAGATTAAAATCAAAGCTTAGATGAAGAGTATTGCACATTATCCTAATTCTTTCAATAGAAAGGCATTAGTAGAAGGTCAGAGGATACAGAATTAGAGAGCTAAGCCAGAAAATGCTGTTCACCCCACTACATTAACCAGAGGACATTCTCCTGTAATAAGCAGCAGCACTTTTTCCACAAAAGACACAAAAAGCCTGTGAAACTCCTCTTCAAACAGTCCCTGACGTGAAAAACTCAGTAAAACATATAGAGAAACTAGGTATTTGTGTAAACTACTGAAAATTGCTGGATATAAATGGCAGAATACTGTCTATGACACTGAGGTCACATCAGAGTTGTTGATTTCTAACCTACACAGCTCCCAGCTACAGCTGGGATAGTGACTGGCAGACTATCCTGCATTGCCTACTGTCAGGTTTTGTACCTCTTCCTTTCAACAAGTTACCATTCATTACTGTTAGCAACAGGAAACATAAAACTGTGGTTCTGAACAGAGTAACAATCCATTAGTTCCTCCTGTTTTCTGATTAAGTATCACAAAAGACAGTCTCATTTCAGTAATTAGTTCTTAGACATTTCTTAGCATAAACTTGAACAACTGCCCACCAAACCCAAAAGAAACCTCTAGTTCTTTCAAATATTTTGATATAACTCAATGCTTCAGAGCAATGCTGCTTAAATGACTAGAAAACAGAGAATTAGTTTGGTGGAGTGGTTTTTTTTGTTTGTTTGTTTTGTTTTGTTTTTGTTTATTTGGTTTGGGTTTGCTTGTTTGTTTTCTTTGTTGTTGTTGTTGGGGTTTTTTAGCATGCAGTTCTCTTTCTGCAGTTTATTGAACTCAAACATGGATTACTTACTTTTTTAGAGTTTTTGCCCCTGATGATGAATGAGGTTGGAGGTAGAAGGGAATCTTATTGAACTTGGGCATATTTTTCTAGAAGGAAACACATTTGGAAAGTGTTAATTTAGGATGAAACGTTGTCAGCTACTATTTCCACCAGCTGGTATGTGAAGTATATTCAGCTCCTAATTATAAAAACCCATGAGAGATTCTTAATCAACATCCCCACCACAGCCAACTTCCAAATTACTCATACTCCTGAGACACTTCAATTTAGATGATGCACAGATCATTGAGCTTTTGAATATAAATTATCAGTTATTTCAGAAGCAATTAGATATATCAAAAGACAGCAGCAACATGATGTGTATTCTCTGTTCCTGAGCTCCTCACTTGGAAATGATACCAATTATGCACAGGGCTTTGAATTCTTTTTTTAAGACTTTATGTCTGAAAAAAGTGAGCAAAAATACATTAACTGGACACATGAAAAAAATCATGAATCTCAAAGGGTCTTGAATACAGACCTCGAGGCCACTTATTTTGAATACAAACAGAGCATAAATTTAAAATGTAATTTCAGACACTGCACAATTAAAAAAACTTGTAGTACATCTTAAAAAAAAGCCACCATAAAAAAGCAACACTTATGCACACAACACTTACATCCACAGTGATGTCAATTACCCATTGTGGCACAGTTTCATTAAGAAGCATAGACTCAGTTTCTCCACCTGAATCCCGACATAATAACCTAAGACACACAGAAATAACCTTTGTGAATGAAAACAATCATTTTAAGTTGCACTGAAAAGCTTTCAGGAGAGGACCTGCCCTTTTAATGGGCAGGGAGCTTGAACTTTGTTAGCAACATCTAACTTACTGGGGAAGTGATCACTTCTTTCCTGTAAAGACAAGAGGTAGCTGTAGGAAAACAGATCCCAGAGCAGAAACAGGGAGTAGTATCCTAGGAAACTCTGGCCATGACACAGAGAAAATTTAAAAAGCTACTTTGCTCTGGATTGTGTATGTTTGTGTGTTGAAGAACAAAACTCTCAGGAGAAGGGGAAAGGCAGCTGGCATAAAGCAATTCTTTCCTGCATCAAATAAATGAGCTTTGATTTAAAGCATCTGCTAAGCCTTCACCAAGTAGAAAGAATGAAAGCAATTTTAAGAAATGTGCACAAACAACGATGAAACAAAGCCAGATAAAATTTTATAAATTCCAGTGAGGTATTTTGTTGGAGTCCTGCAAACCTTCTTTTAGGTCCCACAAGCCTGGCTTGCTCCCTTCAATGGGGTCCTCCCAGTGTTCTCCTAAGAAGAAGCTGTGTAAGAGCTAAGATCCACCAGTATAGAATGGAGGCAAAGATTAAGCCTCAGGTACAATTTAAATACATTGATACTGCAGCAAAAAAAAGCCAGTTTACAAAGCTGGAATTGCTTTCCCTGTTTTACTGGCCAGTTCATGGACTGACAGTTACATCATTTTTGGGCTTATTCAGCCTGGGAAACAAAATAAAAAAAACCAAATCTCTCATGCCTTAAATTTAAAATCCACTATGTCAGTAAATATCAGATACTTCACAGTGTTTCAAAGCTCAGTATCTGTTTTGCAGCACTATTAAAGTGTCTCTTATGTATCACATATCATAAGTAGGCTTTTTCAATGTAGAATGAGAAGAGCTAGGAGAGTAATTAGAATATAAACATTACAACACAGAACCTGTGCTCCTACCTGCTACAGCTTAGGCCCTTCTAATGGATCATTGGCTGTAATTCTGGGAGCAGAAACCAACTCTCTAGTAAGCAGGATCTCCTGGGATGAGCCATTATTTCTCAAAGACCAGCACAGCATACCCATAAAAGTAGTTCTATGAGAATGTAAATCTAGACTGTTATTCTAAACCAAAGTTCAGTTAATCAGTTTGCAGAAAGAGGGCACCCAGTGATTTCAAAGCTATGAGACACAGCTAAGAACTATACACAACTCTTACTTTTGTAAAGCCCCACACCTTGTTGATGTTCAAACTCACATACTCATTGGGACAATGCCAAATTATCATCAACAGCTGCTTATTTTGCCTGTTAGGGGCATGTCTTGAATGTCCAGTACAGAATGGAAGCACTGCATTTTGATAATGTTCCTGCTTGTGCAGAGAAGTGATTGTTCAGTCACTGAATTTACACTCTTGAGTTTTTATACCTGAACAAAGTGCGTCCTCCAGCCTCACCAAAAATAACTGGTGTATGTGGTGGCACTTGGAAGTATCCATTTCCTTTCTGGACTCTGTTCTCCTGCTCACCATTCACTGTTAGAAAAAGAAACCATCACAGCAGTGAGATTGCAGTAGGCCTTAAAACTGGGTATTCATAGACCAAAACATGTCTTTTCCATCTACAGCTAATTTATTTCATAAATTAACAAAATCATATGCTTTACATAAAACAAGAAAATCCCCATTTCCAACATGCAGCAAGTATATAAGAAGGAACAGTATAGAGTAATGAGATCAAAAAAGGTTTGTGTAAGGCCTGTTTCAAAAGCCTTTGAGAAAGGGGAAATAGAGCTCAGGAGGCAAAACCCTACTACTAGTTTTTTTCCATTTCCTTAATAGAATTCTAAGTATTGTTCAATTTGACAAATCCTAATATTAGAAATCAACTAAAGAGACTTGCTGAGACAAGACTATTCTTCCCTTCTCCACTGACAGTACAGAACTCTGAAGGATATTGGCTTTACTCTTCTACCTGGATTTGCCAGATGTCAAAACAGCGTACTAGGAAAGCTCAGACTCACAGTTCCTTGAAGTTCCTGCATTATAAATTCTATTTATTATAGCCAGTTACAGCAGGATGGTCTTCAAACACTGAAGAACCTGATTCCATATCAGTGAACAAGATAAGATTAAAGAAAAATCAGCATTACTTATGCACCTACTGAACAGTGCAGCTTCCAGTCAGTCAGGCATCTTGAAACACAGTGTAGGAGAATTCAGATGCCTGACCTGCACTTGGGAAAAATCATCTCCATTACACTACAGCATCTAGTTACTGTATTTGAACATGATGTTGAACTCAAGCAACACAATATATTTAGATGGCACAGTCTCATGAGACCAATGATTCCTTAGCTTTCTAACTAGAAACATATGTAGTGAAAGAAAGGTCAGAAGTTGTATTAAGCAAAGAAACAAAAAAAAGAAAAATCCATATTAGAAGGGACAAACATGATACTGAAGTTACAGCAAGTGAAAAATCCTAGAGTTTGAAACTATAACACGTCTCTTACCAATTGAGAGGAACAGCACTGCACATATACACACATTTATGTGTGTTTATTTATATTTTCTCTACAAAAATTTCAGTGTCTAACTTCATCTTAAGTCACTGCTCAGTGTCAGTTTCTTCATTTTTTAATTTTGAAATGAAATGAAGACTGATTTTGTATTTCTCATATCTTGTCTGGCTCTAAGCTGTAGATTGCCAATACACAACAGTATGAGAATCAGCAACTTAATCCAGAAGAGTCTGCCAAGTGCTGTAACCCTCCATGGAGATCATTTTTGAAAGAAGAAAGTAACTAACTCTTGGCACAATCTTTGTCATAAAATGGCAAGATATGCTGAATGTACAGTTTCCCTAATTGCATCATCTATCTATAGAAAGTAATTTCTTAATCACCAAAGACCAGACTTTTCAGTCAACTCTGATCTGGCTTGAATTGATTTCAAACTTAGGAGTTACATATTCTCTTTTATTCTGCCAAATTCAGCCACTATCTTACATTTTACATAGCTGTGCTTTTCATCTCATGCCTGATTAGGATTAGCATTATTACCTTAAAACACCATTCTAAGGTGGTTTTCTATAGACCTACTTCACATATTATTATACCAAAGGTATTTTTTCAAATAAATCTTTCTTTTCTTTTATTTTGTTCATAATACCTAGAAGAAAACTGGAATTATGTCAAGAAAATACTTGCTAATGTTGAATAACTGAACTATTGCTCTTTGCTGTCATTATCTAGGCTGTTTCTTCTCTAAGTCAAGCCTCAGTGTGCCAGTAATTGTTCTTCATCAAGGCATCATGTTTCTGTAACTTCAGAATCATTTAAATTCTTCTATTCACCTGCTTTTTTTACAGACCAGAGTTCTTAAGATTTTTGCTGATGCTTTCAGAAGTACAACACACTTTCTAGTGTAAAGTGAATTTAAAAGGGCTAAAAGACATTAGTCTACAATGCATATAGAGGCAGGGGTAAGAGAACAAATATGTTGTATCTGTTCAAGAAACAGAAATAAATAAACAGAAAGTATGGACAAATCCTAAAAAAGGAAAATACTAAAATACTAACCATGGTTCATCTCATTTTCTTCTTCATCCATTGGATTGATATGTGTTCTAGGCCAATACTCCAGAAGTGCTTGTAGCAGAAGCCCTCCAAGGTTTACTGTCAAGACACAGTGAAGTGCAACTTCAGTTACAGAAAAAATGTTGGCAACATAATATTCTACATTTGATCTACAGCTATTTATGGGCACAGAAATCTGCTTATCACAATCTCAGAGCTCTATGTTACAATCTTTCAGAAAAAGATGGTTTTAGAATCCCTGCTGTTGGATCACTCTCGTGCTGTAACATTCTCTAGATTAGGTCACAGTTACTCTTCCCCTTTTGTTTCTTGAAGGTTTGAAACCAAGTTAAACAGAAAACCTGAACATGATAGAAATGTTTCAGAAAAAACCAAACACTGTCACTACAGAAGTCGCTGCAGAATTCGATGTTAAGAAAATAAGCCCTAAAATCCAACCAGTTACTGACACAGGCATTTGAACACAACAAAACATGCATACTGGAACTTTTCTGCTTTTTTTAAAAAAAGTAAAAATATTATTTAGAAGTAAAAATATTATTTAAAACTTACATTTTGGATCAGAACCATCTGGACTGCTAAATCCAGCATCCTTTGCTGAAACCCAGGCTGCAAAGCAGTCACTTTCATCCAAAGTAATTGTCAACATCTGTTGGCAAAAGACCACCAGGGAGAGGAATGTAATAGTTGTTTTGGATTAAACAAGTCTATAAATTTATAATTTTGATCACACTTAAGTGGGATTACAAACCAACGAATTTCTAAATGCATGGCAGCACACACTGTTTACCAAACTGTATTAATTCATAATTGGTATTGGTGGACCATACCATGAGGGAAAAAAAAATAAAAAAACCTCTTATTCAGATTAAGAACAGGGGTAAAATTTGCTGTTTTACTTGAAAATAAATCTAACCCATCAGCTAAGCAATGAACATTCTTCTAAAGTTATAACAATCTAAAAGCTTTGTGAACAAACAGTATATGAAATGTGTCATTAGAAAAACAGATTTAGGAGTTGTATCTCACCCCAGTTTTCAAGTCTACTGAGAACCAGTTTGGCACATACACCATTTTAAATCTCTTCTTAATTTCTTCTTCAAAGTCTACTTTCCCAAGGTCTTCAACTTTACATGCCTATACATCAAAAAAAAAACATACAAGTTTTGAGCCATATCAACACCTAAATCTTTAACTTGACTTTCATATACATGTGGAATGATTACGGCTTCTGATCTCTCCAGGAGTACTGCAGCCCAGAAACATGAAAGTTAAAGGTTCAAACATTTCCCAAAAAATTGAACAGTAATTTATGTGGTAAGTAATTTTTGTTTCAAATTTAGCAAATTCAGATCAACTACTGCAATGGGCACAGCACTGAGTGATTTGTAAATTCAAGGGTCTGAATTCCAGGTGAATGCAGGTGTCTGCCTCACATCAGGTAAAGACACAGAAAAGCTCAGAAATGCCCCCTCCCCTTTGAAAAGGCACACTTTGTATAATGTCTTGACACAGAAAGAAGACTCACAGGAATCTCACACACATAAATATATATATATATATAAAAGGGAAAAAATAATTAATCATCAACAGTAGAAACTTAATCTGAAATAATATACTTACCTTCAAGACATCCCAGTATGCCACATTATTATTTGTGTCTTTGGTTAATATGTGTCTCTTGTCATTAAGAATGTGGCACTGAATAATACTAGCACCCCCTGCCAAACAAACAAGAATTAAGGTCACTACAGTCATTATTTTTTCTAATATCACATTACATTGTGCAACATGATATGTGCACTGTTCTTTGATTTCACTTTTTTATATAAGAATTGGATGTCACTAAGGTGTAAACACTATTTTAACTGTAACTAACACTGGATAGACAGTAACTACACTGTCTTTGCTTTAGTTCAAATCATAGTATCAAGTATCTAAAAACCTGAGTCAGTCTTAAAGTTGTATCATTTCTGCTAATGGTACCATATTTTATAAGGTCTTCTGAAAAACAGTTGTTTACCTTTTATAACTTGGTCAGGCTGTGTACACAGGGGTGGTATGGGATTGGTACAATCATTATCATAATCTCCTGATGCTCTAAAATTATGAATTCCCTTCAAAGTCTAAAGAAAGAAACAAAATAATGACACATTGATAATCATCTATAAACTCTGTTTTTATATGTAACAACTGTCAGTTCATGCTGCTATTTAGATGTTAACTGTTCAGTTCCAAGAAAGATAATTTGTTTCTAAAAGCACCATAAATAGAGAGCAAAGGAAGTAATTCAAAGCTTAATGCCTTTTGATCAATTTCAATATTAACATTTTATGATTTTTTTATAAAGAAACCTTACAGATCACAGCAAGTCACAGCCAAATTGCAAGCAACAGCCAAACAGTTCCCAAACCAAGACTGCAATTCCCAAGACTACTTAACTGAAATCACAGACTGTAAAATATATCACTTACCCATTTATTCACAGAGGATTTAGTTGTTGCAACCCAAAGTGCTGGAGGAGGATCAGCTGATCTATCAAGTTCCATCTAAATAATGAAACACAGAAACTTTCAGTCATGCTTAAATTAGTTTTCCTTTGATAATTAATATTGCTCTGTGTAGACTGGCTCCCATACTTGGAGGAGGAATAGCACTACTTTCAGTTTACTACAGAAATACAAAGTTTAAAGGAAAAGAAACTAAGCTGAAATACCTGAAAATGCAGAGAAATTGTTTCAAATATTCAACAAATAAATTCGGGACACGGATAAGAGTAGATGCAATGTGTCTAAACAGCCCAGCATTTAAAGTTGCTTCTAGCAAGACGCAATCTTATCTAATGGATAGTTTGATAAGCACAGTATTTTCTGAACTACTTTGCATTCAGACACCTCATATGGTTAAAACGAGAACATAAGAAGTTTTGTACTAATTAACTTTATACATTTGGCTTGGGCATTACATTTTTCAGCCAGTAATGAATGACCACAGCCAAGTTATTATAGACCCCTTCTGATCTCTGTACAGCTGACCACAGCTTTCATTTCCCATTTTGAACTACAATTTCCCAGCTTGTTACTTTTTCAGAACTAAATTAGTATATCCAAGATTGGATTTGAACACAGCCAGAGTTCACTCACAAGGAAAGCCAGACTGCTTGTATCTGTAGGTATCTGTTTCAATTGCACCCTCCTTAAACAACTACAGGTTCCAGGGTCACGTCATCTAGTTACAGACAACAAAAAAATCCAAAAAGCAGCCTCTTCGAAAGACTCAGACTTGCGCATGCAGTTTTCTCCAAGAACACATCAAGTTTCAGTGTTCAAAAAACCCACAATCAACTTTAACTCCTGGTTCCCCTGAGTACACAACAGATTCTAACACAGTCCTGTGCACATATGTTGCTGCTAAGAAAAATCTGGTTTTGTACAAAGCCTTGGCAAAGCCAGCTCAGTTTCTTAAAACTGTACTAGAGCCTGATAAAACCAACTTTTCACGTCTGAAGTACTTGAATTTGCATATTTTCAGTAGTTGCCAGGCATCTATCTTCTTCAGACAATTCAGCTTCAGATGCAATATGGGAGACAAAGCCAATCTACTAAGATGTGACACAGTAAATGCTTGTTACCCAATGCACATTCTTTCTATCAACTTACATCACTCAAGCCACTATTTTGTTAGATAACATGCAACTACCCTTTTACACTGTGAGGGTGAGGTAGCACTGGCACAGGTTGCCCAGAGAGATTGTGAATTCTCCACCCTTGAAAATACTCAAAAGCCATCTGGATGTGGTGCTGGGCAATCAGCTCTGGTGGCCCTCCTTGAGTTGGGGGGACAGACCTCCAGAGGCCACTTCCAGCCTCAGCCATCCTGTGATTCTCTGAATTAAACTCAATTACCTTAAGAACTGGTGCTTTTTCTTCACAGATAAGCACACGGATATCAGGATTTCGTAAATCTGTACAGTAAATCTTCCTGTCTCTTCCTCCTGAATAAACATGAGTGAAGGCTTCATTGACCTGCAGAGCCCAAACACCCTCATCATGGACTCGATATGTGGCTATGCACCTCTGCTGCCCAAGTGACCACAGGCGGATAGTCCCATCAGAGCTGCCTGAAAGACACTGAGCAACAACCATCACACTTCAATCAAGCAGGTATTTAAGTCTTTTAAAATACTGTCTTTTCCATAAAAAGCTTTGATAATTCTTATGGTCATATTTTTCCATTAAGATGGTGCTAAACAAAGACTGGCAAATAACAAGGCTAGTCACAATTTTATGTAAACAACCCCCTCCATACCTAGATGAACCTGTAATAAAACACAATCTCCACCCAACAGCTTCCCTCCCTTAATCACTAAATATCTGTAATACTTGTTAAGCTACCTTCTGTAATCTACGACATAAAACAATTATATCAAAAAAGACTAATGACACTTCTGCATTCTGTAAAATGCCTTTGCCGCAGGTTAAACACATACCTGGGTGCCATCTCTGTTCAACAACAAAGCTTTCACATTGTCTGTGTGCCCTTTGAGTTTCATTAGTTTTGCACAAGTTCTTGGATCCCACACCCTTAGAACCTATGGAAACAGACATTGGATAACTGGAATTAATACCATTCTTCCCACCAATGCGTTTCCTCTGCGGAAATTAAGGCTTTCCAAATGAATCAATCCAAACACACAGATTACATCACTGTAACCACATATTAGAAAAAGACAGACATTATGCAAGTCTAGTAATCAGATGTGATCTTCTCTTGATTTTAATTGAACTTATTCTGGCTTCTTCTGGCTTTTTAAGAAATAAAAGAATAGAAGCAACAGGAAGCAGGATAGTGTGATGTGGGTGAAAAAGATTCTGAGAAACTTCTCAGATGATTCATTGGTGTATCCTATTTTCATTTTTACACTGTCTTGGAAATAAAATTCTCTCAAGGTTAGATTAGGTAAAAAAACAACTCACAGGGACCTAAGCATGTTTCAGCTTCCTATACAACAAAGAACTAGGGCTGTCTCTTGGGGACACTTGAACTTCATTACCTCACTTCATTTCCCACCTCCTGCAGGGATCTCATAAATTGCTGGCACTGTTTGTTTCCTACCTGCAGCAACTGCTTCAGTTTATATAATCATCTGAGTCATGTGCCAACAAAAATCAGAGCTCTTGTGGTGAAATGTAATGATCTTTGACAAAGAGAGGGTTACACAAGATGATCTGATTGTTCCCCCATGTATGAAAGCTTTATGGATATGTGACATCCTCAGACTGAGGCAGGATTTGTACCCTACACTTGCATTCCCACTAAAAAAAAAAGTGTTTACACTCACTATTAAAACCACAAAAGCTGCTATAGACATGACATTGAAAATGAATAAAATTGTCTCTCTATACTACACTTTGAACTGAAGTGGAATGAGCCTTACCAAATTTTGCTTACCTTTTCAGTGGACCCTGATACAATAACTGTTCCCATTTGATTCATTGCAAGGCTGTAGATTGAGTCTTTGTTCCCACTCAGGGAAGAAGCTATTTAAAAAAAAATTACATATTCAATTTTAATGCTGTCATTCGAAAAAAACCCCACATACTTATTAACTCAAAACTGGTATTTTAATATCCTTTGATCCATGAAAATAGTGCCACTGACCCATATATTGAGTTGCTTTAAAAAAAAGAAAGACTATCGTCTGAATATTGCTAGGAAAACTCCAGCCCAATTCTTAATTTACTGGTGCAGAAAAAGAAAATAACCCCTCAGATTTATGGTCATTACAGTCCTGGTGCACTTTTGACACCAAAATTCAGTGCCAAGACCATCAAGCTATTCTTGCTCAACTACTTTATTGGAGTATGATACTTCAATGTGATCTTGTAACACACAGGATTTGGATTTTTTTCCCAAGCCAAGTAGCAGTAAAATTCTACATTTTATATTAAAGGCTCTTCTCCTAGTTCAGCAAAGATGCAGAGAAGTTACACTGCAGTGCTGCAATGTGTTACTTGAGCACGGATGCTGCCTCTGAGTTTGTGCAAACCATATGGCAGCTCTTTAGCATCACACCTACCATCAGAGTTGAGGAATTCTGTGCCATCTAGGCTAATCCACTTTTGAAGAGAGTAAAATACCAGTCCCTCAACTGAGAAAAGCACAGACACAGCAAATGAAAGTCATCTATTTAGAGAGCACAATCAAGCATTTCATTAAGCCTCAAAATCCATATGATCAGTATGCCAAGAAGGCTGAGAATAGCAACAAACTGCATGGCCAGCAAAAATGTGAAACTTCACATGATTTATGTATGTCATGGAGCTAAGTTTCCAACACAGCATTTGTAACCTAATATCATAATATAATATTGCCTTTTGTCACAGTGGAGGAACTTGTGTCAGGGGAGGTTTAGGCTGGATATTGGGAAGAGGTTCTTTACCCAGAGGGTGGTTGGACACTGGAAGAGGCTCCCCAGGGAAGTGGTCATGGCACCAAGCCTGACAGCGCTTAAGAAGCATTTGGACAACACTGTCAGACACACAGTATGATTTTCTGAGCTTGTCCTGTGCAGAGCCAGGGGCAGAACTCGATGATCCTTGAGGGTCCCTTCCAATTCAGGAAATTCTACGATTCTGTGAAGCATTATGCAGCTTTACTTCAGGGTCCTCTTAGTCACCAGTTATGGCTATCCAAATGTAAACTGTCAAATGAAATATATTACCCATGGCCAAAATTAAGTGAGAATCTTCCACTGTCCACAGAGAACAATTAAAGGCAAATTGCAGAACTGAAGACTCCTGGAGGTTAGCACACTATTCAACAATCATAATAATTCAGGAGAGGATGATACACAGAGTTATCAAAAGCTGGATACCAGGAATGGAAGAGAAAATCTTAAGTGTACAGAAGTAAAATTTATGCTATAACAAAAGCAAAGCTCAACTCTATCCTCTTCTGGAAGGGACTACTTGTCAAAAGCAAAATCTCTCCACTTAATTTGAGTTATGGCTGTGCTGACTGAGAGACTCTTTAAAAATAAGCTTCCTCTTAATGCTGTCTTGTGTACATTGCTTCCAGGCAATCAGATAGGAAATTAATGTACAAGAACAAGCTTCGTTTGTACTCTCAAAAAAAAATGATACTGTTTCAAAGGACTTGGGAAAACAGCTTCTTTGAGGACATTTACTGTGTTCTTCCCAACAGAAACACTACTATTTGAGAGCACTAAAAAGAAAGAAAAACAACTCCTCTGCTTACCTTTCCTCCCCCTCATGAAATATTTGTGTTCTAACTCTAGAAATGCAAATTTACCCCTGTCATCTTAGAGGCAATGTCTCCACTTCCATTTGATCTTTGGCAAAAAACAAGCATTGGTTCCACAGTACTCCTCATCTCTGATTTACTTGAATCATTTAGGTTCTGTATCACTGTAGTAGTGCACAAGAAATGTTGTGGGGTTTTTTTATTATCTCACAACTGAGTTTTCCCGTCAGCTCACAAATAAATTCTTCCTTCAAGAACTCCACGTTCAAGTAGAATATGGAAAAACTTACAGTTATCAGCAAGGTTTGGCTATAAAATAATTCTTTCAGTACAAGTAAATAAATAAATATAATAATTTTATATTTCTGGGAAATATAAAGTAAATCTCTTTAGGTATCTCCAGTTGTGTGCCATTCCAGCACTATTCTGCAGGGCAACACAGCTCACTAGAAGCCATCTCTCTTCCATTGGGCTACTCAGACTTGACAGCATCAGGCTATACTTGAATTAAAGTCCCGTAGACAGAGCAAATGCCAAACTCACAGTTCTGCCCAGCAGATGCACCTTTGGTTTCAGAAACAACCAAATCCATAAAACTAACACACGTTTCAGAATCATCCAAATACAGTAATTCAAATAACCCCCTACAGGCCTGCCTCTTACTTACAGAACCACATATTCCTGAAATTTCTTAAGAGTATGTTGTGCCACTTCCAAATTTTAGGTTTGCAGATTTTTTTTGAGTTATTCCTAACCTATGACTGAGGCAGCAACTAGTCTTATTTAGAAAACCTAAGTGTGGCAGTGTGCCACAGTGGCAGTGTGATTCTGTTCTTTCCCAACACATCCATCAGATTCTGCTATGTTAAAACATCTATCAAACATTAAGTAGAAAATGAAAGAGATCAGTCACTTTGAACAAAATTTTTCCAACCTACCCAACAAGCAGCAGAGACCTCTTTCTGAAAAAAACCTATTGTAAAACAGCCAGTACAAAGCAGAATGCCCATGACCCAGATCTATGCCATTCACTGGAGCAATCAAACCCAACTGAACCTGAAGACTGGTGTGATACTTCCCAGAAGAGAAACTTAATCAGCTCTACCCTGACTAGTCTAAGAAGGTGGTGTTGGAATTGCTGTATAAGGAAAGATCTCATAATTTACTATAACGCCTTTACAGGGAGAGGGAAGCAGAACAGATCACTTCCTGAAAGATCATGGTGACATTAGGAGTTAACCCTGATGAGTAGAATCTACAGACAGCTTCCTCTTGCCTTCCAGTATCTAGTGAGTTAGATCTCACCAGTCTTATCCTTATCAGTGCTTAGTATTACTCTGCATGTTTTTTTAACTAATTTAACTAGTAACTTCATTGTTCTGATAGAGAAATTTGATAAATCTGTAAGTCCTGCTTTAGGAGCTGTACTGCAATGTTTTTTTCAGCATCTATACAAACAAAAAACCAACTCCAAATTATAATACACAAAAAACATACAGACATAATCCAAGAGAAAATTTCTGTGACAGGTTAGTTGAGAAGCAAAAAGCTTCTCAAGCTAAAGCTCTATCAAGTTTCAGAGAAACCAGTACATCACATTTCAGGAGAAAAAGTTCAAAGAGACTTGTCCTCTATTGTAAATGCCATGACTGCTGGCTGCTCTAGATTTCCAGCTATTATATAACACAACAAATGCACTGATTATGTACTAAAACCACCTTAAAATTTCTTGCACATTTTTTATGTACAGACAGAAAGAGGCATCTATGGTTTTCAATTGATCTCACAGATTATGCTACTCAATCAAATGTGTTGCATCAGCCTCCCCTCCCCAGGTACCTACTTGTTACAGTGTTATTTGAGGCAGTCAGTGCTGTTAGAGTATTTACATCCCAGAGGAATATCTGTCTGTCCAGCCCAGCAGATGCTACCAGCTCCTTGTCTTTTGCATATGCCAACGCTTTCACATAATCCTACAATAAAATATATACAAGAACATGAACTGACAACATCATCCATTTGAAGTCTACATCTTAATAATTGAAAGAATGGCAGTGATCACACATATTATTTACAGAAAATGTTTTTCACCTTATGTGTCCTTAGTGTTGACATGCAAAATCCCTTATGTGCATTCCACACTTTAACAGTAGTATCTGAAGAAGCAGATATCACTAAATTGGAAAGAATAAAGACTAAATTTTAATGGCTTACATATAACTTTAGGGAATATTCATACTACTCTGTTTTACAAAAAAAGATTGAAACAACAGTTTATATACACATTTCAATTTTCATTAAAATGTCTGCTTACACTATTTACCAAATTTACAATATACATCACAAATTAATTTTACTTGCAAAAAAAAAAAAAAAAGATGGAAAATAATTTAAGCAGCAGACAATTTACTCCATACAGTCTCTGAATGCTGTAGTTCTCAAACTTTCAAGTACTTACATGTTTTACCATTGCAGCAGAGCACAATGTCATTTACCCAATCTGTGTGGTGTTCCATAGATGCTATATAAGGGTCTTGCTGTAAATTAAGGAAAAAAAAGTTTATAAAAATCTCATCACAAATGGAAAAGATTATGACTATCATATCCTGTTGTAATATTTTATTCAACCTTCAAATGGACCTAAAGTTCTCTTACCCAGACTTGTTTGAAATCACTGTTCCAGAACCTTTTTGTGACAGAACTAAACAGCTATGTAAGGTACCACAGTATGAGTAATGTTGAAATTATTTTGCTATCATAACAATTGGCAGCTGTTAAAAACCAGTATCAGATGTAGACCTGTGGAGAGCTTGCCTACCTTGGAAGAAAGGTTTAGATAGGAAGCCTCTCGTGACTGACCTTGTGCTGATTGACACTCCATATCCTTATGATGGAGTCCCGGCCTGCTGTGAAGAGTCTGTTCAACGCTGGATCCAGCTGAAGTGCATTTACCCCGTTCCGGTTGTACTTCTCCACCTCATCTCTAATCACATAGGAGACCTAGAACACAGTTGCACAAATCCAATTATGGTATTAAGGTGTTGACTTGGCCACAAAACCCAAACATCTAATTTCATCTTTGTGAGGGTCTTGGGTAGAAAATATCAAGAGTTTTACAAGCATTAAGTCTGCAGGTTTGAGAGTTACCAACACCACCTCAGTCATTTCCCATATTAATGGGGAAATGACACAGAGAAGATAGCAGCAGTGCTAGAACTGCAGCCCAAAGGATTATTTAATCATTACAACTCAAGTTTAGTTAGATCCAGAGAATTCTTAGTTCAGTTCCCTGCTTCATGTGTATATTGTGGGTGCTCTTAGAAAACACACTGTGTTTGTGTCTCACTTCCCAAGAAGGTTCCACAGTTTCTATAGCTGGGATGACAGTCTTTCCCATTCTCACACAGGGGAGAGGATATAGTCACTAAGGATTAAAGCATTCAAAGACTGCAGATACAAATTCAAGCTATTTCAGCTGTTATTATTTTTAAACCAATTTTTTAAAACCTACCTATCTGCCAATATAATAGAAAGCTCAAATTTTTACTGCTCTTTCAGATAAATGACTCCTTTAGGTTTTTTCCTTCTGTGTTTGACAGTACTGTGTGTAAAGGTTATTTTGTGGATTTGTTCAGAAACACTAAAAGGAAATTTCAGGAGACCCTGCAAAGGCCACAGCACTCTCCATTATTATGTTCAGTAAACACAGTTCTAAGGCACTGAAGTTTCTTCAGAGTTACTCCACTCACACTGTGCTGCAGCTCTCCTGATCCCCGGGTTTACACAGGGTTTATATGCATTACTCTGAGGAAAGCCCTCACACTTAGGGAAAAGGAGGGGAAGCTGCCAGTTATGCCTCTTCCCATATTCTGTAAACTATAATCAGAACAAGGTAAAATTTCATGCTTGGTATAATCAAATCTGCTCAGAGCCGGAATCATTTGGATACACAAGTACAAGTGTTTTGAACATGCTTACACGTTGTCTTGGGCTAGGGATCTGAAAGCAATTTTTCACTCCAATAACTGTTACAGTAGTATAAAGAAAATGTTTTCCAGATCAAATCTCAGTTACACAAAACAAAACCAACAAATTAAATTATTCAGTGAGTGGTTCTTATCACTGAAGAAATATTTTTCAGCATCTCAGATTCTGTACCATGAGAGATGACAGGTCCATTTGGTGTTTGTGAGCAACACCTCAACTGAATTATCCTGTCCCTGTGCAGCACAGTAAGAGAACTGATGCTTCCAGAAAGCACATGTCCAGTGCCACTTTGTTTGAGAAAGAGCTGCAGCAGCTCTACAAACCGACACAGGAGGATCAAAATTAAAAGCCTCCTGAATCCTTCTACCTTAATACTCTCCATTATCATTTCACAAGTCCTTCACTAGAGTTATTAATTTTATGTACCAATGCTCTTAAAACACTTCTTGCTCATATTCTGCCAGCCACTCACAGTCCCTGCAGAGACACAGCTCTTCCTCACAATTTTAGATTGTGTCCTAATTTCCAATACTTTCAGCTGCTCTCACCCATTCCAGACTCATCCATAACATTCTTGCTATCCGTGCTCCACCTACACACAGCTTTGGAGACACTACTGAGAGAAGACACCATTAACCACATATAAAAGCTTTATGTTAAAACACTTCAAATACTTCTAAGGTTTTGGGTTTTTTTAGAGAGCAAGATGTATGTGCAACTCCTCAACTGGGCTTGAGGATATCACGTCTATACTGCTGGAAGGCACACAGACTACTGGAGTAAAAGAATTTTACAAAGTCAAGGTTTAACATGATACAAAACACAAGGCAAAGGAATGACCACCAAACTCATGCTGCTTTCAAACTCTTTGAGGCAAGCCAATGAAAATATTCAGTTAAAAATACTGTGTGCGAGCAGATAAGACACAAATTAAAGTAATTCAAAACTTAAAGTAGATCAGATTTGATGTTAGTTAGTAGGGAGAACAATCTCTTGCTGACATACAGTGTCAGACTCAAAGTCAGCATGGCCCTTCAGCTCTTGCTTCTTGCAACTGCTAGCAGGATACATTTCGATAAATTTTCAATTTTTGAATTTGCTTCTCTTCTGTCAGTCACCTCCCATATTTGTTATATCTTCAGGTGTAATACAGAGCTCTTGATTCCACTCATAAATAAGACTGTCACACTATGTTAGTCATCCAAGCATTTTAAGGAGCTTTTTGCTCATAATAATGTTACCTTTTTAATTTAAAGGAGTTCAAGCAAAGCAGAGCCCTTTATTCTTTTTAATAACTTCCACACATGAATTAAGTAAAACATCTCTTGGCAAGTATTGTTTTTATTTTGAAAGAACTGGGACAAAGAGAGGAGTTATATTGTTTTAGGGTTAGCAAGTCCATCTATGCTGGATCTCAGCACCAGTTCAGCATCAAACTCAACACCATCCTTCTTCTTGGGACAAACTGGAGAAGGTAGCTGTGCTGTAACAACCGAATTAAACAAGATTAAAATCTTATTTCTTACTATTCCATTTTTTTCCTGTAAATACATGACAGATTTGATGGAAAAAAAATACAGCAATACAACAAAAAAGCTTGATATAAAATTCCCCAGCAGCAACTGCTACTGTTCACAGAATTCAACCAGTTACTTTTGTCTCTGCTCAGATTTACAATTCTACAAAGTTTTATTTACCATCCAGAAAGGGGTAGCTTAGTTTTCCTGATAAACTGTCTTAATAATTTAAGAAATAAGGGCAAAAAGGAAAAGAAATCCCTATTGTATAAAGAATCAGTAATGATCACTGTCTGCCTGTCACGGGAAGAAACTGTGACTGCCATTTTTCAGTGATAAAAGCGATTCTAATCCAAATTATGCATGTGCTCCTTAAAGTAATTTTTCTTTTTTTTTTAAATTTCTAATACTAAAAACACAAGTAGAGAAAATTAAGATGAAAGGAACCTACTTTGTGGTTGATGGCAAGTTGATGGGATACCACACCAACATTTCAAATGAATACTGTGATTTGAGCAGTCAGGCAAGGACAAGGCAAACCACTTGTCCTGAAGAAAGTATGAATTGAAAAAGATGATTGTGGCAAAAAATGGACTCTCCAACTCATATTGGAGGCCTAATGATATACAAGCAATTGCCCACTCTTACACTGAAAATGCTTAATGAATTTTTCTCATCCAGAAAAAAAAATGTTAAAAGGTTCACTCTTGCAAAGCTGTCATTGAGACTGAAATAAACATCTTGAATATTAATAAAACCAGAACAAGACTCATGGCATATGTGGTTTAACTAAAAATAACCTCAGGAGACATTTGCTGAACACCTCAAGGAACCCTTTGGAAAGAGAGATATAACATCAGAAGCATCCAGGCTTGTACTCAAATGCGTTAATTCTATATTAACACAGAGGGGAAAAGTTAAGGGATTCACAAAATCTGTTGAAATGCACGGGGAACTTAAAAAGGATCAATAAAAGCAACAGCAACTTGATTTAAAAGAGCTGACACTTGTGTAAGCATGGTGGACACACCTGCCAAGGCCACTAAACTAAAAAAATTCACTAAGAAGAATAGAGGAAGGTTGCTGATAACCCACGTGTTCTCATTTACATTCTTATTTGGTGGGGGGGAGGTCAGAAAGTGCCTGGTTGGGTTTTGAATGTTACTGATTATAGAAAGAAATGTTAGTAACTCTGGTGAGTATACAAACAAATACAAAATATAATGTATATATTCAAGTACGTGTGTACACAAGCATATGTAAAGAACATAAAAGCAGTAAGATTTTGGCTGAGGAGAAACTACTGTGATAAAATTCTCCTCTGCTCTGGAGCACACACATTTTATCCCTGTGTATAAGGTCCTGTGTCCTGCCTGGAAAGGGCTGTGGAGGTCAGCAGGAAGTGACAGCTCTGAGCACCCAGTGGCATTTGTTCCAAGCAGGACAGGCTGGAGCACCATCACTGCTGTGCCCAGAGTCAGTGGCAAACCAGAGACAACCCCGACTGTGACACAGATCACCAGGGGTTTACTGCCACCATCTGAGAGGGAGAGCATTCCTGGGATGTGAGATATTTTAATAATGACCCAGGCCTTTGACAGCAACTCTGCTGCAGCTTTTATAAACTCCCCCATGAACAAGAATCTTTCACAGCAGCACAGCACAAACATCACAAAGGGGATGGGCTCTCAGTATAAAGAGTTTATGGGATTCAGTACCCTAAATGGATCAGGATTAATCATTTTAATGACTACCTAAGAGCTCCAGAGATAAAGCTTCTGTCAACAGATGCATTTCAGAACATAAAGACAAGTGAATTTCTTGTAGGACCTACAATGTGTTTCTTGCCTGGATGCGTGTATCAGCTGATCTGGAGCCTTGTTACCCTTGTCACAAGACATGCCTTATAACAGATTTTACCTTCATAGATGGGTAAAATCTACTATTAAAAATACCACCACACCATCATGTGGAGGAAACACTGACCAGTGGAGCTCTGAGGACACTCATCCCTTGGTTTTAAGTGGAAAAAAAATAAATTCCACAAGACAAATACTATTGTGAACAATTAAAAAAAAAAAAGAAAATTTTCAAAATCACTGGAGGATTCCATGAGATGTGACAGGAATCGCATTCAAAATGAGAGAAAAACCAGCAGTCAAGCAGCAAGAAAAGAAATATCTATTGCCTTAGTATCTTGGTAGAGCATATGTATCCCTAAAAATATGGATTTTAATTAAGAACACATTATTTGAATTCTTATCAGGGTCCCCAGGCTCTGGAATAAAAGTAATGGAAGGCATTAAAAAAATCATTTTATCCTTTTACAGTGTAATCAACTTACTGGCTATTTGTTTGCTTAAGCATTTTATATGAAATAAATATAATTTATAAATATAATTTGTATATTTATTATGTATAAAATATTAAAAATAACACATATAAAATGTAGTAAGTTGAAGTAGTAGCACATAAAGATTACCAAATCAGTGCAATGAGATCCTAGAATGGTTTGGGTTAGAAGGGACCTTAAAGTTCACCTTGCTCCACTCCCCTGCCATGGGCAGGGATACCTTCCACTAGACCAGGTTGCTCAGGGTCCCATCAAGCCTGGCCTTGAACAATTCTAGGGACGGGGCATGAGATCACCTTATTCTGTACAAGACTTAAAGACAAAAAGTACTTAAAATTCAATAATTTTATAAGGATGCTAATCCAAAACAGTTATGGCAAAATTCCCACATGTTGTTAACATGTTTCAAGTGTGGCCAGGGAGCAAGTTTATTCTGGCCAGGGAGCAAGTTTGGCAGAGCAGATACAACGCGACCCCTTAAGGGCAGCTACTTCAAGCCACCTGCTGAGAAGTGGCTTCATCTTGATTTAATTCCCAGGAACAGATCTGAAAGTACAGCATATGGCCAACAGCAGTGTCTGACACACCTCTGCATCCTCATCCTCTTCCCAAATCAGACAACCTCATTCCTGCAGCCTTCAGACATGCCAAGCTACGCTTAAGAAACACCTGCCACTGGACATTTCAAATGCCTGGCTTCCATTTAAATAATTCAACTTCTTTCCTTTTTCTATGCACAGAATTTATTTTGAGGCCTAAAGCATCTAGTCTGATTAAATCCTTAGTAACATATGCAGAAACACCCTAAACTGACTATTTTGGATGGTTTTGCTTACCAGTAAAACTAGTGCATCCAAGATATTAATAGTTCTGATTTCCATAAACTTCATGTAAGTAATCAAGTACTTTCATACCCGAGAGGTGTTTTTTGAAAAAGGTTCTCATAGTCTCATATGATTAGGACAAATTTCTCCCTCTGTCTGCCTCTCCCTGAAAAGTTACACGTAGCAGCATCCTAAATGCTCAGCCACTGGGAAGCAAAATAAATTGTGAGTGGTTTTATATTTCCAGTAGCAGCTGATGGATAAAACAGCCACTTAAAATTCAACTACATGAAAAAAATCCTGTCTCTGATCGAGCAGGTGAAATAATAAGAGGGCAAGAAAAACCCAACAGCTTCTGCTCAAGGCTTTATAAATGTTTATCATGGATTGGTTTGGGTTGGAAGAGACCTTAAAGATCATCTTGTTCTTACCCCCTGCCATGGGCAGGGACACATTCCACTAAATCAGGTTGCTCCAAGATCCATCGAACCTGGCCTTGAACACTTCCAGGGATGGGGCATTCACAGCTTCTTTGGAAAACATATAACCAAAAAACTGCAGATCTAGACTTCTGGTGCACCAGTTAAGACCACAGATCACTATAGCAGTACATGAAGTGGAAAAAAAAAAACAGTCATGTAACACAATGAGAACAGAAAAGAAGACATCATAAACCAGCACAAAACCACCTGTAAAAACAAGCTTTTGAGCTAAGTAATGCTTAGAAAACAAATGTAGTAGTAAAAAAGGAAATAATATGCTCTTTGATGCATGCTGCTGTCAGGGAAATACTCCTTCATAAATAGGACTACATCAAAGAAATATCAAGGTGTAATAAAATCCCCTTCCTTAGAAGTGCAACCTGCAAAAACTTGTTTATGGCAGAGGCAATGAAGTCAATAAAGGGATATTATGCTTTGGATTTTTTGTATTTTAAAAAATGTCCAAGGAATTTTCTGGTAGAGTAAGAGAATGCTTTATACAGTATTGACTGAGTGCTTCCCTTAACCACAGAAAACACTAAAGGCTCTAAAGAGGTGCACATTTCCTCTGCGTGGTAAAACTGAAAAGGTGTGTTCAAAAACCAAACCCACCTCTGTTTGTAAGGATCTTAATGCTATTCCAAGCCTAATCAATATTTCATTTGATCACAGTGGAAAGATACAGCTGAAACTTGCACTTGCCACTGGGCAGCTTTGCACATTGATAAAGCATTAAATCTTTTCCATAGTGAAAGCTGTAAAAATGCCTGAAGGGCTGGCAGCAGCACAAATGAGCAGCAAAGCATTGAGGACCATCAAATAAAACCATTTTCATGACTTTTACTGTACACATTGGTAATTCCAGTCTCTGCCAAGGCTACAATAATGTACCCCTACCTACACGAGCCCACACCTCTGAGTCTAATTCTCTCTCAGGTGTGCTCTACACCTTCCAGGCTGCCTATGCCAAAGGTTTCAAACCTTCAGCAAATGCTGCTTGGAGCTGGGAAGAACAAAATTTTGAATTCTAAACAGAAAAAGTCCTGTTCCCTGCTCATGTGTGCAAATGGCCAGTGTTTAACAGAAACAAGATACTAATCAGAAGTCAAAGTAGCGGTAAGATGCAAAGCAGATCATAAAATGGTTTGGGTTGGAAGGAACTTTAAAGATCATCTGGCACCAGCCCCCCTGCCATGGGAAGGGACACCTTCCACTAGACCAGGTTGCCCACCCAACCTGGTCCTGAACACTTCAGGGATGGGGCATTTACAGCTTCTCTGGGCAACCTGTTCCAGTGTCTCACCAGCCACACAGTAAAGAATTCCTTCTAACACCTAATTTAAACCTACTCTCGCTCAAACCGAACCCGCTCCCCCTTGTCCTGAGACTACAAGCTCTTGTTAATAATCTTGCCCATCTTTCCAGTAAATTCCCTTCGGACCTGCCAGCCTGGGCACTCCTGCCTTACCCTTGGGTTTGCTGTTCCAGACAGGCAAGCACACCCGAGGAGCTGTTCTCACCCTGCTCTAGAGGGAAACCCCCGGCGCGGGACACAGCCGAGCGAGCGGCAGGAACCTGCAGCTCTGCCGCTGCTGGAAATTCACGTTACAGCTGAGGCAGGGCTGCGGGGAGGGTGGGGGGTCACAGTTCTTTCGGTTTCAACTTCACCTCCCGCTGTGCTTTGGATCAGGGCTGGTCCAGCTCTGCCTCCTGCGGGTCCCGACCCCGCCGGGCAGCGAGCAGCGGCTCATCGCCCGCGGTGCCTCAGGCAGTCACTCGCCCCCTCCGCGGCGGCCAGCGAGGCGGGGGAGCGACACCGGGGGCGTGTGGCGGTGCCTCCCCTCACCGCAGCGTTGCTGTGAAAGAGGGGGCGGCGGCGCTGCCGTGGAAACCCCCACGCCCTGACACCACGCGGGAGCTACCGCAGCCCCGCGAGGCGCCGGGCTCTCCCCGGAGTCACCGCGGTCCCGCCGCGCCCTCACCTGCACTTTCCGGCGCCCCGCCGTGTTCTGCCGGTGATGCGCCGCCATCTTGCATGTTGACACTGTGGCGTCATGTCCGACCGGAAGTGCCGCCCCCAGGGCCACGCCCACCCGCGGCTTTTATACGAGGGCGGTGGTGTGGGCGGGGCCAAGGGGCGGAGCCAAGAGGAGGCGTGGCCACCGGTCCCGCCATGTTCCTTCAGCGCGGCTCCCTCAGTCTCTCAGGGCGAGTCGGGGCGCTCCCCTTTCCTCTGTTGTTCATTCAGTGTCTTCGTCCCGCTCTGTGCTGCCCCAAGCGACGCCAAAAGGCCTGTGTTGAAATAAGAAAGGGCCCACTCGAATAAGGAAAATCGGTTTTATACGTCAATAATAATCAGATAATTTTTTAATCAGCAGTTTTGCGTATGCCAATAATGACCAGAGGGTTCCTGTGTGGGCGTGGGACAGCCTAGTTGTGTTGCCAAATAAGAGAGAGGGGTGCAGGTTAGAGCATCACTTTGCGGCCTTTTGGCTAAGATCAAGTGAGTGCTCTTCTCGGTATTGGTTCTTACCAGTTTAATATCTGATGCGTCCTTGATGAGAGGACTTTCTATTAAATGGATTTTTGGGCCCAGAGGTTGTTCCTGCCACTCAGCACACTGTTACGGTGTTGTAGTGCCTCCGGGACACTTTCTTTTTTTCAGGACAAGAGGTCACAGTCTTTAAGCTGCACCAGAGGAAGTTTAGGTTAGACATTAGAAGAAGTTCTTTACAGAGAGAGTGACTGGGCATTGGAATGGGCTGCCCAGGGAGGTGGTGGAGTCACCATCCCTGGAGATGGTTAAGAGACTGGATGTGGAACTTAGTGCTATGGTCTAGTTGACAAGGTGGTGTTGGGTCAGGTGTTGCCATTCTTCTTCAATGCTGGCTGCAACCCTAAGAAGACATAATGATTACTTAATTACTTCTGCTAATTTAAATGTTTCTTATTTTGATACAGGTCACTTTTTCTAGCATTGCAGAATGCACAGCGTCCTCATCGTAGTTGCAAGTGGAGGGTCAGATTCTGAAATGAAATGTGCTTTGCCAAAGTCGATCCTTAACTGCAGTATTTCATAACATCACAGAACACTTGTGGTTGGAAGAGACTTTAAAGATCATCTGGTTCCACCCCCCTGCCATGGGCAGGGACACCTTCTTCTAGACCAGGTTGCTCCAAGCCCTGTCTTGAACACTTCTAGTGTTGCAGCATCCACAGCTTCCCTGGGCAACCTCTGCCAGGGCCTCACCGCCCTCATAGTAAAGAATTTCTTCCTAATAACTGAACTAGAATCCAGTATTTAGAGGTTAGATTAAGCAAATCTAAGACAAAGTTAATGCTGAGATAACAGTTTGTCTCCTTTAATCCAGCAGCAAGAGTTGCAGTTACAGGCACACCACTTTCAGACACCAACAGCAAAAACTGTGTTCATTTTACATTTTTCTGTGAATGTGTTTTTGTGGCTTTTACAGCAGATTTTGGACATGATGGAGTCTAAAATAGTGTGTTGTATTACTTGAATGCCTTGCATATGCAGACATAGAATATGATATCCCAGGAAATGTTAGTCACACAAAAAGGTTAAATAGGATTTCAAACCACCAAGTTTCACATCCCATAAAGGACAGCCTAAATACAGTAAATTCAAACAGTTACATCTGAGTCATGCCCATAAATTATATATAAGCTACAACACTTTCGGTTTTAAGCTATGTGAAATCTACCATGTCCTTTGGGGATTTTTTCAGTGGTTAGCAGCTCTTAAAATGCATGTCTTCCTCATATCTTGAATTTATGTAGCTCTTATCCCAACTGCAGAACCCAAAAGAGCTTTTCCTGGAGGATTAGAGAAGCCTTTGTTTATGCAAAACATTTTCTACTTGTTGTATATAGTTGTAGTACTTGTAGACTGGTTGTATAATTAAATTTTTTTAAAAGGGGGTTGGAAGTGATGTCCTAAAGCCAATTAGTTCCCATTTTAGCCCAAAACATCATCAACTCCACCGATGTAATTCCTGGAGATATCTGTTTAGTTTCTAGTTGCAACAGATGGTGATTCCAAAACCTTCATATGCAATGTGTTCTACTGCTTCACTATTCTCACTGCCAAAAAAAGGTTTTTCTCGTGCTTCATCTGAATTTCCTGAGCTGCAATCTCAGTCTGTTACTTCTTTTTTCTCTCCTCACAGACATGAAGATGAGTTTATTCCACATTTCTTCTTAACTATTTGAAAGCTGCCATCATGTTTCTTTTCAACTTCTCTCCTATAGACAAGATCCATCTGAACTTTACATCATAAATTCATACTTCTAAGGGCTCCAAATCACTCTTACAGTGTATTTCTAAAACCTTTTAACATTTTATTTGAATACTGTGACTGTCAAGCCTCACAAGAGAGAATGCAGCAGCACTCAGAGGAATCTGGGAAGTTCCAGAGCATTGAAGCTACTGTGGTTAGGGAAATCTAATCCTTATACTCTTCCTTATTACAATGATTATTCACTCAGTGCTTACATTCTGGACATTTCCATCCTTCCTTCTCTCCTTATCTCAACATCCGGGCTTCATTCCTGAGGCCTGTTGGGTTCTCCACCACTTCCTTTTTGGCTCAACAGCTCTTTGCTCACTGTAGCGTTCTCAGAAATTCACAATTTAGCTAAAGAAGATCAGATTTTCATGGAAATTGAAAAATAGTCCCTAGATTCATGTATATACACCATACTCCTTCTCTTCCAAAGCCAAAAGCAAACAGCTAATGTTATAGACTGGATCATCTTACCACTTTCCTACTGGGGAATGACACAAACATGATGAAAGACTGAAAGATTTACTGTATAACAAAGAAAACCTTGTCTACCATATTTTTTCTGTAATACTGCAGTTAGTTCAGGCTTTATAATCATACACACAGAAACCAGAAAATTATCATTATTGTGATACTCACATTTTTAGCAGCCCTCAGTATATATGATCTTTGTTGGACTAGGCAATCTCCAAAGATCTCTTCCAACCACAATGTTTCTGTGATACAAAGGGATCACTGTACTTTTTTTTCACCTTAATGAATTGTTGATCTGACAGGCTGAACAAACGCTGCATTATAGACATAAATAGCAGCGACAATCCACTAAAAGTTTTTTTTATGCATTAAAAAAAAGCAAAACCAAATTTTTAAATTGTATAAAAATGTAAAAAGCAAAGGTTCTCTCTATAAGCAAATTAAATTTCAAATCAAATATACAAAAGATGATGACTGCCCTTGAAGACACAATATTATCTTTTTAATAAATGAATAATCAATTGCTGATTATGGATAATGGTGATTCGGTTTTATGAATGAAATTATTGCCTCATTTTACCAAAGAATAACACAAAACTGTCAGAATTTTAATGTCTTCAGAGGAAGACAAGAAATGACTTTAAAGTGTGCATGAAAATGATTGTGTTATGAAAAGAAGCCATCAACCTCCTAATGGACTAATGCATACTGGAATATAGTAAGGCACTTTGCTCAGTATTTACTTCCAGAGAAAACTTCACATTGCCTCATTCTTCCCTAGTCCAGAATCCAATAGAACTACATACCTTATGCAGGACAGCATCTGAAGCACTTTGACAATTACCATTAGCCTGAAACACGTGGCTAAACCGAATAAAACAAGCCTTCATTTTACCTTTGAAAAAAAGTTAGTAAACAATGAACGAATTTCACATTTTCCCTACCTTAAATCATACGCTTCCCACTACTGTAACAGAGTGTTTCCCACTGTAAGTAAGGATCAGGTTCATGACACCCGAGGAACCTGAATATATAGAAGTCTTTGGGACCTGATGAGATGCATCCCAGAGTCCTGAGGGAATTGGCTGATGTGGTTGCCAGGCCACTGTCCATGATAGTTGAAAAATCCTGGCAGTCAGGTGAAGTCCCAAGTGATTGGCAAAAGGGAAACCTTGCATTCATCTTTAAAAAGGGTAGAAAGGAGAGCTCTGGGAACTAGAGACCTGTCAGCCTCACCTCTGAGCCTGGGAAGATTATGGAACAGATCCTCCTAGAAACTCTGCTGGGGCACATGGAGAACAGGGAGGTGATTTGAGACAGCCAGCAAGGCTTCACCAAAGGCAAATCCTGCCTGACCAACCCAGTGGCCTTCTATGATCGGATGATACATGAATGGACAAGGGAAGGGCAACAGATATCGTCTGTCTGGACTTCTGTACAGCCTTTGACATTCTTCTTTCTAAATTGGAGAGAGCTGGATTGGATGGGTGGACTGTTAGATGGATAAGAAATTGCTTGGACAGCTGCATCCAGAGGGTAGTGGTCCGCGGCTCAGAGTCCTGATGGACATCAGTGATAGGTGTTGTCCCTCAGGGGTCCATACTGGGACCAATGTTATTTAATATCTTCATCAATGACACAGAAATCAAGTGCACCCTCAGTAGATTTGCAGATGACACCAAGCTGACTGGTGCACTTGATACTCCAAAAGGATGGAATGCCATCCAGAGGGACCTGGATAAGCTCTAGAAGTGGGCCCATGTGAACCTTATGAGGTTTAACAAAGGCAAGTGGAAGGTGCTGCACCTGGGACAGGGCAATGCCCGGTATCAATCCAGGCTGGGGGATGAATGGATCAAGAGCAGCCCTCTGTAGAAGGACTTGGGGGTGCTGGTGGGTGAGAGGCTGGACATGAGCCATCGATGTGCACTCACAGCAGAGACCTGATTGTGGCCTTCCAGTGCCTGAAAGGAGCCGACAGGAAGGATGGAGAGGGACTAATTACAAGGCCAGGTAGTGATAGGATGAGTGATGACAAGAGGGAATGGTTTCAAACTGAAAAGGGGCAGGTTTAGATTAGATACTAGGAGGAAATTTTTCCCTATGAGGGTGGTGAGGCACTGGCCAGGGTTGCCCAGGGAAGCTGTGGATCCCCCATCCCTGGAAGTGTTCAAGGCCAGGTTGGGTGGGGCTCCAAGCAACCTTGGTGTAGTTAAAGGTGTCCCTGCCCATGGCAGGGGGCTGGTACCAGTTGATCTTTGAAGTTCCTTACCACCCAAACCATTCTGTGAATCTATGGATTCTTTGTTGGCTTTAATTTGTAAAGCTGTTTGGTTTTACAGAATTTTTATGAGTTTCATTCTTGACACATTGAAGCTACTTTGCGTAGCAATACATTTAATGTGTACTTACCATAAAAGCTATTTCCTGTTGTTCTGTAAAGTCAATTAGCTATTTACCAAATACCAAATTTCATGTCTGTGCCCTTTCTTATTTCATTGTGCAGCATGAAAAAAGGGAAATGTGAATCACACAAATTAGTGTTTGGACAAATACATCATGTACTTTACACACTTAGATTCTTTCCTAAGAGAGTCTGGAGTGCACCTTTTGTTTATCTCACAGATATTTATTTGCCAGAGCCCCTCATTTTTTTCTGTGACAGACTCATGCCTTTAGATATTTTGCATGATATCAGTTTCTCTGTGTGTCCTTTCTGGTTTTATTGTGTATGTAATATTTAGTTATTCTGTGTTCCAAGTGTAACAAAGAAGATGGATTTCTCCACTCCTTGTTTTTGTTGGTTTTTGTTTGTTTGTTTGTTTGTTTGTTTGTTTTCCTGGTGTCCTTATTACTCTTGTTCCAGGGTTATGATATTTTGTAAGACATTCCTGGAATCTCATCTAGGTCTTGAAATTAGTCAGCCTTGAAATTAAGGAGAATCCCGAAGCTTCTGGCCAGCAATTGAATTAATTCAGCCCATGAAAGATGCCTTTGAGATTGTATTGGAATAAAAGCGTGTGCATTACTTAGAAATCACTCTTAATGGGATCTGCCAGAGGTTATAGTGTTTCCCAAATTGCGGGAATGGCATTCCCTGTATGCCAGTTTAGGTTAGGGATGGGAACGAGGATTGCAAATTCTCTGAAGTTGCAGCTGCAGTAAAGAGAAATCTCTGCAAATAATTTTCGTGGCAAGTGTATCCAATGCAAATGCTTGAATTACCAAAGAGTATGAAATCTTATTGCTGTGTAGTGAAGTTCTTTCATGACATAAATTTGTAAGAAATATCATTTTTGAGCTGGAGGCATCAGAGTTAACAACTGTTACAGTGCTCCAGATCTGTGTTATAAAGAATTATTGTGCCATGCAAATCTGTTACGAATTCCCTGTGTACATATGTGTTCGTATATATGTATATAGAGCCAGGTGGGGATGCAAAAACAAAGGTCTAAAGTGATGAGACCCTAATGTTTTTGAGTTTTTGAGAAGGTCACAAGTGTTCACAAGTTGTTTTGGTACTTAATTGTCCATCCCGTTAAATACTTGTTCCATTTTTTTGGTCCACATTTGATGGGTTGTAACTTCAACTTGAAGACCCACCGAGCTCTCATTCATCTGTAAGTCTTTATGATTTTCTTTTGAGAAAATCTGTCTGTCATGCAATCAGTTGTTCAGGTTTACAACACGTAAACAGTTCCTCCTCACTAATGGAACTTTCTGATTTTTAGCTCTAAAGATACTTGGAAAGCTTTTTTCATTGCACGTGGTAGGGAGGCAAAACTAACAGCTGATTTCTGTTAATAAAAGCTTTTTGCTATGGTTATGATTTGTGCTTATTTTTATTATGCCCAAAAGGCACATCCTCTGTTCCTGTGGGGTAAATATCTTAAGGAAACTAAAAAATCTACCAGACCTGTGCTCCCTCGGACACGATTTCCACTCCCTGTTCTCCAGAATTTGATGTTTTGCTTTCAGGAGAGTATTTTGATGTCTATGTTCATACCTGTTCATTATTATGTGCACAGCTGAGTTTTCTGTGTTTTGTGGGATTTTCTCTGTGAACAGTGATTGAATTTGGTGATTCTGATGGAGGATCATTGTCATCACTGTGTTTGTCTCAGACTCACTTGTGGTCAGTGTTGGCTAATGGACAGTAAATCATAACCAGAAGGTGCAACAAACTCTGTAATTAACAGTCGTGATCTGTCTCTATGAAAATCTTGACCTAAATTAAAGCATAAAAAAAGATACTTTATTTGAAATTCAATAGAGTTTTTCATGAGTAGGTGACATGATCTAGTTGAGCATGGTATGGTTTTGTTTTGCAATATCCATTCCTTGAAAATATGAAATGTTTTTCTCAGGCTTGGGTAATTTTCCTTTCAACTGTTATGGTTAAAGTTACTGGAAGTTTTTAACCTGTAAGTAAAATGAGTTTTATTTTTCCATTGAACTTTTGATAAATGTGTGTGTTTTCTCTCTGTAAAATACTTTTTTACTCAAACTTCCTGTGCTTGAGTGAATTAAACATGGGTAGGCTATAGAATAGGTCAGTATGCAAATTTCAGGATTAGATTTGCAGATGCATCCGTTGATGACAGTGACTTATTTGTTGGAAATTTTTTTCTATTCCCTCTTGTATCCACCTAGGATCTTGTATCCAACATGTAATTTTAGCCTATTTCACACATAATATCTTAGTAATAAAAATGTATCATGAAGTGAGAAGGAGCTTTTCAATGATGTGAATTTCAAATGTCTCACTTATATCAGGGGTTCTGTGGTCACTGAGCTGTTGAGGGAAAGGGGCAATCAAATTGGAAAAGGACGTAAATTGTGCTGGATTTGTGAGGAACTGAAATAGCTGTCTCATTCCCAAAAATGGGAAAAATAGGAAGAGAAACCTTGTATGAACCCTTTTCCCTCTAAGAGAGAGGAACGTGTGAAGTATCTGTTTTCCCGCTGAACAGGAGACACAGATTTCCAGATTGTACCACAGAGCATTTCTCAGTGGGAGGAAGCTGGTGGATGAGGCAGCTGGATAGAATTTGAGGATAAGAGGGTCATGCAGTGTGCAGGAACTGCCAAATGCCTTGATATCTTTAATGCCTGCATTTATCTGATCTGTAATTTAAAGCAGCAACTAATGTTTAGAGTTAGGGCACTGTTACAAAATGTATTTAGGTATGCAAAAATCTGGGGTTTTTATCTGCTCTTGACATCTGTACGCTCTTAGTCATTAAACTAATGGTGATGTAATGCTACCAACAAAAAATATTTGTCTTGTGCTCCAGCAATAAGGAGGAAAAAGAAGAGGGTTGTACTTTACAGTTAATGGAAGAGAAAGATCCAAGTCAGGACCATGGTGACTAAATTAACAGTAATTTCTGTAATGAAGTTAATTTTAGTAATTTCTATAATGATCATTGTCTTTTTGTTGTTAAACTTATCCTTTTTTTGCTCAATATCCTGAGGAATAATGAATGAAAGTGGGAAGTAAACAACTTTGTTACTATGATGCTGGTTTTCTCCCCCCTCCCCAGCACAAGAAAAGATACCTGTCTAAATGTTTTGGTGTTAGCAGCAAGTCCTAAAGTGCTGCAGATAAAGATCTAGTTGTCTGTGCTCTCTCTTTTCAAATTGTAGATATTACAATGTGCAAAGAAGGCTCTGTTGGAGTCTGTCTTTACTCCCCGAGCCCCATTTTTCACAGGGACAGATGGATGGAGAAGATGCAGCAGAATAAATATGTGCAGGAAGAGAGCTTTTTTCGTTTCATAGTATTAGGTGGTGCATCATTATAAATGTGGGTGCTTCTGACCATGGCAGTTATGGTGCCATTATAGTGATGCTTTAGTGATCTTCAAAATTCTCCTCTCTTAATTGAACTTGTCTCAAGAACATTCTCTTACTTACTGGAAAAATAACTTACACTGCAACTTAAAATGTCTTACTGTTGCTTGTCCCACAGAACACTTGGGGTTTTATCTCTTTCAAAGCCACTTTTAGTTTTTTTCCTTCCCTGATGGTACCAATCAAGCAAAGTGTTTGATCACTGTTTGTGTGTTTGCCTGCATTAGGGTGGCCTGGCTTTTAAGGATAGCATAGTTCCTTCAGTAGAATTATTCCAGCAAAACCCAGAGTAACTCTCTTATCATCAGAGAAGATTCATATCCTACTCAATAAAGAAGAAAAAAAATTTAGTAATGGATTCTGTTGATGTAACTAAGAGAAATATTCACCACCAGGGCCTGCCAGTAATGTGTTTGTGTTACTGTCCAATATCTGTTGCTAGCAGGCTTTATACATTTACTTAAATAAATACAAGCAATTTCAGATCGAGGATAAATATTGTGGATTTATTTTGCTCAAACAAGGCTTGCATTTTTTAATGGAATATATGGCATAGTGTGATACTAAATGTATTTTGGGCTCTGATCTTGTATATAACAGATAGTATATTTGACTTTCAGATTTTGTATGTAAAAGGTATAATGAACATACACCATAGCCTGGGAATAATAAAAAAATAGAAATTCAGGAATGAAACATAGTAATATATAACTCTAATTTCTAACCAAAACTGTTACTACAAGGTAAATTGGGTGCAAATATTTTAATGTATGCCTGGAAGTTCAGCTGGTTAAAACCTCAGAATGACTTTTGAAACAGGAAACCTTTTGCTTTCTTATATTTTACACATATATTTCCAATTGAACAAAAATCCCTCTTTGCTTTTCATACATGTAACTATAATTTCAGCAGAAAGAAAATCGTGGATTAATACTTAGGTGATTATTCTTCAAAGGTATCACCCAAGCACTTTTCCCGTTTGTACAGTGTTGTCAGTGAGATCATTGTGGGATGATGGGGAGAGTTAAACCTAGATGGGATTCAGAATTTCAGGGTAAAAAGCAACTGCAACTCCCTGGACAGACTGAGGTCGACGTACTCCCCAATACAATGTTAAACATCTGCTCAGAGGAACAGAACGGAGTGTGGAAGCAAGTGGAGACTCTGTGACCCCCTCCATTCTAATCCCAGCAGAATGGGAGAACATTGTGGAACTGAGACCGTACAGTGTCTGTCTGACAAGGGAGAATCAAGATGTTCTGCTGCTGAAGCCAACAGCCACATCAAACCCCTTCCTCAGATGCCGCCGCAACCACCACCCCCTCCCATTACGTAGACCAATCAGAAACAAAAGGTATTTCTGACTAGAGCTACTCAAACTCCACCCAAACACAAACAAAGTAGTATAAAAGTAGGTTGTGGACAGGGGGAAAGTGGGAGAAGACCTCCACCGAAGCTGCTGGGATTGGTCAACGGGCTGAGTCCATCTTCTCTCCCCCCAGAGGGACGCCTTGGGTGAGAACTACACTCTACATACATTTAATGCTGCTTTTAGAACTAAGGCTTTTGCTTGTGCTTACCCCATAGCATATTAGCAGATTGCTTTGTATCAGAGCCTGTACTTGCTTAATATCTGGATCAGTAGATTGCATTATCACTGACAACCTTTGAACCTTATTAACCTGTCCCAAACTGTATTAATAAAAAGTGTTATTCCCTAAACTGTTAAAGTGAGTCCTTGCAGTTGCAGGGAGCAGAAAACACCTTGACGGGACCCGCTGAGGTCTGAAATGCTTTTCTCACAACAATGCTGGAGGGTGATTTTTTTCAAGATGTTTAGGTAATGCACAGTCCAGCTTGTTGCACACATTTTTGATTTTGGAAGTAATGCGTGATTATATTACAGCATATTGTATTATAGTAAATATTACTATTTTGATATTGTGAATACCTTTGTGCATTACATTTGTTAAAAAACAAACCAAACCAAACAATGGTCCCCCCAAAAGAACCTCCAAAAAAACCCAGTGGTAGATATTTATCCAAATAAACCAAACAAAAAGTTTTCTTGGGTTCAGGTTAGGAGTGGGAAGTGGAGAATGGGGGACAAAGTGTTAGGTGGAAGAAATGGCTACAGAATTTAGAAACAGCAGTAGTCCTCTAAAATGTCCAAGTTTGATTTTATAAAGGACTAAAATCTGTTAAGTCTGTGATAATTATTGAGACGGATAACTATTGAGATAATTATTGAAGTATTTACTCTTTATGAAAACGGAGTAGGTGATAGCTGTAGCTTTTGGCATGGTATTGTACAGCACAGAAAAGAGAGTTTTGCCTGTCCTGTTTCCTAAGGTGTTGCTCTGAGCTGCTTTCTCATTTTTTTCTTATTCCAGATGAAGAAATGAACACATCTTTATTCCCCTGTGGGAGAATCTACTAAATACATCCTAACACCAAACTAAACAGTTAGTTTACTCTTTATTTTTTCAGATCCAGGTGCTCACAGGAAATATTCGGTGGGTGGCTCTTGAGAAGGGAATGGATAGAAATAATTTGGGACTCAGAAGTGGTTATAATATGTGCTGAAACTAGATTGAAACATAAATGAGGACATTTTTATGTTTACGTTCCTTCTAGTTTTCCTGTCTCGAGAAACTCCACAAAATGCCCCTTACTGACTTTGCTTGTGTTTTACTGTGCAGTTCTATGAGTTTAAATTTCACTTCTATGGACTGTTGGAGATCTAATGGTCAATAGTTTGATTGCTGTTACCTTGCCACCCTTAAAAGGAACTCTTTGTGCTTTTAGGGAACTGAAAGGAGTTTTGAAATTTGTATAAATGGAAGCAAATCAAGGAGTTGTGTGTAAGGCCTGAATTTGTATTTTGTTTTTCAATGCAAAAGTCTAAATCTGTTAGTTATCATCTCTAGTGATAAGTCATTGCCCCAGGAAGCATCTTGTAAATTGTGTCTCTGACACTTTGTATTAATAGATTCATTTTTTTGGCATTACTTTGCTATTCTAGAAAATTGTCCCAAAGCTCTGTTTTTATCTTAAGAAATTTTAATAGCAAATTGTACTTTAGTAGTGCCCAGTGTCTGTTTCATTTAATGACTTGTTGTTCACCCCTTTCTATTGCTTTGCACGTCATTTGTTCAGTAAATTTGATCAGTCTCTGTGGAATTCCTCAGGTTTTGACTTGAAAAGCTGCTGTGTCATTTTTGCAGTACCCAAAGTCAGCCTTAAGCCAGTTAGACTGACCTCAAAGCTGGGCTAGCTATGCACACTGAGTTCACTTCCTCTCAAGAGGAGAGAAATAAGTAAGTTCCACTTTCATTTAAAGCAAAAGTTGAATTTGAAGATGTGTTTTTGTATCGCTGATCCTGCCAAGAGTGTTAATTTAGTAACTGAAGGTCCCCTCAGTGCATTTCTATCTGTTACTGATGGACCACTGTCTGCTATGGAACCAGAGATATCAACACCTGGTGCAGCATTTTCAATTCTTAATTGAATTTAAATGGGAATTTCTTTCATGCCCTGTAATGGAAAGAGCAGATCTGGACTCCAGCATTGTGTTCACCTCAGCAGCCCACTTTAGGTAGTGTGTTGTTACAATTTCCTTGTAGTTACATGTCCAGGTTTGTTCTCCCAGGTTCTAGAAGAAATCACATTCAGTTGTCCTTCAGCTACTTCTGGGAATGCTGGTTCTGTGTCTTCCCTCCCAGAATCAGTAACTAGGGAGACTTTTCTGTCTAGTGCAAAGACTGAAATTATTTCTAAGGGTAACACTTTACCTCAGTGTCTTGACTTAAAAATTCATCTGGCTCAGCAGCCTATGATGAGGTGGCTGAGTTCAGCTGAGCTTCAGGAATTCTGAGTAGTCACTCTGTCTTTTTAAAACGATTTAGCCACCTGTATCACAAGGATTTTTTTCAGTCACATATTCTTAGCTTCCTCTTTCCTAACCCAAGTCACAACCTGTAAATACTTGGCAGCTGTTGAAAGGCCCAAAAGTCTGTTGTTCTATATGAGCATTAGTATGTGGCTGGTACAGGTCTGTTGAAGAAATCCTCTCACGTTGTCCATGAATGCTTGTCCAAGTATGACTTCTGGTCACTGTTGCTGAAGGGAATGTGTGAGGTTTTTTTGCTCTTGATCACTGCTTTTGTCAGATTCAGTCTTCACTTTCAAAAATTCAGCTCCCAAATTCTTAATACTAAAACAATGTTTGCATTTGCTGAAACAGTTTTCTTTGTTTCATTTATTACAGCCAATATTGCTCCCTAAAAGCTCAGTCTCTCTGTTGTCCTTAAAATTGCTTTGAAGATCAACTCGATCTTCTTAGAATTATTAAAAGTTAAAAAAAACAAGAAAGAGCATCTTGATTTTCACTTTATCTTTTGAGCTTTCAATTGGAAATGGGTCTGTGTGGTTTGGCAAAGTACCAGTTCTTTGGTTATATGCTTCCATTTTGTTACCATGGCAAATTCTAATCTCTGAGCTGTGGTTCCTGATCAGATCTGAACTTGCTTGTAAATTCCCAGAGGCAGAAAAGAAAAACCACCCAAGTCCCATAAACCCAAATAAAATCGTTGCTCAAAGATTATTATTTGCATATTCTTTTTAATGGAATATATCAGCATCTGAAGAAGAGAGCTGTAATTGCAAGAGGGTATTGATTCTCTAACACCTATGGTCCATAAGTGAGCTCACAAGACAGAAATAGCACAGCTGGACCTCAGCAATGAAAAATGCAGAGTGTTTCAAAGAATTAGGTGTTGATCTTTGTTGGGGGTTTGTTTTACATTACTCTTTCTTTCAAATGAATGAGCTTCTAGTTGGTTTTGCCTTGTATCCTGGGTGCATCAAACAGAGCTAACACAGAGGTGGCCTCACATGGAGCACAGCGTGCAGTTCTGGCCCCCACAATTTAGGAAGGATGTGAAGGTCCTTGAATGCACCCAGAGGAGGGCAAAAAGGCTGGTGGGAGGGCTGGAAGGAATGTCCTGTGAGGAGGGGCTGAGGGCTTTGGACTTGTCTAGTTTGGAGAAGAGGAGGCCAAGGGGTGACCTCAACACTCTCTACAGTTTCCTGAGGAGGGGAAGTGGAGAGGGAGGTGCTGAGCTTCTCTCCCTGGTATCCAGTGACAGCATGTGTGGGAATGGTACAAAGCTGCACTGGGGGTGGGTTTGGGTGAGACATTAGGAAGCCTTTCTTTACCAAGAGAGTGGTTGAACATTGGAACAGGCTTCCTGGAGGGGTGGTCCATGCCCCAAGCCTGTCAGTACTCAAGAGGCACTTGGACAGTGCCCTTAGGAACAGCTTTAACATGGTCAGCCCTGAATTGCTCAGACAGTTGCACCGGGTGGTTGTTGTGGGTCCCTTCCAGCTGAAATTCCTATTCTACTCTATTCTATTATATTTTGATGCAGGGTTTCATAGAAGTCAGAAATAATTTATCTAATAGATAGTAGTTTAAAACTGTGTATTATTTCTGTTATTTTCTAATTGTTCATAGCTTTTTTTCTTCAATTGCCTCTAGCACTGGAAACAAACCTTCAGAAGGAAAAATGGATCGCTTGTCTTGGTCATCAGAAACTAACAGCTTTCGACGTTTCACCCCTGAGTCTTTGGCTGCAATTGAGCAAAGAATTGCTGAGAAAAAAAAGCAGCCAGACAAAGAAAAAGAGAAGAATAAGGACCAAGGAGTTGAAGAAGAACAACTTACTCCCCAGCTTGATCTGCAAATCTGCAAAAAGCTGCCATCCCTTTATGGGGACATTCCATCAGAGCTCATTGGGGAGCCCCTGGAGGATTTTGATCCGTACTACAGTGACCACAAGGTTAAAAAGCATTTCTTTGATTTAACTTTGTCTGCTGAACTCTTAAGAGATAGTAAAAGCTCTAGTTGAGAGATGCTGGGTTTTGGTTGTTCTGCAGACAGGTCTTTCAACATTCCTGACATCTTTTGGGGCAGGAGTGCTAAGGTGTGCTCTGCTTTATGCTATGAAGAGGTATCTTCAGTTCCAGTCAACAGTCAGATTTGTTTTCTCCAAGTAATCAAAGTAATAGTGTTGATGAAGAGAAACTGAGGCTGATTCAGTTGAAGAATGTACATTAGGAAGCTGTGTTTTTCATTCACGATATTTCATTTTTACATGTAGCACAAGTACAGAATTGCATGGAACTTGAGGTAGCTTAGAAGGAATTTACAGTGTTGCTTGATAATTTGGGGATACTTCAGATTTTTAATTTTTCCTGTGGATGTCAGGGATTCTGGCAGTCCTACAAAATGTGTATTTTGTAAATAAGGTTTTATAGCCTATAGAACTATCCAAGAGTAAGGTACTTTGGAGTATGACTGTGACTATTGTTGCAGTTCTAGAATAGTAATTACTAGTTAATTGCCTTAAGTAATTTAATTACTTTGACCAAGTGAATATGATCGCTTGCTCTTCACATTCATTCTCATGACTGCTTCTCCCTCTCAGGCAGTAATGCACTTTTATAGAGCTGCTGTCTTTCCTTCCAAATGTGTATGGCCAGGTCACAACTCCAAGTAAGAAAACAAGAAAGCTTTACTCATAATTGCAGTTTGATATAGTTCTAGATGCAGACTTGAAAACCTGAACATTTCCTTTTTGGGGAAATTTTAATTCCTTTAAATATTTCATATCCTATGAATCTTTTCTTTGTAGACTTTTATGGTGCTAAATAAAAAGAGGACTATTTTCCGGTTTACTGCCACACCTGCCTTGTGTATATTTGGTCCTTTTAATCCAGTCAGAAAAGCAGCAATTAAAATTCTGACCGATTCATATCCTTTCACTGGTTTCCCTTATTTGAATTTTAAAATATTCTGTACCATTTTCTGTCATTCTGTTCCTTTCTTTGTATGAATATGAACATAAACTGTGATATATATATGGCTGTGATAGAGATTTTTTAAAAGTTCTATTGAATCTAATGTTACAACAGCTGAGATATTTCCATGATGTTGGTGCTGATATTTAAAATCAATTTTGCAGATATTGGTGTGAAACAACCTTTAGAGGCTATTGTATGATATTGTAGCCCTTTTCCAGAACTTGTTCGAAATCTCTGATGTGGTCACAAGGTTAAATTAAAAACATACAAACAAACAAGCAAAGCAAACTAGGGACTCCCTTGTTATTAAGACATGAAAGATGGGATTTATGGTGAAGCTTTGCTGGAAGAGTCTCATGTTCTCCTAAGTTTAGAATGTTCAGAAGAGTGCCCATCTTTCATATTTTTGAAACCATATAACTGTTGTTTGGAGAATGTCAGAATGTGAAGGATTTGCAGATGCAAAACCATCAAGTGACTAGTTTCTGCTTTTTCTGCTAAACATCTGTTTTCGTTCAGAATTATTGGTTTGTAGAAATAGATCCTTTTAGTGGAGTTTCTATCTGACTTTGAATGTGCAATCCTGCTATTAAAAATTACTAAATTTACTATTCACTTTCAATTAAACCCTACATTTAAGAACAATGTTTATTTAAAAAACACCCCAAACAGTTTTATTAGATGACAGGTGAACTTTCATGAATGTTTTTTCTTATGCATGTTTTCACTGCCTACCACGCAAAGTGAGAAAGCTTTCTGAACTCCTGCAGAGCAGAGGAGTGTTTTGCTAACATGTGGATATGGAATCCCAGTTTCAAAGAACATTGGTTATTAGTAATGAAGCTTTTTCAACTGGTTTTCATTAATTTATGTTTCTCATCTCTTCTGTTAAACATGTTATGTCCCACTTAAGTTCTAACTTAATTTCTTTGGAAAACACATGAAATGTCCTGAGCATATTCAAAACCAAAGTCATTATTTGAATGCCTGTATGCTTTCTGTGTGGAAATCAGGACCTTCTGTGAACTTCATTGTTTTATAATATAACATTTTTTTCCTTAACTTACTATTCACGTATTTTGTTGGCTTAATTATGTGTACTGTGTTATTCAATTGTGTGGTTATGACTGTACGTCGGCCCCCACCATCACTCAGGTGGACTGAGTAAGTATCTCAGTGGCTATGTGTTCCCTCTTTTTCCATGGATACTAACATGCTGGACTGACAATTTTAAATAATGTGGTGATCTAATTCAGGGCCTTGAAAAATTTCACTCAGACCTTTGAGGAAGATTGAGGATTGTTATTATATCTCCCAGTCTTTGGTGGAGCTTCAGTGCCTTTTCTCAGAGGCTCACACCATGTGCCCTTTCCTCTGTGTTGGCTAATTTTGCCATCTGCTGTGACATAGAAGGTTGGCCCATTTTTTCTTTTAAGGAATGAGCCTTTTAGAGAGACTGTGGGGTAGAATTCTAACTTAATATCTCTCATTCTACAGAAGTAACCTGAATGTCTGTTATGGTTGGCTCATGCAAAAACTAGAAAGGGATAAATGTCCATTCTGTTCTTTGTTCCTGTTTCCTGATGACACTCCTGGGTCAGTTGTTCCCATTAAAAAGGGATTGTAATGTCTTGCTACCTTTTGTATTTGTACACTGTATATCCAATGCAACTTGACTTGTTGTTCTAGAATTAAATCTTGAAAATGTCCCCAGAACCCCTTTTATCTTGGGGTAAGCATGGTGATAAGAATAGCTTAATTTTCTGTAGGTTTGCTTTCCGTTATGGTGTATTCATCAGAATAACTGTATAAAATGTGCAAACTTTACAGGCTGAAATATGTCTTTGTTCAGTTGTTCTTTAGTTCTATTGTTCTGCCAGAATGTTGAGGTTTTTTTAGAATATAAACACAGTGTTAAAAATGTTTGCTAAGGAAGTGTGAGCTATCCTTCACCCAGAAATAGTATCGTAGGCTTCTGTGAACTTTTGTGGTTACAGATTTACTATCTGAATCTTACTAGAATTCAGGGACACATCTTACGGCCATGATGGTTCAGAAAGTAATGTAACCAGTCCTATCATAGAAAATGCCTGAATGTGACTCAATCTCATTAATATTTTTATTTCTATAATCTTAATATACTCTTTCCTCTTCAGATGGTTTTTTACTGTCATATATACTGCTGAAATATTGATAAAAATACTAGCAAGGGGATTTGTTTGGAATGAATTTACCTTCCTTCGAGATCCGTGGAACTGCTTGGATCTTTCTATTATTATCATAATGTAAGTAAAACTCAGTTGCTCTTTTACACTCAGGGGACAAAACCACAGATGATTTGATGTTGCTGAAATTCCTGAGAGTGTTTGGCATCCTACCTGCTAAAGAGTTACTGTGCTTGAACCACCATTTGCATATGTGCAAAGAGAAAAATAGTCATAGACTGGCTCAACATGGTTATGGTTTGAAAAGTTACATCCTTGCCATTCAGTTACATGTGGTTTCATTTTATAGGTACGTTACTATGTTTAAAAAAAAAGTCAATGTTTCAGCTCTTCGAACTTTCAGAGTGCTGAGGACTTTGAAAGCCATTTCAGTAATACCAGGTAAGGAACAATCTTACTGATATTCTCTCCATTTCACCAGTCTGTTAATTCTGATTCCTCTCCTGTTCTTGTCCTCAGCTTTCTGGTCCCCTTCTGTGACTGCTGATGGGATCTCAAGGTGTGACTGTTTTACAGTCTGTAGTAACTCTCAGCAGTATTATTTTAATCATCTTTCCTCCAAATGGTTTTGACAAAGGCAAATTTAATTTCTGCACTTTTTATCCCATCACTAATGTTCAATTTTAATTAGCCCGTTTCCCTTGCCTTTTTACCTTAGTCTTCCTGGAGCAGCCTCCTCTATTTGATGTGTTCTCTTAACATAATATGGTTATATCACCATATTTCTGTTTTCTTAACTTAATTAGCTTGCTAAAATTCATTGGCTTAAACTTCTCTGGTTTCTTCCCAAGAATGTTGACTTTGAAATATTTGAGACTTTCATTTGTTTCCTTGCATGACTTTGCTAGGATACCATCTTAATTTAGAATTTGCAATAGAGTAAAATTAGTGTTAGTACTAAGCAGAAGCCAAAGAAGTTATGATTAGGAAATTTAGGGAAAAATGCTTTACTCACTGCTATGCTTTGTTTTACTTCATTTAATACTCAGAAGTTACAAACCTGTTTACTCTGATTGTTTTTAACAGACTTGCAATGCTGTGTCTTGTCATATGGGAATGTCACTACATTCCTCTTCTCATTTTGCATATTATTGGATCTTATTTTTCTAGGTTTGAAAACCCTGGTAAATTCAATTATTGAATCTGTTAAGAAACTTGCTGATGTGATGATCTTGACTGTATTTTGCTTGAGTATATTTGCCCTAATAGGCCTCCAGCTTTTTATGGGCAATTTAAGATTCAAATGTGTCCTCAATAATACTGTGTACAATGACTCATTATGTAAGGATCCCAAGATCTATGTACCAAGTGATGAAGGTAAATATTATTCTTTTCTCTCTTTACATAATTTGTGTATTTTCCTATGAATGTCTTGAATTTCAGAGGTATGTTAAACTATAGTTGCATGTATTTCTCCCAAGAAGGAAAACCCTTTCGTTTGCACGAGTCTTAATAGGAAGTCTCTGGGACCAGTGAATGTGAAATTAGTGAATCTTGGATTTGGAGAAAGATTAGCAGGCTGTGGGATAGATGGGGCTGAGTTTTCTATAAGTATTTGCCTTTTAACCTGTGCATTGCACAGGGATCCTAATTTTAGGGGTACTGCACAGGGAATGGTTATTTTTCCATCACTTTTTCTATATTTCAGGGATTTTGCCTACTTCTCACAGAGATTCTTATTTTTACCAGAGAATCCGGTAAAGAAATGAGATCTTACACTGTGAGTTGTGCAGTAAAGAGTTGCCACTTTTTTAAAACTGTCGTAGAGACAGATCTGCTGAGAATCAGCTTCCCAGAGCTTTGATCCATCAGGGGGTTTATCAAGTGCAGTAAATGTATGGTTTCCTGTCAGAAGGCTGTGCAAACTGACAACTTCTGATTTTATGATTCCTTGATTTATTTTTTATTAGATATCTGCCACAGAATGAATGGCTCTTCTGACATATTGCTCTGTGGGTTCAGTTCAGATCCCGAGTAAGTGAACAAAGCAGTTTTAATATTTTCTTAATTTGTTCCTCCAGATGTGCTGTGGTTTTATTTCTGGTCTAAAGGAATGGTGATGATTTTTCAGGAGGATAGGGTGCGTGTGTGTCATTAAATTAAAAGGCATATATTTCACCTCAGAAAAAGAATGAAGTACACGGATGCAACCAGTTATGTATGTAATTTGTTGCTAACCACAGGGAATGTAATGGTAAGGTAGAATGATATAAATGAGGAGAGGAAGAGATCAGTAAAGACCTGTTAGATATTAATAAACTCTCCTCTCCTCATCTTGGTGAATTATTTAAAAGTAAAGATAATTCCATTTTTCCCCTCTCTGTGTATTTGTTTGCACATATCCAACATCATGAGAGACTTTTTGTCTAGTCCTACACTAAGATTTCTGTCTAGTTTACTCTGATTAGGCAAATGGCTTTCTAGGATGGTTTGATATAAATCAGCCCTTCTGGCAGAATTAAATTGGGGAATAATGAAATGGACTTTCAGATAAACTGAACAAAACTGGTGTGGTCTATTGGGTGCTTTCAGGTACTGTTAAATCTCCAAGTAAGTATTGTTTAATCTTTATTTTGGGGTTAGGAAAGAGTGCCCAGAAAACTATACCTGCGAGAAGATTGGGCAGAATCCTGACTTTGGTTATACAAGTTTTGATCATTTTGGCTGGGCCTTCCTCTCTGTATTCCGTCTGATGACACAGGATTCCTGGGAGCGCCTCTACAGACAGGTGGGTACTTTTATTACCTGATAGAATGACTTGACACATCCTGATTCCTCACCAAACCTTTTGGCTCAACACTTTAGTTTCAGATCATTTTTGACAACTGATACTAAAAATTTGGAGGCTTGATGTTTTGATTCAGAGAGCTGAATGTAACTTTTGAATTCTGGTGGGGATTTTTTTCAGAAATGCTATAAAAATATATGTAGACAACTCTCTGGATCCCCTATGCCTATGCAGTGCCTTTGCTAGACAAGAATTATCCTCTACCTTGTTCTGTAACTTTTTGTCCATTTTGACTTTTTTTTTCCATCAACCTTTATTAATTAGGACTTTTTAAAAATGGATATATCTTCTTCTTGCCATTTGAAGCTCACATGGTTTTTGGGTTTTAATGTATCAGAGCTTAATTTTGAGCCATCTCCTCTTCTGCCATTTTAAAAAAGTGTAAAGTTAGTTTGAAATTGTATTGGAAACATGAGTTTGTTAAGAATATATCACAACTTTTACCTTTTCCTCACAGACTATCCGTACATCTGGAGTGATCTCCTTTTTTTTTTTTATGGGAGTCATCTTTTTCTGCTCATTTTATCTCTTCAATCTGATCTTGGCTGTAGTAACTATGGCATATGAAGAGCAAAACAGATCCAGTCTTGCTGAAACAGAGGCCAAGAAAAAACTACTTCAGGATGCCCAACAAATTCTAGAGAAAGAACAGGTTTGTAATTATTACATATAATAAGTGGTTCCTTTTGTTTTCTTCTGTATGTGAATCGAATTAAACGTGCTTCTTGCAATAGTTTCTGACACTTCATTTCTCTTTGTGTCTCTCTAAATGCATGTGTATATGTATATATGTATACATGTATTTGAATATATAAACATTTCTGTGATACAAAAAACCATCATTGAATTTTAGGATTTTGCAGACCTGACATTGTATAGGAATGGCTTACTGGCAAGTTTGTACCTTTTATGGTATTGCATAGGTGCTGCACTCCATGGTTTTCCATGGTTCTTGTACACTACCATTATTGCTGTGGACAGAAATTCCTTTCTCTGGGTATTCCTTCTTGCTATTACTGTGTAGTCTCATGAAGGAAATATAAGTGGATACATTTACATCCATGAGAAAAATTGTCATTTCTGCAGTTCCCAGAAGTTGGAAGTTCCAGTGCTGACAGAGTTCAGGCCTGATTAAAAAGCCTTCCAGGAGCCACAGTGCTCAGCACTTTAAAGGTTGTCAGGCCTCTTTCTGAGTGATGGGATGCAGGAGGTCTATCAGTTGACAAGAGCAGGAATAGTCTTTAGCCAGGATAATGCTGTTTGTTCCATATTAAATTTCTTATTGACATCCAGAGACTGCATTATTCTCTTTGCTGTTGTTTTGGAGAGTTAATAGACACACATCAGATTTCCACAGTGTTTCTTCTTGGCATAGTATTGTTCCAATCATTCATGCCTTGGTCTGTAAGGGACCAGGGATCGCCTGTTTTTATTTCTGATAATCATTGAGTCATGGAATCACAGAATGGTTTGGATCGCAAGGGACCTTCAAGATCCTCCAGTTCAGGATGAGCTGGAACACCTTTCACTAGACCAGATTGCTCCAAACCCCATCCAACTTGGCCTTGAACACTTCCAGAGATGGGGCATCCAGAGCTTTTCAGGGCAACCTGTGCCAGTGCCTCACCACCCTGCCAGGAAAGAATTTATTCATAACATCTAATCTAAATCTCTCTTCTTTCCCTTTAAAACAATTAGCCCTTGTCATGTCACTACTTGCCCTTATAAAAAGTCCCTCTCCAGCTCTCTTGGAGCCCTTTTAGGCACTAGAAGGGGCTCTAAGGTCTTCCTAGAGCCTTCTCTTCTCCAGGCTGAATGACCCCAACTCTCTCAGCCTGTCTCCAGAGCAGAGGTGCTCCAGCCCTCAGAGCATCTCTGTGCCCTTGGGCAGGTCCATGTCCTGCTGATGGGGAGGGCCCAGAGCTGGACACAGCACTGCAGGTGGGGTCTCATGAGAGGGGAGCAGAGAGGGAGAATCACGTCCCTTGACCTGCTGCCCATGCTTGTCGTGATGCAGCCCAGGACACAGTTATTTCTGGGCTGCAGGCCCAAGCTGCTGGGTCATCTAAAGCTTCTCATCCACCAGAAGTGAAGTTCTAAGCCAAGGCAGCAGGATGCGTTGAAAATTATTGGTAAGACCTATTGTATCTTGTAGCTTTTTATAAAAGAGACCTCTGATTTACTGCTTACAGTCAAAAAAGTCAGATTTGTAAGAGGCCATATGAATATTCTCTAACAAGTATCCAATTTCCTCATTAAGATGTAAGGCATCATCATTTTACCAAGTTCCTCCTCTAGAGCTGTTGGCAGCTCTGTAATGTTTCCCTGCCTGACATTCCAGCTTGCCAAACTTTACTTAGGCTTTTCTTCCTTCTAGTTTCCTTTTGACAGGATTAGTATTTAAGAAAAGGATTTAGATTGAGCCCTTAGTGTTCTGTTGTCTTTGGACTCAAGGTCCTTTTCGAAGCAAGAAAAGGGAAGTAAAAGAATAAACCATAATATTCTGTAATTCAGAGACAAAACACAATATATAAAGCGACAAGAGCAAACTTGAATTACAGCAGCTGACAAGTAAAGCTGTTTGGTCTTTCCATATTGTAAATAGCATTTTGTATTCCTGTCTTTTTATAGCAGTTTAATATTTGAAAGCTAGAAATTGTTAGTGTAAAGCATTCAGAGAGCGTAAGAATTTAATGAGTAAAAACTAAATTGAATATTATCCTAGTCCATGTGTTGGCATTTGCCTTGTGTTAATAGACAGACCTTTGGCCTTTTCTTTTACAGGAGTTGGCTGCAGCAGAAAGCAGTAAGGCCTTGCAGGTTGGGTCTGAAATGCCAGTTGGTGACTTGAAAAATTCAAAAGGAAATGAGAGTAATGAGGAAACACTTATTTTAAGACAAAATGTAATTTTAGGTGATCAGGAGAAAGAGGAGCAAATATTTCATTCACAGCCTGGTCACTGCCACAAGAAGCTTGTAAGTATTCAAAATAGAAAATATTCATTAGACTTGCATGTGATATGACAATTCACTGAGCAGAAAAGCTTTCTTTGTTTGCATTTTTTTCCTCTCTGTTTTATTTTTTTTCTCCTTCTTGCATTCATTGGAGTAACTTGTTTTTTAAAGCAATCTGAAAATTGTATTTTGGGATGTGGGGGAGACAGCACTATTTGGACTTGAAAGAGAAATTGGAAGTGGGTGTCAGTAGTACATATTATTTCATATTGAAATGATTTCACTTTAAAAAAGGAAAAAAAAATAGAAAGGAAAACCTAGAGCATAATCCAAATGGGGTGAGATGCTCTGACATAGAGTTCTTTTATTAGTCAAATAAATATAAACTGCAACAAATGTGGCATCTACTTGTGGCTCTCCTGCAACTGAGAACTCTTCAAACAATGTGCTCTCTACTTTCATCACAAAACGAAGCTTAAGATGCTAAGTCAAAGAGAAAAAAGTATATCAGGTAGGAACATTTTGGTAGGACTTAATCAGTTTATAAAAACTTGAATGGATCATTCCTCTAGAGCATATCCCTATTTTAAATCCCAGTTTCTCATCCTCAGTTATTTCCCTCAGTTAAAGACAGATGAGCAGCAGTAACCAGGCCAGTGTTGGTGAACACCCTTGTCTTTTATAAAAACACTAACTCTGAATGCTTCTGAACAGCTGTGAATTTCAACAAGAAGTCCGAGGACTTTAGTCAGGCTGGCACACAAATTTTTATGTATTTCTGTCTTACACCAAACATTAGAGAAAGGAATGAAAGGACAAGTTGCACTGGTAGCATAATTAGAATAGTCTAAATGAGCCTTTTAGACTCAGAAAAACTACAGAGAGAAAAATGAGCACTTTAGCGCTATATTACAAATTCATTTGATATGTCTGTTCTATGACAGTTCTATCAGATAAGTTTTGATTATTTTTCATTAAAATATCAGAATGACAAAGAGAAATAATTATTATGAAAATAATAAAAATCATAATATCAAAAAAGTTTGAAGTAGTGGTATGATATATCCTTACTTATATAGCCTTCCAACTTTCTCTGGAATTCTTTCTGACTTTCTCTACCTCAGAGTCTCACATATTCTTTGTAGCCCATGTTTTATGATTGTCTATTTAATCCTGAGAAAGCATGTGGGTTTTAATGTATCATGATCTGAATATTTGATAATAATTCAGTGTATCCCATAAGATACAAGTGCTGACCTGTCTGTCCTTGAGCTCACATCAGGAGCACTGAGCTGAGCATTCTGTGGCTTCTAATGAAAACAAAAGTAGTGCATTTCCTAATTTTGGGCAGTTCAATATTAGTAGAAATCTAGATAGGCCTAGTAGTGCTGGAAAAAACAATAGTTTTTATTAACTACTTGACTATTTTTCATATTATTAAATGTATATTATTTAATAATGATCAATAATTATCATCGTTAAATAGGCAATAGTTTATTCAAACTGATGGCCAGTGGGTTTTTTGTCTGTTCTTCTCATCAGCCACTGGAAAAATGGAAGGATTCTTTTCCCTTGCCCCATTAATGTTTCTATACTTCTTCTATAATGACATTGTTATTGTTATTAAATATTTTCAGAAGGAAATAACTTCATGAAGAAATTTACTGGTTTTGATGAAATGCTCTTTGCCTTCTAAAGCAAAAACATGATAGTGCTGTATTTTTTTGGTTTACGTTCTTTCACCGAAGTGAAGCTTCCCTTCAATGTGTTTTTAAAAAGGCATATTTATCTCATGCTGGACATAAATATTGTATTGCCAGTTTTTCATATTCCCTTGCTATGTTACCTTCTGTTGTCTTTCTAACCAAAGAGGCAGATCCTGCTGTCCTATGATGTGTCAGTGGACTCTATTAATGATCCTTACCGAAGACAGAGGTTAATGAGTGCAGCTACTATCCTTACAGACTTTTCAAGTAAGTCATTTTTCCTATGGGTTTGTGTAACGTGACCTGAGAGATCAAACTGTCTCAAACACTCAGCATTATTTTAAAAGCCAATGGGGAAATTATGCTGCAAATGTAAATTTCAGGAAAACAAATATTCTCATATCTCATATAATTGTGACTGTAACTCACAATTACCAAGGGTAAATCATGCCTGACCAACTTGATTGAAAGAAGAGAATTTCAAAGAAACATTGCCCATTTTCAGAGGAACAGGTTGTGCAGTCTCTGACCTGATGGCTGGCCCTGCTGGGAGAAGGGGGTTGCACTACAGATCTCCTGAGCTCTCCTCCAGCCTCACTTATAACCCTGTCCTCAGCTATGGACACCTGTGGCTGGGCAGGTTCAACTCACAGGAAACAGGTTGTCATTGTCCCAGAAACAGTGATTTCTCTCCTTAATGCAGATCCTTTATCATCCTTTAATAGTGTAATCATAGAATCATGGAACTGTTTGTGTTGCAAAGGACCTTAAAGATCATTTTGTTCTTACCCCCTGCCACGGGCAGGGACACCTTCCACTAGACCAGGTTGCTCAGAGTCCCATCCAACCTGGCCTTGAACACTCCCAGGGATGGGGCATCCACAACTTCTCTGGGCAACGTGTGCCAGGGCCTCCCCAGCCTCACAGGAAAGAATAATAAACATATGAAGAGGTGGGGAATATCCCCTGTTTCTGTCATTATGAGATTTGTTGGTGGTGACCTGCAATAGCCTGTGATTAGTGTAGCCTATTTTGTGTAGTAGGAGTGAAACAACTCTTTTCAATGATACCATTCTGCTCACATGAGATTGACTTTTCTTTCCAATCTTTTCTCTGATTGATTGTCTTTTTCTTCACACTGTGATATTCCATATAGGATTATTCATATGCCACTTTCTCTCTTTCTCTGCTAGAGTCAAAAGTGAAACGTCCTGCATTGTGGAAACGTTTTGCTTCAAAGTGTCTAGTTTGGAATTGTTGTCCATTCTGGAGAGCAGTCAAAGAGAAGGTGAAATTGGTGATTTTGGATCCGTTTGTTGAACTGTTTATCATGGTTTGCATTGTCTTGAACACCTTATTCATGGCTGTGGAGCACCCTGGCATGTTACGAGAAACCAGAAAAATTATTACTATAAGTGACCAGGTAAGGGAGGTCTATGTAAGTTGAATACAGAGTTATAACCCTGTATTTATACTGGAATAGTCCCACAAGGAGACAGACTTCTTGAGTGACCTTTTCTGAATTTCTTTTTTGTCTTTCCAGGTCTTCACCCTGATTTTTACACTAGAAATGATCTTGAAAATCATTGCTCTAGATCCTTACTACTATTTTCAGAACAAGTGGAATGTTTTTGATAGCTTGGTTGTTTTGATTGGCCTAGTGAGCTTTGGAACCAATCTGTCACCTTTCAGAGTGGTAATGATTTCTTTGCTCTTTTTTAAAAGTACATGTATTGTATAGATTTGTGAAACATTGCAGTTAAATACCTTATCATTATTTTCCTGATGAATCTGTTAAATCAGTTCTCTTTGCTGGTAAATAGTGAGCCAACAGGAATATTTCACTGAATAGATAGTAAAAGTTCCTTCACAGCTTTTCCTTTTGAGCTGAGATTTGCAAAATAACAGAGCTTTCCTCAGGGCTTAGTCTTGGCCTTGGGAGCTCTTCAGTGCTTTCCTCCATTTTAGGGAGAAGGAGGAGTCGTTCTGAAGTGTCTGTGTATGACATTGCTTTTGTATTTATGTCCTTACTGCATATTTTTAATGTTAAATTTACTAATTACTTCAAAATGCTTCTTTGCATTTCAGTCCACAAGCCTAGAAATGCAGCTGAATTCTGTTTCCCCTTGTTTATCGTGACTGAGAGATTTTCACAGCCCTGAATGCTAATTTGACTAAATACCTCCTTTTTACTTGTGAGGGTACATAGAGTAGGTCCCATCTGGCTCTTCAGATCCTATTTTAAGTCTGTTTGGTGAGAAGTATAAAAAAATATTTGTCTTATTGCATTATACCAAAACTCAGTAATTTCATAACCTTTTCCAAGTACCCATGACCTGCTTCATTATATTCCTGTTCTTTTTATTGCTATTAATATTATTAGACTGGCACACTCTAGTATCTAACTTAGCACAAACAATTTGAAACTATCCTTTGATACTTCTCTGCTCTCAATAACATTAACTGTTGAAGCTTAAGCACAGCACTTCTGCATCAAAACAATTAAAAGCCTTTCTTGGGGAAAAATGACAATGTTACTGCAGTAAAGGCAGCATGATAAATGCAGCGTCTGGTTTTTGTGTGGGGTCTGCTGTCTGGGCTGTGTTTGACCTTACTTTTTTTCTCTTGTGTTTTATTTTACAGATCAGGATCTTCAAATTGGCAAAGTCCTGGCCAGCCTTAAATACTCTTGTGAAAATAATTCTAAACTCATGTGGTGCTCTGAGTAACCTCACTCTGGTTTTGGCTATCACTGTATTTATTTTCGCTGTACTAGGAATGCAGCTTCTGGGCAGTGATTATGAAACAAACTTCTGTAATATAAGCACCACTGAGGATTTACGCTGGCATATGAAGGATTTCAGTCATTCAGCCCTGATTATATTCCGAATATTATGTGGAGAATGGATTGAAATGATGTGGGAATGTATGGAAGTGGCTGGAAAACAGAAATGTATTACCATTTTCTTGTTAGTCCTGGTGATAGGAAACCTGGTGGTGAGTTTTAAGCTGATTCCCAGTCCCTACTGAATGCATCCAGTTACACTGGCAACTGATTTTTTCAGAGGGAAACTTTATCATTTCAAGAGTATTCACACTATTCTCTTTTCTGGATGTCCCTTGACAGGTTTTTCTTCAATATTTTCTTTTTTTTTTTTTTTTTCTTTTCCACTGATTTTCTCTTTCTCACACAAGAGGTAGCAGCAATGCCAAATTATTCCCTCTACCCACAGTATAGAAGTGCAGTGCTTCTGATAATGTGGTGTCTGATGTGTTGATAGGATCCAATAACCAACTGTTCAGTGCTTTTAATGCTTATCAATTTGTATTATCAAGAGGTTACCACACCCAGTTTTTCTGGTTTGTTTGACATATAGTAGATGGAATGTAAATGTACTGGAAGACAAAATCTTTTTCATCTGCTTGGTTTGTTGGTCTATACTAGAACCTTTTGGATGGTGGTATTAAAACTCATCTTTGCTCTTTTTCAACATATCTATCTCCTCATACGTTATGGACAACAGAGCAGGTGAAAATATATTTGATATACCCAAACCCTCACTTCCTTCCTTTTTCTCCTGCCTTCCTTCCAGAAGGGGCCAGATCATACTATAACAATATTGCAGTATAAAAGTAAATAATTTTCATGGCAATGTTGATGAAAGCAAGACTGAGGGTTTCTGAAGTGACTTTTCTGTTAGCAGTGGTGTCTCCAACTTACTTTAATTATTTCAAGGTGCTTAACTTGTTCATTGCCCTGCTGCTGAGTTCGTTCAATACTGATGCCTCAGAAGGAGAAGAGGAACCTGGAGAAAGGACTAAATGTCAGATTGCCCTTGCACAGATTCTCAAGGGCCTGAAGTCTTTGAAAGACAGAATTCTGAATCCTTGTGGCAGAAAAATGAAAGGAAGCCTCAAAAAGACAGACAAAAAGAAGACTTTGGAAGAAATTCCTGGCAAAAACATAGAGGATCATAATTGTGTTTGTGTTCCCATTGCAAAAGCAGAGAGTTACAGTGACAAAAGTGATGATGAGCACTCTGTAGTCACAGAAACAGAACACAGAAAACAGGTATGAACTATTCACATTTAAAACAAAATACCGTAACTTACATCTGTAATTGCCATCTCAAACACTCAACAGTAAATATTATCCCTTCTGTCATTTCTGCCATTTTACTTGCTTTCTTCTTCTAGTGCAAGGGCTACCAAATAGTCTTCATTTGCCAAAGACATTTTGAATATCCACTGTTTCACCATTTGCCTCGTGGATAGCCATAATTCTGCTTTGGCTGTTTTGTTTCCATCTATTGCTGTCAACAAATAAATGAAGTTTGATTGACACAGACATTCCTTCTTTTTGTCTCCTTTGCCTTACACATTTTGGAAGGCAGCCTCTTCTGATGCTTGCATGTCTCTTCTCAGTTGGCATTTGCTGTGGTTTGGGTCATATTAGGAAGCATTGCCAATGGCATGTCTTTGGACAAGTTCTCAAAGAAGCAAAAATTGCTGATCACCTTAGAATCATCTGTGGCCATTTCAAAGATGTTATCCAGAAGCATTTGATGACAAAAACTGCTGCAGTGGAATCTGGTCTTTCTTGGAATTTGTGGAGACAAAGGACTGAGAACTGATTGGGATCACTTAGGTCTTCTGCCTGTAACTGGAAGCATGAGGCTGTTGGGGTCCAGCTGCAAAGGTTAATTGGATGCAGGAATCCATCCCTGGGCTAAATGTGTTTCTTGGGGAATGATACATTTCCACAGTAAAACCTCAAGAGCACACTGTTTGAAATCGAGGAAGAAACCATTCTATTACAAGCATTTTATGGATATCATTTAATTATTTGTAACAAGACAAACATGCTAGTGGAAGATTCTCTGCCCATGACAGGAGGTTTGGAACTAGTTGATCTTTAAGGTCCCTTCCAACCCAAACCCTTCTGTGATTCTAAATTTTGTGGATGTTTTAGATTCTGTTAAAGAATTCTGACTTTTAAGAATGACTGTCAGGAAGGAAAAATGTGGAAAATCAACTATTTTCTGTTATTTCCTTCAGGGAGACAGATTACGACACAGAGAACAGCGGCAGAGTTCAAGCAGCTTCAGTCAGATTTCTGAGACTCCTGAAACTATAAGTGTTTTCACAGTAACACATGAAAAGCAAGAGCAAAAAGAGGTAATTCTAACTTTTATCATCTTGTGGAATATGCTAGAGATTCAAATTGTCACAGCTGTTCTCTCATTCAGCAGTGACAGGACAGATTGGGATTTTCTGAAGAGTAGCAAATACAATGACTGTGGAGGTGGCACATCTCTGTAGAGACAGTAATAGCATGGAGGTTTGTGTCTCATCAATAGCCATGGTTAATAGTGTAGCTTAATGTATAATTTTGTACAAAATAAGGAAACAGAAATTAACTAGGAAACACAATGACTTTAAGCATGTCTGATACATGCCATTTGTTTCTATGAATAATTCTGTTTACTGTCATTCTTGGATGCAAAAATGTGCTCTCTAGAAATGGTTCCCTAAACAACCATGGTTTTTCTGGTATGGAAACCCAGCTCATTCTAATGTTCCATATCAAAAAAAGGTGGAGAATCATGGCTCTGATGACCCAGAAAATTAAATGAAGTTCAGCATCTTTCTGGATTACTACCCCCAAAAGTGAAACCCCATTAATATTTTCTGGTTTTGGGCACAGTTGCCAGAAATTTTCTTTGTTATACATTATTGAAATATATTTATATTTAAAAATAATATTGAAAGCATTGAAGTGCCCATTAATTTAAATAATTGCATTTTTATATATGATGAAGATTCCCTAGGACCTTAGATTAGTGTAGCGCATCATGGCTGTCGAAGAGGAAATTCTCCCTTCTTCTGGCTTCCCATTCTTATCCCTATCCTCATGCCTTCCCTTTCCATGCCATTCAGGGCACTTACACATTATGGCTGATAGATTTCTTTATTCTTTTTTCCTTATACTTACTTTCCTTATTGTACTTAGTTTTATAAGTGTGTAGGTTACCTACCACTGATTACAATTCTTTGAGATGTGTAGACCTGTAGTGGGTTGACCCTGGCCAGATACCAGGCACCCACTAAATCTGCTCTCTCACTCTCCCTCTTCAACTGGACAGAAGAGAGAGAAGAAAAAAAAAACAGCTAAGGATTCATGAGTTGAGATAACAACTGGGAGAGGTCACTTACTGATTACCTTCACGGGCAAAACAGACTTAAAGTGGGGATAGTACTTAAATTTATTACTAACAGGATAAGAACCAAAGAGTGAGAAATAAAACAGTCTTAAAAGCACCTTCCTCCCACCCCTCCTTCCCTCCATGTTCTCCCTCCTCCCCCTCAGCAGTACAGGGGGACAGGAATGGGGGTTGTGGTCAGTTGTTGTTTCTGCCACTGCTCAGGGAGAGGAGTTGGAGTCCTTCCCCTGCTCCCGTGGGGTCCCTCCCACAGGAGACAGTCCTTGATGGACCTCTCTGGTGTGAGTCCATCTCTTGGGCAGTAGTTTTTCTCAAGCTGCTGTCCTGTGAGTCACTCCTCCAAGGGGTGCAGTCCTTCACTGATGAGCTGTACTGACGTGGGTCTCCCACAGGGGCCACAAGTCCCACCCAGGATAAACCTGCTCCAGCCTGGGCTTCCCTCTCCACAGGCTGCAGGTCTCCGGCAGGACCCTGCTCCACCTTGGGCCTCCCAAGGGGTCACAGCCTCCTTCCTGCATCCACCTGCTCCAGCGTGGGCCCCTCCATGGGCTGCAGGGGGGTCTCTGCACCCTGATGGTCCCTCATGTGTTGCAGGGGCACAGCTGCCCCCCCCTGCTCTGCACCACGGGCTGCAGGGCCTCAGCTCTGGCTCCTGGAGCACCTCCTGCCCCTCCTTCTGCACTGCCCTTGGTGTCTACATTGTTATTCCCATGTTCTCACTCTGCTATTCCCTGGCTGGAATTTCTTCTGCACAACAATCTTCTGTTATTAAATATGTTATCCCAGAGGCGTTACTGTCACTCCTGACTGGCTCGGCCTTGGCCAGTGGCAGGAAGTCTGAACTGGAGCTGATTGGCATTGGATCCGCAGGAAAAGGGAAGCTTCTGGCAGCTTCCAACAGAAGCCACTCCTGTAGCCCCCCCACCCCCTCTACCAAAACCCAGCAGCAGAAACTCGCTACAAGACCATACATGCATTTCTATCCTGCTAGGCCTTCCCATCTTCAAGCCTTTTGAGACATGATTTGTGTCTGAAAGTGAAAAGAGAATTGGATTGACCTGAAGACGTCAAACTTTTCTCCAAAGTTGTAGCATAAGAAAGTCTTCTTCTTCCTGCATGTCCTGTTTAGATGACAAGAAGAAACCAAGAAACTTCTTAAATTAAAACCATGGAAACAAAGAGTAGGGATTGGCTTTTTCTGTCCTATTATTTGTGGTTTTAATTTGATAGTTCAGCAACAGTAAGGTAATTTTTAGACTGCAGAATTCTTTTGGAGGGGGGGCAGGGGGATGATAAATTTCATTTATTTTTGGGTTTTTAACCTTATTAATGAAAAACAAATAAATTCTCCTCTTTCTCCTTCTCCCATGCAGAAATGTGGTGCTGCTCACAGCTTTTCTGAAGCCAGCAGTGTGGATGCAGCTGTTGGTCTGGAGATGTTTTTCCAGACTGAAAAATCACACCTGCCTAAGGACTGTTTTGGAGAAAGTAGGAATCTTTCCTTTATTGTGCTAATACCAAACAAACAGTGTTAAAAAATATCCACTTGGAACATGTCCAAATTAGCAGAATCTGTTTTCCTGCTCATCCCAGTGTTGACATCTGCCTTTGATTACCTGACCATCTCCTTAGACTCCATTCACTCTCATGCTTCAATCCTGCTGCCTTTACAGATTCGTGGAGACTGTTTCTGGTGCAAAGCAGTGAACAGGAAGTTGTAATGTCTCTGCAGTGGAATGAATTGTAATAATCAGTAAAAATAATAATTGACTAACCTACTAGTAACATACTATCTCTTTTCAAAACAAAAAGAAGAAATGCATAAAATAAACATTTTTTTAGATAGAAGTAAAGTCTTTTTTCTTGTGCCCACAAGCCTTCCTGCAGAAGGGCACAAAAGCAACTCTCTTTTTCCCATGTATGAGTTGCTCTATTAAAAGAGATTAATTTTGCATACAAGTTTTTTCTTTTCTTTAGCTTTGTATCATTTCAACCACAGCATCACCTCATAGGTAAAGCAGCACATTCTTTCTCTAATCTGTAGAAGCTCTCTTTAAGATGCCCTATACTGTTTTGATTCCATGTCTCAGCATTTTCCATGGAACCAATATACTGTTCTTTCTCTTTTCAGATTGTGGTAAATGTGTCCCATGTTGTGTAGTGGATATCACTAAGTTTCCAGGCAGAAGGTGGTGGAACTTCAGGAAAACCTGCTACAGAATTGTTAACCATAGCGGGTTTGAATATTTTATGATTTTTGTGATAGTATTGAGCAGTGCAGCACTGGTAAATTGCATTTAATTTCTCTAATTTTGCATTGATTGTTGTTAATAAGGAAAATAATAATATTTGATTGATTTCTTCTACTCTGACCTTCCTTCCCACAGGGAGAGATAACAGTGTAATAAATGCATCCCTTAAAAGTGATAAGGCTTTTCCCCACTTGGAAGAGATATTTAAATATATGGATTTAACTATATGAAATTGTAACTTTTCATGGAACATAGTTCTTCATACATTTGTGTGTTAATTACAAGACTAAACCAGAGTCTGAAATTACTCAGCACTTCTAAATAAAATAATAACACTTCTAAATGTTCAAAGTAAGGTAACTGCTCCCTAAAAATGTAGATTCAAAATCATCCAAACATTATGATTAGAATCTAAAAGCGAAGTTGGCTGTAAACTGATAGGTGAGGTAATGTTTTGTTGCTACCCTGATCAGATCCATTTCTACTCAAGAATAAGGGAACTTCTATGATTTGAAAGCATATTCACTCTCGACTGAAAATAATTTGTTAAATAAAATGTTTTTAGTGCAAAAGGAACATAACCAAATAGTCTGAAAGGGATCTATGTGGTAGATGTCAGAATTTTCCAAATAAAATCTGCTCTGTGTACATTAAGTTCAGGTTGTTCACTGAACTATAGATTTGAACTGTCTGCTTTAGAATTCCCATGGCAAAATCACCAAGGGAAATCCCTGGGACTCCTGTGAGGGCTCCTCTCTATTCTTGTGGAACCAAACTGAAGTAAGAAAGGAAACTGAGTTAGTCAGATCCTACAGCACATTAAGGAATAAACTGAACACAAAGCTAATTGGTACCCAGGTGCAAAATAACAAATCAACAACATCAAAGATGTTTTGCAGTGAGAACTTTCACGTATGTTGTCTTTTCGCAAAAAGGGACTTGTCCATTTTGTTTGTTTGTTTGTTTTCTTTGTTTATAAAGTTGTATGCTGGTAGGGAATTGTCTGAACCAGTTAGAACAAAGGGACATCATGGTGTCCATGGCTTGAAGGGAAATTAAATGAGATGGTGATGACAGAAAGAATGCACAGAAAAGTCTATGGAGAGCGCTCAGTGCTCAGAGCAAAGGAAGAGCAGTTAGAAACTTAAGTAGATTCTAACTTTTTAAGGTAGCAGCAATTAAGAGTAACTAGAAACTTAAAAAAGTTAGGAAAAAAGGAGTTGGAAGTTTGAAAAAACATCACTGCTAATGAGCAGGTGGTTTGGTAGATGGAGATCAAGGTAGCCAAGGTTTAGCAGGCAATAAGAGGACACTTTATCAGACTTGCTCAAGAAAAAAGGTCAGAAATGGCAAATAGGTTTATGTACATGAATGCCAGAAGTTCTCATTTACCCACACTCAAATGAACAGTCCCATAGACACAGGGACAGCTCTGCTCTGGAGGCATTTCTCCTAATTGTTGTGCAATTGAAAGACCCCTTTAGGTCCAGAATCGGAATCACTGTTTTCTAACACTGCAGAACAGGAGTGCATAAGTTTTATTGGATTATACATAGGAGCATCTCTGCTCCTTGTTTTTTCAGTGCTCTATGCTCCTGCTCCACCTTTTCAATGGCTTTTTAGACTGGATTTTTAGGCATGTCTTAAGTGCAGGGGAGCAAATCAGGTCTGCTGTAATACCTAAATGAAGTGGAGATGGGGCTATAAGGTAGGGGAGAAGTGCTTGAAAAGAGGAATAAATACATTTCCAGAGGCTTGGTGAGGAAATAATGCAAGATGTAAAAGGAATTGGGAATAGATTGGCAATATCAAAAACTTAAAATTACTTAGCAAGGCAGAAAATGCATTAAACATAAGCAAACACTGATGTGAACAGCAGCAATCAATAAAGCATTTTCCTAAAACCTCAAGGTCAATGTTTTGGTGAAAAAACCTGTAACTCCAGGAATGAACAGTTCCAGATAAGGAGTTTGTCATTCTTTTCAATGTGTGTGTATTACAACTCTTCAGGCTGACTAAAGATCACTCATTTGGAAGGTCAGAGTCTGAAAGATAGTGAATCATGTGTTCAAGTCAGGCTTTAGTTTTTTACTTCTAAGTATAAAACTAAGTGGTGATTGCCCATAATTTAGTATGAAATGGTTGTAATCAGACAAACTGTGTATTCTTGTGCAATTTAACAGTAATTTTCCATGCAACTACTGACCTGTTTTAAAACTGAATTCTGAAATTCCAGGCATTTGAAGATATTCACCTGCAAAATAAACCAACAGTGAAAATGATCCTAAATTATGCTGATAAAATATTTAGCTACATCTTTTTGATGGAGATGCTTCTGAAATGGGTAGCTTATGGATTGCACAGTTACTTCACAAATTCCTGGTGTTTGCTTGACTTTGTCATTGTATGTGTAAGTATTATATTCAGCTTGTCATACATTTTGATTTTTGACATTTTCTATCTGGATGGATCTGGACATGCAAATTCTGATTATGAATAGCTACAAGAGTGAAAGACAGTTCCCAAAAGCTGAAAAACCTGCAATCCAAAGAGACCTTAGGACAAATTTAAATGGAAATTTTCAGCAGTAATCAGAAGTTACTGAAGAAACCTTTATTAGATATCTTCTCTTATGACTATTTAGAAAGAACATGTAGCATAACTTCAGGAATTAGGGGTTTCTAATCTTAATAGCAGTGCTGTCCAAATCAGAGGAAAGGCATGAAAAGATCCAATGGCTGGACAGCGACACAAGAATTTCAACTAGGAGAGAAAAGACAAATCATGAACAGTCAAAAAAACCCTAATTATTGAAATTTTTTTCTAATACTTTCATTTAATTTTTGCTCTTAGAAAAATTTAAAATATCAGGTATGTTTTTAAAAAATAATTTTTGTTTCCACATCACCTTCTTAAGTGATAATAAAGAATTATTGTATACCCCTCTGAGAATAATGATGGAGCAAATGGGAATGTTTTATTTGAAAAATCCTCTCTGGTGTGGCAGTGTATATAAGTACCATGATTATCAACTTGGTTATTATATTAGCAGTAAAAAAAATTATATGGACTGGTTTTGAAAAAGAACCAAAACCCAAAGAGGAAAAAAATGCATTTTAAATCAGAATGAAGGAAACCTAATTTTTTTCATATATTAGAAGAGAATGAAGTAAAATTATATTACAATAACTTTGAATGTGTATTTTCTTAATTTGACTTACTGGTCAAAGATCTTGTAATGTTCAGATACTAACTGTTTGCTAACACAAACAAGGGAAATTTTGTTTACCGTTTAATAATCCCAGTTCCAATTCTGTGAACACAGCTGTCATTTGTTTCCTGGGCACTAAATCCTGACCCCAGAGATGTATCACCTTGTTCCTCTGGAAGTGGCCTGAAATCTCTCAGGACTCTTAGAGCATTGAGGCCTCTACGAGCTTTGTCAAGATTTGAAGGGATAAAGGTAAAGATGTTGGGGATCAGTGTGAATATTTTGTAATGGCTGCATTTGAAGATTTTTTTGAAAATGACAACATAAAATTAATTATTATTTGCATTCATTTTGTTCAGGTTGTTGTCAATGCACTCCTCGGAGCTATCCCCTCAATCTTCAATGTTTTGCTCGTCTGTGTTGTCGTTTGGCTCCTGTTTAACATTCTAGGAGTAAAATTGTTTGGGAAAAGATTTTCAAAGTGCATACTCCAGGAAGGAGATATCCGTGCCATTAATAACAGAAATAATTGTATATCCTGTGGTGGAAATTGGACAAATTCTCCTGTAAACTTTGATAATGTTGGGATGGGATACTTGGCTCTGCTCCAAGTGGTGAGTTCTATAAAAACATTCTCAGTTTTGGTTTCTTCAAGGAAATGGGTTGAGCAGCCCAACCATGGGACACCCCTATGCTTCTGTTTATCCCAGTGAAATTGGGGATATTTTTTAGCTTTCATATATATTTTCCTTATTGGTGACCTGCTCAGTTCCTCCTAAGTAACACTTGAGCATATGCTCAAGAACTCGTAAAATCAAGAACTCTGTTTCATGGCTTTTCAATTTTGTTTTAATTTTGATTAATAGTCTAAACCTGAAATAGTCTGCAGGTTACTGAATTAAAAATATTCTCATTTTCTCTCGTTCAGAGTGGATGAGCAAGAAAATCAGGGCACAGTTTATTTATATTTTCTTTTCCTGTAGAAGTCATGAAGGATTGGGATACTAATTTATTGAGCTCCCTAACATGACAACAAAGGAGAGAAAGGCATTTTTCAAATCACTTGTTTTGCCTGTATCTTTTTTAGCTGAAGTTCTATGCCCTGGGTCCTCCAAAGTATTCTATGATTCTGCAGAGTTGCTAAAAATTGCAGGAATTGTCAGCTGTTTTCTTAGAAATTGTTTTTATGCTTTTACATTATATTTGCAAGTTAAACTGAAAATTTTACCATTTTATTTTTTTTCCCAAAAAATTAGTTTTACAAGAATTAACATTAAGACACTTCACATGCATCATGATTTTTTTTTTTGTTTTCAGGAAATATTTTTGTTTGTTTGCTTGTTTGTTTTTGTTTAGTTTTCAAGAAGTATTTTTTTTCTCTTTACTAAACTCCAGTGAATCATACTTCCCAGCAGATCTTTAGAAGTGATACATATTTTTTATAGCATACTGCTCATTTTCTACAACTATCAACACATTTATATTAGGTATACCTAATTTTTTTCTTAGCTATAACAAACTTAATAATGCATTTTTTTCAGGCAACTTTTAAAGGCTGGATGGATATTATGTATGCAGCAGTGGATTCACGTGAGGTATGTCACTAAAATGGCAATTTAGTTCTTTTCCCTTTTCTTCTTCCCTTTTCCATCCATGTAATTACTGTTCATCTTTGTTTGCAATATCAAGTCAAAAATACAAGTGGTTGAAGGCATCAAACTACACAGTGAAACAATAATCCTTGGACTACCAAAAATCTGGAACTTAACAAAAGAAACTGGTCAAAGTAGAGTGACACCACAAAAAGCTTGCTATGTCAGGAATGCAGAGGGGAAGATGTTGCAAGCTTTGTGCAAGTCTCTTTTGGAAACAGAATACAGAAGCTCTTGGAAGGGACTGTGCAAATTTTCTTCCTTTTTAAACATGTACAGGAGCATTGAAACAGCATGCAGCTAGAGCAGTTATTTCAGGAGTTTTTCTTCCCTAGATTCGATATCCTCACTATTTCTTCCCCCTTTGCATGTGCTGTTCCTCACTCTCTTACCAGGACATTAAGTTTAGTCTGAGCTGTTGTTTTTAATCAGGGCATTCACAGGATCCCTTCTGATTGGAACTGGTTCTTTATGACTTAAAAATTTGCTGAAGCTGGATTTGTCTCTATAGCTCTGTTTGTCACTATCTTTACGATCAGTAGCAAGATAGAACAAGAGAGTGGTTCTACCTGTACATCCAGGTAAAAATGTAAATGTGTGGAAATAATTTATCCATCATGACAATGAAAAGATCTGTTATTATAAATTGGAAATTGTAAAGCTGTGATTATCTCCTTTTTACCACTATTATTTTTCTGGTTTGATTTTTTTTAACAGATGAATGAACAGCCAAAGTTTGAAGCAAGATTATATATGTACATATACTTTGTGGTTTTCATTATTTTTGGATCTTTCTTCATGTTGAACCTTTTTATTGGAGTGGTTATCAACAATTTTAACCAACAAAGGAAAAAGATAAGTACTACTTGAGCTAACTCAGGATCTCCTCTAATCCCAATTTAAATGAATGCTGGCTTGACATGTAGATGTCTAACATTTTGAAATAACTGTTTACCTGGATAAATTTAAACTAATAACATTTTAAACCACGTTTTGGAAACTGGAGTCCTCTTTTCCTCAATTGCTTTTAGCAATTTACCTGTATCATAGAGTAGAATCATAGAATCATAGAATCAGATGGGTTGGAAAAGACTTCTGAGACCATCAAGTCCAACCTTGATCCTACACCTCTGTGGTTACCAGATCATGGCACTGATGCCACATCCAGTCTCATCTTAAAAACCACCACGACTGGGAATCCACCACTTCCCTGGGCAGCCCATTCCAATGCCTGATTACCCTCTCTGTAAAGAATTTCTTCCTAGTATCCAACCTAAACCTCTCCTGGCACAGCTTAAGACCGAGCCCTCTTGTCTTGCTGATAGTTGCCTGGGAGAAGAGACCAACCCCCTCCTGGCTCCCCCCTCCTGTCAGGGAGTTGTAGAGAGTGAGGAGGTCTCCCCTGAGCCTCCTCTTCTCCAGGCTGAACAGCCCCAGCTCCCTCAGCCTCTCCTCACAGCACTTGTGCTCCAGTCCCTTCCCCAGCCTTGTTGCCCTTCTCTGGACCTGCTCTAGCCCCTCAATGTCCTTCCTGAACTGAGGGGCCCAGATCTGGCCACAGCACTCGAGGTGTGGCCTCACCAGTGCTGAGTCCAGGGGAAGAGTCACTTCCCTGGCCCTGTTGGCCACACTGTTTCTGATACAGGTCAGGATACCATTGGCCTTCTTGGCCACCTGGGCACACTCTGGCTCCTGTTCAGCTTCTTATCAATCCAAACTCCCAGGTCCCTCTCTGCCTGACTGCTCTCCAGCCACTCTGTCCCCAGCCTGTAGCACTGGAGGGGTTTGTTCTGACCAAAGTGCAGGACCCGGCACTTGGCCTTGTTGAACCTCATCCCGTTGGAATCAGCCCATGGATCCAGCTTATCCAGGTCCCTCTGCAGAGCCCTCCTGCCTTCCAGCTGATCAACACTTGCTCTCAGCTTAGTGTCATCTGCAAATTTGCTGATGGTGGACTCAATCCCCTCATCTAAATCAGCAATAAATATATTAAACAGAACTGGGCCCAGCACTGATCCCTGGGGATACCACTAGTGACTGGCTGCCAACTGGATGCAGCACCGCTCACCACCATTCTCTGGGCCTGGCCCTCCAGCCAGTTCCTGACCCAGCACAGACTGCCCCCGTCCAAGCCGTGGGCTGCAGCTTTTTCAGGAGAATGTTATGGGAGATGGTGGAAAGACTTTGCTGAAGTCCAGACAGACACATCCAAAGCCTTCCCCTCATCCACCAGGCGGGTCACTTGATCATAAAAGGAGATCAGGTTGGTCAGACAGGACCTGCCCCTCCTAAACCCGTGCTGGCTGGGTCTGGTCCCTTGTCCATCCTGTAGGTGCTGTGTGATTGCACTTACGATGATCTGCTCCATAACCTTGCCAGGCACTGAGGTCAGGCTGATGGGCCTGGAGTTTCCTGGGTCCTCCTTCCAGCCCTTTCTGTGGATGGGCGTGACATTCACCAACTTCCAATCATCTGGGATCTCCCCAGTGAGACAGGACTGTTGGTAAATGATGGAGAGCAGCTTGGCGAGCTCTTCTACCAACTCCCTTATCCCCCTAGAATGGATCCCATCTGACTCCACAGACTTGTGAGGATCCAGGTGGCTCAGCAGGTCACAAACTGTTTCCTCCTGGATTACAGGGGGCTATTCAGCTTCTTATCTCTGTCTACAAGCTCAAAAAGCCAGCTGTCCTCGGGACAACCTGTCTTATTGTTGAAAACTGAGGTAAAGAAGATGTTAAATACCTCAGCCTTTTCCTCATCTTTGAAAATTATGTTCCCCCCACCATGTCCAAGAAAGAAAGGAGGTTTTCCTTGCCACATTTATGATTGATGAGTGACTTCTGAATCCTGGGTTCAAAGGGATTGCTAAGTACTACAGAGGGTGTAGATGGGGATAAGTAATACAGGGGGTGTAGATGGGAATAAGAAATTTGTTGTCAGGAACCCCCTGTAGAACTGGGTCCCATCATCCTCCATTTACCTGCCAGTCCAGCAATACTCTTCTGTTTCTACCTTCCCCAAAAATAGAAAGTATTTCCCTTCCTGATGAATCATATGTAATTTTTAAAGTAGGAAATAGATTTCTAAAATTTCAGAAAGGCTCTCACACTTGAGGGAACTGACTTGGGAACACTGCCTAGACTAGACTGTCATGATCAGACCCAGATCAGCTCTTTCCAGTACATCTATTCAAAGATCAAGGGGAAAAGGAGAAATGGTGAAGACACATTTTGTCTCTGTGCTGTCTTAGGTCCCACTCAGGACAGCTGTAACTTACTCTTTTTTACAGAAAGTTGCTGGAATTTATTTAGGGAACTGCATAAACTTCAGCTAAACAACAATATTCTTTCCCTTTACTTAGGTGGAAAAGATCTATTTTTGACTGAGGAACAGAAAAAGTACTATAATGCCCTAAAAAAACTTGGATCCAAGAAACCTCAAAAACCCATCCCAAGACCATCGGTGAGACCATCTTAAGTAGAACATGGCAGAAGATACAACGATGGTGACCATATTTGAACTCAGTAGCCCAGGCACAGGCAAATAAACTTTGCCTTAGAGCCCATCATCTTCTTTGTTCAATGTAGTATTTACATTTTACTCTCTTTTGCTTAATTCTGTCTAAAAGAGCCTTTGTTTGTGGTCATTAATTAGGGAAATTTATATCCTATTTATGACCTATCCAAATGTATAACCTGTTTATAAAGGTTCATATTAAGTGTTTGAAATTCCTACCATGACCTTGATTACTTAAGTTGCATGATGTTGCTTCTGCCACTAGACTGGATTATTGTAGGTGAGAATGAATAGAGAATAGTACATGCCCCCATGGCAGTTATTTGCTTTTAGATAATCTTATGCTTTATTTCTTTTAGTTCCTTAAATTTATTTCCAGGCCTGGCTTTTCATAGTAACTATTCAGAGTTTTTCTCGCTTACAACATTTTAATTAGAGTTACTTATAGTAAAATATCTGCTTCAGTAAGGATTTCTATTAAAAGAGTGATACAATGTACAATGTACTCTGGATGTTTTCCTGATGTATATAAATACAAATATATATATATATGTATATATATAAAAATATGTATATATATGCCAATGTTCTTACTTGCTACCTGAATATACTTAGCCAAGTACTGCGAGTTTTCATTGAAGATCTAAAGAAATCCCCTAAAAATGATTTAGTAGCTAATTCTTAAATTTATATGACTTTAAATTCTTTTTCTAAGCACAAATTACTGATTAATATTTGAATGCAGGCTGAGTCCTAGAAGTAGCATCAAGCAGTTCTTGTTCTCTCCACAGAATGTGTTCCTGGGATTGCTGTTTGATATCGTAATGCACAAAGCATTTGACATCATCATTGTCATTTTCATCTGCCTAAATATGTTTGTTATGATGGCAGAAAATGACCAGAAAGGCACCAAGGAACTTCTTAATAAAATCAACTATTTTTTTGTGGCTGTATTTACAGCGGAATGTGTCATAAAAATACTGGCCTTAAGACAGCACTACTTCAAAAGCGGCTGGAACTTATTTGATTTTATTGTTGTGGTCCTTTCAATAGTCAGTAAGTACCAATCACTAAATCAGGTAATGTGTCTTACCAATATTGAGCCAAATTTCAGTATGAAGTAACCACTTAGATACATTTGATAAACGAATCCAGATCCACTGTACTTTTTCAAACTATATGCTGTCATTCCTTCTAAAATGATGTATTTTGTTTTCCCTTATATGTGCTAAAAGGTAAATGATGTTTTCAATTTTTACTTTTCTTAAAGTATGTTTTATTGAAAGCAGAGCAGAAATTTAATTAATTAACATCTTCTCTAAATTACTGTAATTAACCTGTTATCTAACTGTCTTTATGCTTTCAATTTACATGTTATCATGGTAACTGTTGTTTTCACAGTAAAAGTAAATTCATGTTAAAACTACATTTGCTTGACAAATGGGAAAGATGTATTTAATTTTTCCAGGACCTACTTTAAAGAAGGCAGATCCTGATTGCTGATTTAGAAAGCTCAGGAAAGCATAACTGCTCAGCACCATTCTAAATCTGGGCCACTGTTCGTGACTATGAAAAGTCTCATTAAAACTGACTTGGCTTTTTTGGCTTTTCAAATAAGACTGGATGCTGATCATTTCCTCTACAAAGGGTCATAGATAGCTCTAGTTTCTTGTACAGTTTATTTGGTCTGTGCTTCCCACTCAGGCTCAGGTTATATCACAGAATAAAGGACAGGAAAGAAAAACTGCTCTGAGTTCTCTGTTTCGTGCCTAAGCACAGTAACCCTTTGCTGTGCTGTGCAACCCAGGAAAATGATGACTCCTTAACTCCTCTGTTTGCAATCATTTGCATTGCTGCTGTACCCTTACTCTGTTAGTAGGGTCAAAGAATGGGGTGTAATGGGGGATAAATGCTGAAAGACAGTTTTTCTTTAGAATCCCCTTGGTCTTCTCTGATCTCCTTCAAATACCAAGCATTAGTCAAAGCCTCACATTTAGCATGTGATCAGGCTTGTAAAGAAGCAACAGACAGCAGCTAGGAGGCAATCCCCACAGCTTCCAGCACAGGAGCTGAATGGAGCTAAAAGCATTTTTAAGTACTTGAGTAATGAATGTGTAACTTCACCAGCCCTGAATTAGAGGAACCTGGGAGGATGCAGTTTCCAAACTATGCCTAATCTTGATATCTTTTTAATATTGAAAGGTATTACGATTTGTCTTTCTTTTCCTAAGGTGTTCTGTAAGCAAGTGTAGTATTGATGATGTTTGTGTGGAAAGAGGTGTAATATGGTCAGTGTTACTTCTGACACCTAAAGCACAGAATATAACAAAGCAGATAAAAATTTAACTAATATGGCTTGACAACATTTTGTTTTCTTTCTCCCTTCAAAGGTATTGGAGTTTCTGCAGCCTTTCAAAATTTCGTCTCTCCTACACTTTTGAGAATTATTCGTTTGGTGCGAATTGGCCGAATCCTGAGATTGATTCGAAAAGCGAGAGGACTTCAAACCCTTCTCTTTGCATTACTGATGTCTCTTCCTGCACTGGTCAACATTGGCCTTTTGCTTTTCCTAATTATGTTCATTTATGCCGTTGTGGGCATGGCAAACTTTGCCTGTCTTCCCTGGGAAGGTGGGATTGATAACATTTTCAACTTTCAAACCTTTTCTGGTAGCATTCTCTGTCTCTTCCAAATTACAACATCAGCTGGCTGGGATGGTCTTCTGGCCCCTTTGTTAAGTGAATCTGGTACATGTGCTCCCAACTTAAATTTAAATGTGACAGGTAAAACTACTTGCACAAATAGACCATTTGGTATTTTTTATTTTGTAAGCTATGTCATTATATCATTTCTCATTGTTGTAAATATGTACATAGCTGTCATTTTAGAGAACTTCAATGTTGCCACTGAAGAAAGCACAGATCCTCTTTGTGAGGAGGACTTTGATATGTTTTATGAGACCTGGGGAAAATTTGATCCTCTGGCAACACAGTTTATTGACTATTCTGCTCTTTCAGACTTTGCAGATGCTCTGGCAGAACCCTTGCGCATTCCAAAGCCCAATAACATCCAGCTCATATCCATGGACCTCCCTCTAGTGAGTGGAGATAAGATCCACTGCTTGGATATCTTGCTTGCTTTCAGTAAACGAGTCTTGGGAGAATGTGGAGATTTTGATACACTTAAATTACTCATTGAAGAAAAATTTGTGGCTGCCAATCCATCTAAAAGATCTCACAGGCCAATTTCTTCTACATTTAAGAGAAAACAAGAGGAGGTATCAGCAGTTATTATCCAAAGGGCCTTCAGGAGGTATTTGATACAGCGTTCTTTCAAAAATACATCTTTCTTAAGCCATCACAGACAGACCAGTGCTGTCTTTGGAGAAGAAATGCTCTAGAATAATGTAAATCTCTTTAGAGATAACCAATATTTCCAACTAGGCTTTATTGTAGCAAAATGAAATAATTACTGCATTTCTGTAACAGAGCTCATTCAGGACACTCGAGTATAATCAGCCTCTAACTTTGATGGTTTTGGGACCATACTCCTCCTAGCATGTTTGGGTGGATTTGTTTATGCTTAAGAATTTTAGAGATGTCTTTATATGTGCACCTAAATGGATTTAGCAGATCATCCTCAGTTGCCTGTGCATAAAAGTTGTATATAATTTGTTCTTTGTATCATTTGGCGTATGAAATTGTCATAATCATAGTTACCAAAATCAAAGGATGTTATACAAGGGGTATTGCTTCCAGAAAATCTTGAAAATCATTGTACATAAAATTTAATCATCACTCAAATGTCATAGAAAGCATTACTTAGTATTCTGAAAAGGAGTTCATGGTATATCTTATGAGACAACATTTAATAAAAGGTAGAGGAAGTGTTTATTTGATTGATTCTGAAAAAATATACATGAACAACGTGTAATAATATTTTAGTGATTCTTTTGCAGTTTATGTTATTCAGATGAAGTGTCATGGTGGATTCAGGACCACCAATAAAATGCAACTGGTTTAGATTCTTCAATAAAGAGTTCAGATGCTTAACATGTTTTTGTCTGTTTTGTAAGGACTATCTTCAATTTCATTTGTTACAGGACATAATCTGTTCTTGGAGGGGTAATACAATTTTCCAAAAGTAGCTACCTATTAGCACAAGAAACAAAAATATTTCACTTTTTACAGGGAGTCAGAAAAGATTTATCATTTTGAGGCCAAGAAGAGCAGGAACAATAAGGTAATTACTTTTTTACTGTCATTTCCTGTGTTAAATACTATTAAATATTGTTAAATCTAAAATAATTTCAGGACAAATAAAGGCACAAGAAAGCTAAGAGTTTAAGAGTTCCAATACAGTATGGTTTGAAGGGGCTTTGCTGTGATTGAACTTCAGCTGCCCAGGGAACTGGTGGAATCACCATCCCTGGAAATGTTCCAAAAACAAGTGGATGTGGCACTTAGTACTGTGGCTTAGTGGGCATGTGGTGTTTGATTAAAGGTTGAACTTGATGATCTTGGAGGTCTTTTGTAACAGTCCATTAGGATACATGACCGGAATAAAGACAAGTACTACAGACGTTCAAACACCGCAAAATATCTTTTATTGCAGCGAGAATAATAACAAAAAAAAAAACTAGCAAAGAGAAACAAAAGCTAAAAAAGAATACAAAATTACTATTTTATCGGTTGGCATTAAAACAATACTATGAATAGCTTTTAATACAGTAGTAACTAATAAAAAGGGAACTAAAGGAATACCAAAAAAGGATATTAAAACAATACTACAGACAACTTTTAATACAATATTAATTGGTTAAAAAAGCGGTATTAAAGGGAAAACATTATGAACATCTTTTATTACAATATTAACCAAATAGAGGGGAATTAAAAGGAACATAAAAGGGATATTAAAACATTTGCTTTCCCGGTTGCTTCCTATCAATAAACCGTTCTTACCTACACAGACAGGCCAGGGCTACCAGGATCTGCAGCAGCTGGTCGGTGCCCATGCTTAGCAGGCGTCCCCACAGAGCAACACTGTCTCCATGGAAGGATGAGTATCGCTCACCCCAGCAGTCCTGACACCCCATTTTTATCAGCTCTACATTACACCACGTAGGGCCAGTACACAGCATAAGATGATGCCTGAGTGGCAGCCAAACCCCGCCTATTCATTACGTAATAGCAACAGTCTGCCCATGCCCTGCTGTAGGGTAAGGGGTGAATAACCCCTGCCCACATAAGCTTCCTCTCACCATTATCTTTCTCACCCCTGTGTATGACCTCTACCATTGTGTTTCAAGGGTATTTGTATCCATCTTGCAGTATGTAGCAAAACCAAGGAGGAACTCAGCTCTGAAAATAGGGGATATCAAGTTGACTTGCTAAAAAGCGCAACGGGCCTTACAGTTAACTTGTGCCATAAAGTTACATGGTACAATACTCTAGCTGGTTTCACATCCTAATATGATTTCTTTCCCACACCTCTATGCTCCATAGATCATCTAATTCAAAAGTACCCCCCTTACATCTTTTCCAGCCTTAATGATTCTATGATTACTTCCAGAACCAGCTGCAGTCCAGAAAATAAGGTTGATGAAGAAGGTTTGCAGACCTCTTAGGATAACTCAGGAATTTGCACTCAGGAGCTGCCACACTGGGCAGAGAGATGCAGAGATATTTGGTGGCTCTGCTTGAGACCTGCTCCTGTCCAGCTTGTGTTGTTTCACACAGAGTGATGCTTGTGAGGTGAAACTCTTTATTTTGTTCTTTGAGAGCTGGACTGAACCGACAGCTTTTGTTCAGTGATCAGGTGCCATTAGATGGCAGCATTTAGTGTAGTTTAAAATGTGGCCAGTCTTTGGTGAAAGAGGTGTCAAACTTGCACACTTCAGCAAAAAGGTATTACATTGATTGTAAAAAAGTTAGGAAAAAAGTCTCAAAACTCTCTTTTTTTCTGTCCTGGGCTTTCAAGTTAGCCACAGTTCTCAGTAGGTGCTTGTTCACTGACTGTTCTGGCTTTTGATAGACCTTAAGGACTGGGGCAGAAAAAAAATTCACCTGGGTCCTTTCTATCTTTATATCACTGTAAAAGGAAATGTTTCTTAGGCAAGAGGTAAGAATGCTTTGTTCTTGCCCATTGGAAAAAAAGAAAAGATGGGAAAAGCCATATAAGAGACTTTAAAAACACTAATGAATCTATCTTTACAATTTAAAATTATTTGTTTGAATGCAACACCAGGTTTTCTGCCCTGGATCATAATTAGAATTACTTCAAAGATGAACACTTTATTTCCATTGTAGGGGCAGCAATTTTGGACAAAATCGTACCTGACATGAACACATCCTTAGTGATTATTTTACTTCAGCAACACACAAAAGTACCTGAATTCACCACACAGCAAATTTAGAAGTCTGACCAATTCTTTACTATTGCTTAAGCATTAAGATAGCCTTAGCATGCAATTGCAGGGTTGAAAGGAGAATGGTGATATCCAGCTGTTGACACTTCTTTGTGCTACAATTGTCCAAAAGGCACTGCTGAGGCAATGTAGAGTTTCTTTAAGAAGTCCTTAAGGTGGTGATGAGGTAAGAGCAGTGAAGAGGTGGGAGCTTTTGGCAATGCTGGTATGTGGAACTGTGAATTCCTCCAGGTTAAACTGCCTGGATATATGTGAACTTCATGAGAAGTGGTCAGGCACGCTCGGAACACAGCAGAAGAATATTCCCTTCTGTTTGTGAAGTTTGACACTTAAATCAGAGAACAGCAGAAACAAAGGAATACTGGATGACTCCAGGTAGGAAACACTGTGAATGTAAAGCTCCTAGGGAATTCCTGAGGGCCAGCAGCATAATACAAGCTAACCTTTCCTCCTTAGTGGTGATGCAGACCTTCATTTTACATTTCCATCTATCGCTTTTCCTGTGTAGAAATAGTATGAACCTGACCCTTGGTAAGTAAAAGTTTTTTCCTCCTTTTATGTAGCCCTGTATCCCTGAAAAACAGGCTCCACGAAGGGATTGTGAAAACTGTCCTTTTACTCTCTGGAGTTCCTCAGTTACTGCTCACCTTGCAATGTTTGCACTCTTCAGTGTTTCTTCAGGACTCAAAGAGAGCCCATCTGCAGTTAAGTTATTTGAAAAGAAATAACCTTTAGTGGAAGGTTCTGTGAGAAATGAAATAAGGTTTTGGTTCAGCCATGAAACCTCATGGACATGAGAGAGAAGGGGAGGGAAGTTAGCTCCTGTTTATAGCTTGAGTGCAAAGAGTAGCTAGGGCCAATAGGAAAGGTGATATTGAAAACCTGCCCTAAAAAAAGGAAGCAAAGACAAAAGGGAGAAAGTTAAGGGACAGTTCAAGTCAGGTAGGCAGCTGGGAAGGGATATAAGTTCCTGAATAGATAGGCAATGGGAAAAGTGACAGGGATCTCACCACCTGGGGAAGAGTATAAAAGGTAGTTCATTCTGAGGAGAGGTGTGCTTCCCTAGAGATGCACCTGACTCAGCTGACTTGTTCTTATCAATAAATAGTTTTGCTTCAATGACTTTGTCGTCTCTCAATTTCATCAATAAGTGAGTATTTCTCACATCTGGGGACTCGTCCCAAATGCTTGACCTCTGACCCTGCAGAGCGGGACAATGGGAGCACGGGAAGGTGTACCCTGCTGATTTCAGCAGCCCTCGGCTTGTTGTGCCCTGTGGGGACTTCAGGTGAGACCCAGATGGAGGACTCTCAAAGCAAAAGGGGAAGGAGAAGTAGGAAAAAGGAGAAAAGATTAGGGTATTTTAAGACTCCAAGCCCCGGGAGCTGCCAGCTCCCTGGTTTGGCTATGGTTCTTTAATACCTGGAGACAGCATCAAGAGAATAAGCCACGTATGGGAAATAAAGAAATGAGGCTGCACAAACCACAATTCGGTTTTTGGGATTCTCTGCAGAGCTCTCTCTGCATTCCGTTTTTATTAACCTCTTCAGGTAAACAGCACTTGGTGTTGCCATTCAGTCATAACTAGAATTCCCAAAACTTTGGTGACCTGATGTCTTCATTTCATATGCTATCATTCTGCGACTGTTTTCAATCACGGCATAAACCATGCATGTTCTCATGCAGACTCTTGAGCCGTTTTCCGCTTTGGGAAGACAGCACTCTCTTTACCAAAACACAGTTAAGGCCGAAATACTCCTTTTTGATTCTAATTAACTGAATGCAGGTGCATCTGACTCAGCTTGTTCACACAGCCAGGGACTTGTTCCCAAGAAATTTCTTTGATAATTTAAGGGAGCAAATAAAGAAACTTGGCCAAAGATCAAAAGGACACCATACAAGGTAGACAAAATGTTCCACCGCAGTACTGACCCAGCATATCGTACTAATCCACAACCCTTAAGTCAAAATCCAGCCAATCCACAACACTTAAATCAAGATCCAATAAACCAACAATACTTAAGGCAAGATTCAATAAATCCACAACCCTTCCAATAAATCCACAAATCCACAACACTTAAGGCAAAATCCAACCAATTCTACCACACTTAAATCAAGATTCAGTCCCTTCAGCTCCAAACCACCCTAAGAATCAAGAAAGGAGCAAAGAAAGAGAAGCAGAGGGAGCAAGAGGAGACAAGAAAAAGAAGAGAGAGCTACAACCGAAGCCTTGTAGAAGACCAGCTCTCACAAGTCCAATGTCAGGGTCGTGACAAGATGTAAACACGTGCCTTTGGTTTTGTCTGCTCTGGTCCCCTGTGATAGTTTCAGTCTAGGCCTTCCTGGAGACCAGCTTGTAATTAGGGAAGTACCCTATGTTCCCTGTATTCCATGCTATTCCTTTACATAAACAGAGTTATAAATATGAGGGGAGGAGGGCCTGACGCTCTCTTCTCTTCCAGGGAGGTCTGGAGGCAACAGGTTCCCTGCGGCCAACTCCGCTCGTGTGGGAGTGAGGCCTAGTTCAGGCCTGTTGTTTCTCTTTCTGATCCGGGAACCGGTTTGGTGGTGTGGCATGATTCTGTTTTCTAAGGGAAGTGTTGAGATTTCATTTTGCTAGTTCTTTATTTTGCTAGTTCCTGAGTTTTTGATTGTGCATATCTGTTTTGGTTTTGTCTCTTTTTGTCCCTTTTTCTTTCCCCTTTCCCTTTTTGGGAGCCGTTTGGGGTTCCTGTGTTTATGTGTTCATAGTATTTTAACAGTATATATCTATGATATATGTAAAAATATATATATTTTTGCTATAGCTTTCGCTGTTCACTCTTTTTTTCTCTTGGGAGGTTTTCACTGTAGTCTGTGGGGTTTGGCAGGAAGCCAGCTATAACCGGCTACATCCCTATGGCCAACCCCTCCAGGCGGGGTGTCTGACCCACCAACCACTCTGGGGGGTCCAGACCAGGGTGAGAGGCAGTGTTCCCACTGTCCCTGCCAATCTGAGGCTGGGTTATGAGCTCCAAGAGGTGTTGGGCGTTATAGTTTTCTCGGGCCATTTGTGACTGACAGCTACTCCAGGGCTTCCCCATGTGGGCTCCATGTGGGCCTGTCATGAGGGATATGACACCATCCCACCTCCGTGAGGTCCAACCTATCCCTTCCCTCCCCCCTACTCAAACAAACAACATGGGTTTTTTGACCCATTAATCAAACAATCTGGTGAGATACGAATCCGGTCTCTGACAGGTATATGTGCGGCAGCTGATAATATCTGTGCACAGGGCCCAGGGAAGAACATTGACCCTTGAGTCCTACTGGGGCAGCTGGGAGCAGCAGGACTGACTGTGTGTATCTGAGACACAGAACCGCCTGTGAAGTGAGCGTGGGGCCCTTTTAACTGAGGTTACATTTCTCCACGAGGAAAATGGCCAGTGATGGGACAAAGTGAGACGGTTCCAGGAGAAGGGAGTCCTGTGGGAGTTTAAGATATGGGAAATAGGGCTAGTAAAAAGAATTAGAAGAAGGGACAGGAGTCTAAAGATACCACTCTGAGCATACTTCCCTCCAGTCCTTTGGGGGTGATGCTCAGAGACTGGGGACAAGAGGGAATACCTTGTAGCCAGGGGAAAGACAAAAGGAAAATGATATGGTATTGTATGTTTGAGTGGACTTGAATGGTTCAATCCATTAAATTGAATGAAATATGGGTCATCAGAGGATTGGATTTCAGGCTCTAAGTCTGTGTGTGAATGCTAAGAGACCTTTTGACCAAGAAGAAAGTGATGATGCCTCCTGTTGGAATGGGTACTTGTCTGGGTTAAAAATGTAAAGGAAAGTAGGGAAGAGAGAAAAAGGGAAAAATGGATCCCTTTAGACCATTTACCCCCTCCCTATGTACCCAATGGAGAACTGAACGCCCCAGCTTTGGAAGAAGGAGCTGACGAGCAGGGGGGGAATTATAATGTAAGGAAAGGAAATGAAGTGGGGGGTCCTGATGGAATGGCGGGTCCTCATGAAATATGGGTCCTCATGGAATGGCGGGTCCCCATGAGGTGGCAGGTCAGATGATGCAAGAGAAGTTGAACTGCTGAGTTAGAACAAGGAAGAAAGGACATTCAAAACTTCTCACTCCCCTCTTCAGAAACAATCCCTAGTTTTAGCACAACCACATCAATCTTTCCCTTGCGAGAGTTGTCCATGCACGGAGCACCAGGGCAGGTAGGATTTGTCAGTGTATCCCTAACAAGTGTAGAGGTTGGAGAATTTGAAAAGGAAATTAGTAATATGTTAAAGGACCCCTTAGGTTTGTCAGAACAATTAGACCACTTTTTAGGTCCAAATATCTACATCTGGGAGGAAATGCAGTGCATTCTGGAGACCATATTTACTCCAGAGGAAAGGCAAATGATACGGACTGCAGGAATAAGGATTTGGGAAAGGGAAAATCCACCACATATTCAGGGACAAGTCCCTGGTGATGAGAAATTTCCCACAGTACGACCTAGTAGGGACCAGAATATGACTGAAGGGAGAAATAGTATGTCTGATAACAGGACACTGGTAATCAGGGGAAATGCTATTCTTATGGAAATATTCTTTGTAAATATGAGTGAAAAAAATGTATTTTGAGATGTCTTCCTGCAAGATGAAACTTATGGGGATTTCTTATGTTGAGACAGAATGTTTACCTCCCTGAGGGCTTTGGAAAGTGACAGCGCCGATGACACACTTTTCAAGCACAATATTCTGTTTTGTCCAGGGAAAAGATGCCCTGATGGGACTCTCCTTCTGGTACCTTTCATAGAATCACAGAATGGTTTGGGTTGAAAAGGACCTTAAAGATCCCCCAGTTCCCATCTCCCTGCCCTGGGCAGGGAACCTTCCACTAAAGGTTATTTCTTTTCAAATAACTACATACGGGCTCTCTTTGAGTCCTGAAGAAACACTGAAGAGTGCAAACATTGCAAGGTGAGCAGTAACTGAGGAACTCCAGAGAGTAAAAGGACAGTTTTCACAATCCCTTCGTGGAGCCTGTTTTTCAGGGATACAGGGCTACATAAAAGGAGGAAAAAACTTTTACTTACCAGGGGTCAGGTTCATACTATTTCTACACAGGAAAAGCGATAGATGGAAATGTAAAATGAAGGTCTGCATCACCACTAAGGAGGAAAGGTTAGCTTGTATTATGCTGCTGGCCCTCAGGAATTCCCTAGGAGCTTTACATTCACAGTGTTTCCTACCTGGAGTCATCCAGTATTCCTTTGTTTCTGCTTTTCTCTGATTTAAGTGTCAAACTTCACAAACAGAAGGGAATATTCTTCTGCTGTGTTCCAAGCGTGCCTGACCACTTCTCATGAAGTTCACATATATCCAGGCAGTTTAACCTGGAGGAATTCACAGTTCCACATACCAGCATTGCCAAAAGCTCCCACCTCTTCACTGCTCTTACCTCATCACCACCTTAAGGATTTCTTAAAGAAACTCTACATTGCCTCAGCAGTGCCTTTTGGACAATTGTAGCACAAAGAAGCTGCAACAGCTGGATATCACCATTCTCCTTTCAACCCTGCAATTGCATGCTAAGGCCATTTTAATGCTTAAGCAATAGTAAAGAATTGGTCAGACTTCTAAACTTGCTGTGTGGTGAATTCAGGCACTTCTGTGAGGTAAAATAATCACTAAGGATGTGTTCATGTCAGGTACGATTTTGTCCAAAATTGCTGCCCCTACAATGGAAATTAAGTGTTCATCTTTGAAGTAATTCTAATTATGATCCAGGGCAGAGAACCTGGTGTTGCATTCAAACAAAGAATTTTGAATTGCAAAGATAGATTCATTAGTGTTTAATAGTCTCTTATATGGCTTTTCCCATCTTTTCTTTTTTTCCAATGGGCAAGAACAAAGCATTCTTACCTCTTGCCTAAGAAACATTTCCTTTACAGTGATGTAAAGATATGTTTGAAACTACCCTTCCAGAAAGCCCAAGGACACGGGAGAATTCCCACCCCCCCAGTCCTTAAGGTCTATCAAAAGCCAGAACAGTCAGTGAACAAGCACCTACTGAGAACTGTGGCTAACTTGAAAGCCCAGGACAGAAAAAAAGAGAGTTTTGAGACTTTTTTCCTAACTTTTTTACAATCAATGTAATACGTTTTTGCTGAAGTGTGCAAGTTTGACACCTCTTTCACCAAAGACTGGCCACATTTTAAACTACACTAAATGCTGCCATCTAATGGTACCTGATCACTGAACAAAAGCTGTCGGCTCAGTCCAGCTCTCAAAGAACAAAATAAAGAGTTTCACCTCACAAGCATCACTCTGCGTGAAACAACACAAGCTGGACAGGAGCAGGTCTCAAGCAGAGCCACCAAATATCTCTGCAACCCTCTGCCCAGTGTGGCAGCTCCTGAGTGCAAATTCCTGAGTTATCCTAAGAGGTCTGCAAACCTTCTTCATCAACCTTTTTTTTCTGAACTGCAGCCGGTTCTGGAAGTAATCATAGAATCATTAAGGTTGGAAAAAACCTCTAGGATCATCAAGTCCAACCTTCAATCAAACACCACCATGCCCACTAAGCCATAGTACTAAGTGCCATATCCACCTGTTTTTGGAACATTTCCAGGGATGATGATTCCTCCAGTTCCCTGGGCAGCTGAGGCTCAGTCAACAAAATCCCTTCATACTGTATTGGAACTCTTAAACTCTTACCTTTCCTTTGCCTTTATTTGTCTATAAAAGAACTTAGATTTGACTTTCATATTTAATAGTATTTAAGCCAGGAAATGACAGAAAAAATGAGTAATTACCTTATTGTTCCTGCTATTCTTGATCTAAAAATGTTAAATCTTTTCTGGTTCCCTGTAAAAAGTGAAACATTTTCATTTCTTGTGCTAATAGGTAGCTACTTCTGGAAAATTATATTACCCCTCCAAGAACAGATTATGTCTTGTCATAAATGAAACTGAAGATAATCCTTACAAAAGAGACAAAAACATGTTAAGCATCTGAAGTCTTTATTGAAGAATCTAAACCAGTCACATTTTATTAGTCGTTCTGAATCCACCATGACACTTCATCTGAACAACCTAAACTGCAAAAGAATCACTAAAATATTATTACACAATATTCTTTTTTTTTTTTCAGAATCAATCAAATAAACGCTTCCTCTAACTTTTACTAAATGCTGTCTCATAAGATATACCATGAACTCCTTTTCAGATTACTAAGTAATGCTTTCTATGACATTTGAATTAAGTATAGTGATGAAATTTATGTACAGTAATTCTTAATATTTTCTCAAGTAATATCTCTTGGTAGCTATGATTATGACAATTTTCATATGCTGAATGATACAAAGAACAAATTATATAGAACTTTCAAGCACGGGCAACTGAGGATGATCTGGTAAATCTATTTTAGTACACATATAAAATTATTATGCATAAGTGAATCCACCCAAAGATGCTAGGAGGTGGATATTGCCCAAAACATCAGAATTAGAGGCTAGTTATACTTGAGTGTCTTGAGTGAGCTCTCTTACAGAAGTGGAGTACTTATTTAATTTTGCTACAATAAAGCCTGGTTGGGAAACTTAGCTGCACATATAAACACACCTCCAAAATTCTTAATCATAAACAAATCCACCCAAACATGCTAGGAGGAGGATGGTCCCAAAACCATCAAAGTCAGAGGCTGATTATACTCGAGTGTCCTGAATGAGCTCTATTACAGAAGTGCAGTAATTGTTTTATTTTGCTACAATAAAGCCTAGTTGGAAATATTGGTTATCTCTAAAGAGATTTACATTATTCTAGAGCCTTGTGTGTTTATAAATCTGTGCTTACAACTGATCTTTTAAGAATTTCTTCTGTAAACACATGAACTAGGTCAAAATTGGCAGGTGAAAAAATTAACCCACCTACTCCACTAGCTGAGAAAAATTTTCTATGGTTTGATTTTTCTCCAATATTTATGACATAGCTGTTCAGATCTTAATCATTTTAAGGAGAATTTGCAAATTTGAACAATCACAATGCTTGAAGGCTACCATCATTATTCTAAATTCAGAATATTATGCTCTGGGATTCACATATTGTCTCCATCTGAAAATCAGTGACTTTGCTTTAAATGTCAAAAATGCTGCGGCCTGGGGTAACCTTATGTGTCCAGCTTATTTGTGTCAGCAAAAGCATCATAGAGTCAAGGGAGAAATGTGGAAGAAACAGGCCGTGATTTATGCATCTTCCTGCCACTGCTTTCATTAAGCATTGATACAATAATCCTTTGCTTCTCCTGCATTTCTTCTCCAAAGACAGCACTGTTCTGTCTGTGATGGCTTAAGAAAGATGTATTTTTGAAAGAACGCTGTATCAAATACCTCCTGAAGGCCCTTTGGATAATAACTGCTGATACCTCCTCTTGTTTTCTTTTAAGAGTGGAAGAAATTGGATTGGCAACCACAGTATTGCCTTCAATGAATAATTCAAGACTATCTAAATCTCCACATTCTCCCAAGACTCGTTTACTGAAAGCACGCAAGATATCCAAGTGGTGGATCTTATCTCCACTAAATATAGGGAAGTCCATGGATATGAGCTGGATGTTATTGGGCTTTGGAATGCGCAAGGGTTCTGCCAGAGCATCTGCAAAGTCTGAAAGAGCAGAATAGTCAATAAACTGTGTTGCCAGAGGATCAAATTTTCCCCAGGTCTCATAAAACATATCAAAGTCCTCCTCACAAAGAGGATCTGTGCTTTCTTCAGTGGCAACATTTAAGTTCTCTAAAATGACAGCTATGTATATATTTACAACAATAAGAAAATTTATGATGACATAGCTTACAAAATAAAAAATACCAAATATTCTATTACTGCAGTTAGTTTTATCTTCCTCTTCTAAATCTAAGTTTGGAGCACATGTAGCAGATTCACTTAACAAAGGGGCCAGAAGACTATCCCAGCCAGCTGATGTTGTAATTTGGAAGAGACAGAGAATGCTACCAGAAAAGGTTTGAAAGTTGAAAATGTTATCAATCCCACCTTCCCAGGGAAGACAGGCAAAGTTTGCCATGCCCACAATGGCATAAATGAACATAATTAGGAAAAGCAAAAGGCCAACGTTGACCAGTGCAGGAAGAGACATCAGTAATGCAAAGAGAAGGGTTCGAATTCCTCTCGCTTTTCGAACCAATCTCAGGATTCGTCCAATTCGCACCAAACGAATAATTCTCAAAAGTGTAGGAGAGATGAGTTTTTTAAAGGCTTCAGAAACTCCAATACCTTTGAAGGGAGAGAAAAACCAAAGTGTTGTCAAGGCACATTAGTCAAAGTTATTTCTGCTTTGTTATATTCTGTGCTTTAGGTGTCAGAAGTAACAATGACCATATTACACCTCTTTCCACACAAACATCATCAATACTGAAACTGCTTATGAAACAGCTTAAGAAAGGAAAGACAAATCATAATACCTTACAATATTAAAAAGTTATCAATATTATGCATAGTTTGGAAACTGCATCCTCCCAGGTTCCTCTAATTCAGGGCTGGTGAAGTTACACATTCATTACTGAAGTACTTAAAAATGCTTTTAGCTCCATTCAGCTCCTGTGCTGGAAGCTGTGGAAATTGCCTCCTAGCTGCTGTCTGCTGCTTCTTTACAGGCCTGATCACATGCTAAATGTGAGGCTTTGACTAATGCTTGGTACTTGAAGGAGATCAGAGAAGACCAAGGGGATTCTAAAGAAAAACTGTCTTTTAGCATTTATCCCCCATTACACCCCGTTCTTTGACCCTACTAACAGAGTAAGGGTGCAGCAGGAATGCAAATGATTGCAAACAGAGGAGTTAAGGAGTCATCATTTTCCTGGGTTGCATGGCACAGCAAAGGGTTACTGTGCTTAGGCACGAAACAGAGAACTCAGAGCAGTTTTTCTTTCCTGTCCTTTATTCTGTGATATAACCTGAGCCTGAGTGGGAAGCACAGACCAAATAAACTGTACAAGAAACTAGAGCTATCTATGACCCTTTGTAGAGGAAATGATCAGCATCCAGTCTTATTTGAAAAGCCAAAAAAACCGAAGTCAGTTTTAGTGAGACTTTTCACAGTCACAAATAGTGGTCCAGATTTAGAATGGTGCTGAGCAGTTATGTTTTCCTGAGCTTTCTAAATCAGCAATCAGGATCTGCCTTCTTTAAAGCAGGACCTTTCTCATTTTTCAAGCAAATATATTTTTAACATGAATTTGCTTTGTGAAAGTAAAATAACTTACTAGGATAATATGGAAATGGAAAGCATAAGACCAGTCTTACAACAATTTATATACACTAACTTAGAGAAGATGTTAATGAATTAAATTCCTATTCTGTAAATTACTCAATAAAATGCACTACTTAAAGAAAAATAAGAATTGAAAACTCCGTTTACCTCTTAGTCCTGTGAAAAAATATAAAAGAAAACAAGGAAGGAATTTATAAGGAATCAGTGAGCATATAGTCTTTTTTGAAAAGCCAAAAAACCCAAGTCAGTTATAATGAGATTTTTCACAGTCACAAATAATCGTCCAAATTTAGAATTGTGCTGAGAAATTATGTTTTCCTGAGCTTTCTAAATCAGCAATCAGGATCTGCCTTCTTTAAAGTAGGTCCTGGAAAAATTAAATACATCTTTCTCATTTTTCAAGCAATTATATTTTTAGCATGATTTTACTTTTACTGTGAAAACAACAGTTATGATGTTAACATGTAAATCAAAAGCATAAAGCCAGTTAGACAACAGATAAAGTACAGTAATTTGGAGATGTTAATTAATTAAATTCTGCTCTGTTAATTACTCAAAAAACAGAAATTTTAAGAAAATAAAAACTGAAAACTCCATTTACCTCTTAGTACTGTGTAAAAATATAAGGGAAAACAAAAATACATCCTTTTAGAAGGAATGACTTGGCATATAGTTTGAAAAAGTACACTGGATCTGGACTTTGTTTATCAAATATATCTAAGTGGTTACTTCATACTGAAATTTGGCTCAATATTGGTAAGACACATTACCTGATTTAGTGATTGGTACTTACTGACTATTGAAAGGACCACAACAATAAAATCAAATAAGTTCCAGCCGCTTTTGAAGTAATGCTGTCTTAAGGCCAGTATTTTTATGACACATTCTGCTGTAAATACAGCCAGAAAAAAATAGTTGATTTTATTAAGAAGTTCCTTGGTGCCTTCCTGGTTATTTTCTGCCATCATAACAAACATATTTAGGCAGATGAAAATGACAATGATGATGTCAAATGCTCTGTGCATTACGATATCAAACAGCAATCCCAGGAACACATTCTGTGGAGAGAACAAGAAATGCTTGATGCTACTTCTAGGACTCAGCCTGCATTCAAATATTAATCAGTTATTTGTGCTTAGAAAGAGAACTTGCAATAATATAAATTTAACAATAAGCTACTAGAAGAATTTTGAGGTGATTTCTTTTATTCATTCTCACCTGCAATAATCCAATCTAGTGGCAGAAGCAATGTCATGCAACTTAAGTAACCAAGGTCATGGTAGGAATATCACTTAATATGAACCTTTATAAACAGGTTGCACATTTGAATAGATCACAAATAGGATATAAATTTCCCTAATTAATGCCCACAAAGTTGTGTTAGATGGAATTAAGGGAGAGAGATAAAAATGTAAATACTACATTGAATGAGGAAGATGATGGGCTCTAATGCAAAGTTTATTTCCCTGTGCCTGGGCTACTGAGTTCAAATATGGTCACCATCGTTGTATCTTCTGCCATGTTCTACTTAAGATGGTCTCACCGATGGTCTTGGGATGGGTTTTTGAGGTTTCTTGGATCCAAGTTTTTTTAGGGCATTATAGTACTTTTCCTGTTCCTTAGACAAAAATAGATCTTTTCCACCTAAGTAAAGGAAAAGAATATTGTTGTTTAGCTGAAGTTTATGCAGTTCCCTAAATAAATTCCAGCAACTTTCTGTAAAAAAGAGTAAGTTACAGCTGTCCTGAGTGGGACCTAAGACAGCACAGAGACAAAATGTGTCTTCACTATTTTTCCTTTTCCCCTTGATCTTTGTACTGGAAAGAGCTGATCTGGATTTAATCATGGAAGTCTAGTCTAGGCAGTGTTCTCAAGTCAGTTCCCTCAAGTGTGAGAGCCTTTCTGAAGTTTTACAAATCTATTTCATATTTTAAAAATTACATATGATTCATCAAGAAGGGAAACACTTTCTATTTTGGGGAAGGTAGAAACAGAAGGGTATTGCTGGACAAGCAAGTGAATAGAGGATGATGGACCCACTTCTACCGGGGGTTCCTGACAACGAATTTCTTATCCCCATCTACACCCCCTGTATTACTTAGCAATCCCTTTGAACCCAGGATTCAGAAGCCACTCATCAATCCTAAAAGCAATGAGTGATCAGTATTTTGTACAACAAACATGCAACAATGCTCAGTAGGGCATCTGCAATTTCAATCACTCTGGAAAGACCTCTGAAAATTCCATTTGACTTCACTATATGGAATCACACGGAAAATTCCTGAGAATAAGCAAAGAAATGAAAGAGGAAAAAATGACAGAAAAAAATCACACAAAAAAAAATATCAATCACAGCATGTACTAAGAAACAAGGATTACATCCCCATAAACTTCCAGTAAATGTTCTGGCTCATAAACTACTTGACCACTGTTGTTTCTATCTGTTTGGATTACTGTAACTGGGACTTTGTTAGAAAAGGAAATTCTTAGAGTGAAGTTGGACTGTTGTTCCTCAACCCCCAAATATCCTTTCTCTGTTCAAATGCAGAGAGCAGAAGAATTTCTTGTGGGCTTTATTGCTCTCTCTCTCTACCCAGAGCAGCAATGCTCTGACACTTGGTATATGAGTCAGGCTATGGAAATAAAAAAGGGTTCCTGTAGAGATTCTGTCTTCCAAATGTGAATCTTGAAATTGTAAACCTCCTGTTGGGGTCTGCTTTTTTTGAATGAGCAAGATGATCATTTGTTTTAAGTCATCCAAGTAGAATAATTTAGTCAGTTTTTCTTTATATTCTGGATACTTTAAGATCTAAATGAATCAGAACAGAACTCGTTTTTGGCTTCTCATTTCTGAAGCTACGCCCCGCTTCCTCCTCCTCCTCTACTTGGAACAAATTAAGGACTTGGAAGGAAAGAGAGTTTACAGGTAAATTGCTAAAAGCCTTGAGGAAAAGAGGACTCCCGTTTAAAATGTTATTACTTCAAATTTATCCAGTTAAACAGTTATTTCAAAATATTAGACATCTACACATCAAAGTTGCATTCACTTAATCAAATTGGGATTAAAGGAGACCCTGAGTTAGTTCAACTAGTACTTATCTTTTTCCTTTGTTGGTTAATATTGTTGATAACCACTCCAATAAAAAAGTTCAACAGGAAGAAAGATCCAAAAATAATGAAAACCACAAAGTATATGTACATATATAATCTTGCTTCAAACTTTGGCTGTTCATTGATCTGTTAAAAAAAATCAAACCAGAAAAATAATATTAGTAAAAATGAGATAATCACAGCTTTACCATTTCCAATTTATAACAAGAGATCCTTTTATTGTCATGAGAGATAAATTATTTCCACGCATTTACATCTTTACCTGGATGTACAGGTAGAACCACTCTCTTGTTCTATCTTGCTACTGATTGTAAAGATAGTGACAAACAGAGCTATAGAGACAAATCCAGCTTCAGCAAATTTTTAAGTAATTAAGAATCAGTTCCAATCAGAAGGGATCCTGTGAATGCCTTGATTAAAAACAACAGCTCAGACTAAACACAATGGTGACCAGCCATCCTCTGGAATGCTGTTCCAGACAAGAGGCAATTCTAAAGCCCCAGCTCACTAAGATCAGCCCTACAAGGAACAATCATGTTAATCAGCAGCTATTTCACTGCAGTCAAGAGCACAGAGACTGAAAGAGTGAGAAAAATGTAAATTCAATTAACCATAGAGAAGTTAAAACACACTGTCCTGGTAAGAGAGTGAGGAACAGCACATGCAAAGCGGGAAGAAATAGTGAGAATGTCAAATCTAGGGAAGAAAAACTCCTGAAATAACTGCTCTAGCTGCATGCTGTTTCAGTGCTCCTGTACATGTTTAAAAAGGAAGAAAATTTGCACAGTCCCTCCAAGAGCTTCTGTATTCTGTTTCCAGAAGAGACTTGCACAAAGCTTGCAACTTCTTCCCCTCTGCATTCCTGACATAGCAAACTTTTTGTGGTGTCACTCTACTTTGACCAGTTTCTTTTGTCTAAGTTCCAGATTTTTGGTACTCCAGGGATTATTGTTTCACTGTGTAGTTTGATGCCTTCAACCACTTGTATTTTTGATTTGATATTGCAAACAAAGATGAAAAGTAATTACATGGATGGAAAAGGGAAGAAGAAAAGGGAAAAAAACTAAATTGTCATTTTAGTGACATACCTGACGTGAATCCACTGCTGCATACATAATATCCATCCAGCCTTTAAAAGTTGCCTGAAAAAAAATGCATTATTTTAGGGAAATATATATGGAAGCTAAAAAATATCCCCAATTTCACTGGGATAAACAGAAGCATAGAGTGTCCCATAGTTGGGCTGCTCAACCCATTTTCTTGAAGAAAACAAAACTGAGAATGTTTTTATAGAACTCACCACTTGGAGCAGAGCCAAGTATCCCATCCCAACATTATCAAAGTTTACAGGAGAATTTGTCCAATTTCCACCATAGGACTCACAATCACTTTTGTCATTAATGAGACTGATATTTCCTTCCTGGAGTATGCACTTTGAAAATCTTTTCCCAAGCCATTTTACTCCTAGAATGTTAAATAGGAGCCAAACGACAACACAGACGAGCAAAACACTGAAGACTGAGGGGATAGCTCCAAGGAGTGCATTGACAACAACCTGAACAAAGTGAATGAAAATAATAGTGAATTTTATGTTGTCATTTTCAAAAAAATCTTCAAATGCAGCCATTACAAAATATTCACACCGACCCCCAACATCTTTACCTTTATCCCTTCAAATCTTGACAAAGCTCGTAGAGGCCTCAGTGCTCTAAGAGTCCTGAGAGATTTCAGGCCACTTCCAGAGGAACAAGGTGATACATCTCTGGGGTCAGGATTTAGTGCCCAGGAAACAAATGACAGCTGTGTTCACAGAATTGCAACTGGGATTATTAAATGGTAAACAAAATTTCCCTTGTTTGTGTTAGCAAACAGTACCTGAATGTTACACGATCTTTGACCAGTAAGTCAAATTAAGAAAATACACATTCAAAGTTATTGTAATATAATTTTACTTCATTCTCTTCTAATATATGAAAAAAAAATGGGTTTCCTCATTCTAATTAAAAATGAGGTTTTTTCCTGTTTGGTTTTGGTTTTTTTACAAAACCAATTCATATAATTTTTTTGACTGCTAATATAATAACCAAGTTGATAATTATGGTACTTACATACACTGCCAGACCAGAAAGGATTTTTCAAATAAAATATTCCCATTTGCTCCATCATTATTCTCAGGAGGATATACAGTAATTCTTTATTGTCACTTAAGATGGGGATGTGGAAATAAAAATTAATTTTTAAGAATATATTCAATATTTAAAATTTTTCTAAGAGCGAAAATTAAATGAAAATATTATAAAAATATTTTAATAATTAGGGGTTTTTTTTGACTGTTCATGATTTGTCTTTTCTCTCCTAGTTGAAATTCTTGTGTTGCTGTCCAGCCATTGGATCTTTTCATGCCTTTCCTCTGATTTGGACAGCACTGCTATTAAGATTAGAAAACCCTAATTGCTGAAGTTATGCTACATGTTCTTTCTAAATAGCCATAAGAGAAGATATCTAATAAAGGTTTCTTCAGTAACTTCTGATTACTGCTGAAAATTTCCATTTAAATTTGTCCTAAGGTCTCTTTGGATTGCAGGTTTTTCAGCTTTTGGGAACTGTCTTTCACTCATAATCAGAATTTGCATGTCCAGATCCATCCAGATAGAAAATGTCAAAAATCAAAATGTATGACAAGCTGAATATAATACTTACACATACAATGACAAAGTCAAGCAAACACCAGGAATTTGTGAAGTAACTGTGCAATCCATAAGCTACCCATTTCAGAAGCATCTCCATCAAAAAGATGTAGCTAAATATTTTATCAGCATAATCTAGGATCATTTTCACTGTTGGTCTATTTTGCAGGTGAATATCTTCAAATACCTGGAATTTCAGAATTCAGTTTTAAAACAGGTCAGTAGTTGCATGGAAAATTATTCTTAAATTGCACAAGAATACACAGTTTGTCTTATTACAACCATTTCATACTAAATTATGGGCAACCACCACTTAGTTTTGTACTTAGAAGTAAAAAACTAAAGCCTGACTTGAACACATTAACCACTGTCTTTCAGACTCTGACCTTCCAAATGAGTGATCTTTAGTCAGCCTGCAGAGTTGTAATACACACATTGAAAAGAATGACAAACTCCTTATCTGGAACTCTTCATTCCTGGACTTACAAGTTTTTTCACCTAAACCTTGTGTCATGGTTTGAGGAAAATGCTTTATTGATTGCTGCTGTTCACATCAGTGTTTGCTTGTGTTTAATGCATTCTCTGCCTTGCTAAGTAATTCTAAGTTTTTGATATTGCCAATCTACTCCCAATTCCTTTTACATCTTGCATTATTTCCTCACCAAGCCTCTGGAAATGTATTTATTCCTCCTTTCAAGCACTTCTCCCCTACCTTATAGCCCCATCTCCACTTCATTTAGGTATTACAGCAGACCTGATTTGCTCCCCTTCACGTAAGACATGCCTAAAAATCCAGTTTAAAAAGCCATGGAAAAGGTGGAGGAGGAGCATAGACCACTGAAAAAACAAGGAGCAGAGATGCTCCTATGTATAATCCAATAAAACCTATGCACTCCTGTTCTGCAGTGTTAGAAAACAGTGATTCTGCTTCTGGACCTCAGGGGTCTTCCAGTTGTGCCACAATTAGGAGAAATGCCTCCAGAGCAGAGCTGTCCCTGTGTCCATGGGACTGTTCATTTGAGTGTGGATAAATGAGAACAACTGGCATTCATGTACATAAACCTATTTGCCATTTCTGACCTTTTTTCTTGAGCAAGTTTAATCATGTGTCCTCTTATTCCCTGCTAAACCTTGGCTACCTTGATCTCCATCTACCAGTCAAACCACTAGCTCCTTAGCAGTGATGTTTTTTCATACTTTTAACTCCTTTTTTCCTAACTTTTTAAAGTGTCTACCTACTCTTAATTGCTGCTACTTAAAGAAGTCAGGAATACTTGAGTTCCTCACTGCTCTTCCTTTGCTCTGAGCACTGAGCACTCACATTTCTGTGAATTTATTCTGTCATCACCATCTCATTTAATTTCCTTTCAAGGCAAGGACACCATGATGTCCCTTTGTTCTAACTGGTTCAGACAATTCCCTACCAGCATACAACTTTATAAACAAAGAAAACAAACAAACAATCAAACAAAATGGAAAAGTCCCTTTTTGCAAAAGGACAACATACGTGAAAGTTCTCACTGCAAAACATCTTTGATGTTGTTGATTTGTTATTTTGCACCTGGGTACCAATTAGCTTTGTGTTCAGTTTATTCCTTAATGTGCTGTAGGATCTGACTAACTCAGTTTCCTTTCTTACTTCAGTTTGGTTCCACAAGAATAGAGAGGAGCCCTCACAGGAATCCCAGGGATTTCCCTTGGCGATTTTGCCATGGGAATTCTAAAGCAGACAGTTCAAATCTATAGTTCAGTGAACAACCTGAACTTAATATAAACAGAACAGATTTTATTTGGAAGATTCTGACATTTACCCCATAGATCCCTTTCAGACTATTTGGTTATGTTCCTTTTGCACTAAAAACATTTTATTTAACAAATTATTTTCAGCTGAGAGTGAATATGCTTTCAAATCATAGAAGTTCCCTTATTCTTGAGTAGAAATGGATCTGATCAGGGCAGCAATGAAACGTTACCTCACCTATCAGTTTACAGCCAACTTCGCTTTTAGATTCTAATCATAATGTTTGGATGATTTTGAATCTACATTTTTACTGAGCAGTTACCTTACTTTGAACATTTAGAAGTGTTATTTTATTTAGAAGTGCTGAGTAATTTCAGACTCTGGTTTAGTCTTGTAATTTACACACAAAGGTATGAAGAATTATATTCTTTGAAAAGCCACAATTCCATATATTTAAATCCATATATTTAAATATGGATTTTATATTAATATATAAATAAAGTGGGGAAAAGCCTTATCACTTTTAAGGGATGCATTTATTACACTGTTATCTCTCCCTGTGGGAAGGAATGTCAGAGTAGAAGAAATCAATCAAATACTATTATTTTCCTTATTGACAACAATCAATTCAAAATTAGAGAAATTAAATGCAATTTACCAGTGCTGCACTGCTCAATACTATCACAAAAATCATAAAATATTCAAACCCGCTGTGGTTAACAATTCTGTAGCAGGTTTTCCTGAAGTTCCACCACCTTCTGCCTGGAAATTTAGTGATATCCACTACACAACATGGGACACATTTACCACAATCTGAAAAGAGAAAGAACAGTATATTGGTTCCATGGAAAATGCTGAGACATGGAATCAAAAAAGTATAAGACATCTTAAAGAGAGCTTCTACAGACTAGAGAAAGAATGTGCTGTTTTACCTATGAGGTGATGCTGTGGTTGAAATGATCTAAAGCTAAAGAAAAGACAAAACTCTTTTAATAGAGCAACTCATACATGGGAAAAAGAGAGTTGCTTTTGTGCCCTTCTGCAGAAAGGCTTGTGGGCACAAAAAAAAGCACCGTTATTTTCTGCATTTCTCCTTTTTGTTTTGAAAAGAGATAGTATGTTACTAGTAGGTTAGTCAATTAATATTTTTACTGATTATTACACTTTTTTGCATTGCAGAGACATTACAACTTCCTGTTCACTGCTTTGCACCACAAACACTCTCCATGAATCTGTAAAGGCAGCAGGATTGAAGCATGAGAGGCAATGGAGTCTAAGGAGATGGTCAGGTAATCAAAGACGGATGTCAACACTGGGATGAGCAGGAAAACAGATTCTGCTAATTTGGACATGTTCCAAGAGGGTACATTTTAACACTGGTTCATTTGGTGTTAGCACAATAGAGAAAAGATTCCTACTTTCTCCAAAACAGTCCTTAGGCAGGTGTGAGTTTTTAGTCTGGGAAAACATCTCCAGACCAACAGTTGCATCCTCACTGCTGGCTTCAGAAAAGCTGTGAGCAGCACCACATTTCTGCATGGGAGAAGGAGAAAGAGGAGAATTTATTTGCTTTTCATTAACAAGGTTAAAAAACCAAAAATAAATGAAATTTATCATCCCCCTGCCCTCCTCCCCAAAAGAATTCTGCAGTCTATAAATTACCTTACTGTTGTTGAACTACCAATGTTATACATTAAATTACACCATTAACCATGGCTATTGATGAGACACAACCCTTCATGCTATTACTGTCTCTAGACAGATGTGCCACCTCCACAGGCACTATATTTGCTACTCTTCAGAAAATCCCAGCCTGTCCTGTCATTGCTGAATGAGAGAACAGCTGTGACAGTTTGAATCTCTAGCATATTCCACAAGATGATAAAAGTTAGAATTACCTCTTTTTGCTCTTGCTTTTCATGTGTTACTGTGAAAACATTTATGGTTTCAGGAGTCCTAGAAATCTGACTGAAGCTGCCTGAACTCTGTTGCTGTTCTCTATGCTGTTCTCTAATCTGTCTCCCTGCAGGAAATAATGGAAACCTTTCCGACAGTCATTCTTAAAAGTCAGAATTCTTTTACAGAACATCCACAAAATTTAGAATCACAGAAGGGTTTGGGTTGGAAGGGACCTTAAAGATCAACTAGTTCCAACCCTCCTGTCATGGGCAGAGAATCTTCCACTAGCATGTTTGTCTTTTTACAGATAATTAAATGATATCCATAAAATGCTTGTAATAGAATGGTTTCTTCCTCGATTTCAAACAGTGTGCTCTTGAGGTTTTACTGTGGAAATGTATCATTCCCCAAGAAATACATTTAGCCCAGGGATGGATTCCTGCATCCAATTAACCTTTGCAGCTGGACCCCAACAGCCTCATGCTTCCAGTTACAGGCAGAAGACCTAAGTGATCCCAATCAGTTCTCAGTCCTTTTGTCTCCACAAATTCCAAGAAAGACCAGATTCCACTGCAGCAGTTTTTGTCATCAAATGCTTCTGGATAACATCTTTGAAATGGCCACAGATGATTCTAAGGTGATCAGCAATTTTTGCTTCTTTGAGAACTTGTACAAAGATATTCCATTGGCAATGCTTCCTAATATGACCCAAACCACAGCAAATGGCAGCTGAGAAGAGACATGCAAGCATCAGAAGAGGCTGCCTTCCAAAATGTGTAAGGCAAAGGAGACAAAAAGAAGGAATGTCTGTGTCAGTCAAACTTCATTTATTTGTTGACAGCAATAGATGGAAACAAAACAGACCAAAGCAGAATTGTGGCTATCCACGAAGAGAACGGTGAAAAAGTTGATAGTCAAAATGTCTTTGGAAAATGAAGACTAGAAGAACAAAGTAAAATGGCAGAAATGACAGAAGGGATAATATTTACTGTTGAGTCTTTGAGATGGCAATTACAGATGTAAGTTACAGTATTTTTTAAAATATTAACAGTTCTTACCTGTTTTCTGTGTTCTGTTTCTGTGACTACAGAGTGCTCATCATCACTTTTGTCACTGTAACTCTCTGATTTTGCAATGGGAACACAGGTACTGTGACTGCTGGAAAGATCTTCATATTTCCTTGATATTGAGGAATTCTCTTCATTATAGTAACACTCCATGTCAAAGCAATTGTTGTCTATGTATTTTCTGACATCTGTCATGGCATAATTATTATCCTCTATGTTTTTGCCAGAAATTTCTTCCAAAGTCTTCTTTTCGTCTGTTTTTCTGAGGCTTCCTTTCAGTTTTCTGCCACAAGGATCCAGAATTCTGTCTTTCAAAGACTTCAGGCCCTGGTGAATCTGTGCAAGGGCAATCTGACATTTAGTCCTTTCTCCAGGTTCCTCTTGTCCTCCTGAGGCATCAGTATTCAATGAACTCATCACCAAGGCAATGAACAAGTTGACCACCTTAAAATAGTTAAAGTAAGTTGGAGACACCACTGCTAACAGAAAAGTCACTTCAGAAACCCTCAGTCTTGCTTTCATCAACATTGCCATGAAATTATTTACTATTATATTGCAACATTGTTATAGTATGATCTGGCCCCTTCTGGAAGGAATGGCAGGAGAAAAAGGAAGGAAGTGAGGGTTTGGGTATATCAAATATATTTTCACCTGCCCTGATGTCCATAACGTATGAGGAAACAGATATGTTGAAAAACAGCAAAGATGAATTTTAATAACACCACCATCCAAAAGGTTCTGGTATAGACCAACAAACCAAGCAGATGAAAAGATTTTGTCTTCCTGTACATTTACATTTCATCTACTATATGTCATACAAACCAGAAAATCTGGGTATGGTAAACTCTTGATAATACAAGTTGATAAGCATTAAAAGCACTGAACAGTTGGTTATTGGATCCTATCAACACAAAAGATGAAGACATCAGACAACACATTATCAGAAGCACTGCACTTCTATACTGTGGGGAGAGGGAATAATTTGGTATTGCTTCTACCTCTTGTGTGAGAAAGACAGGGGAAAAGTAAAAAAAAAAAAAATATCGAAGAAAAACATGTCAAGTGACATCCAGAAAAGAGAATAGTGTGAATACTCTTGAAATGATAACGTTTCCCTCTGCAAAAATCAGTTGCCAGTGTAACTGGATGCATTCAGTAGGGACTGGGAATCAGCTTAAAACTCACCACCAGGTTTCCTATTACCAGGACTAGCAAGAAAAAGATAATACAGATCCCTTGTCCAGCCACTTCCATACATTCCCACATCATTTCAATCCATTCTCCACATAAGATTCGAAATATAATCAGGACTGAATGACTGAAATCCTTCATATGCCAGCGTAAATCCTCAGTGGTGCTTATTTTACAGAAGTTTGTTTCATAAGATCTGCCGAAAAGATCCATTCCTAGTACAGCGAAAATAAATACAGTGATAGCCAAAACCAGAGTGAGGTTACTCAGAGTACCAAATAAGTTTAGAATTATTTTCATAAGACTATTTAAGGCTGGCCAATACTTTGCCAATTTGAAGATTCTGATCTGTAAAATAAAACACAAGTGAAAAATAAAGATCAAACACAGCCCAGACAGCACAGCCCACACAAAAACCAGACGCTGCATTTATCTTGCTGCCTTTACTGCAGTAACATTGTCATTTTTCCCCAAGAAAGGCTTTTAATTGTTTTGATGCAAAAGTGCTGTGCTTAAGCTCTAAGAGTTAATGTTATTGAGAGCAGAGAAGTATCAAAGGAAGGTTTCAAATTGTTTGTGCTAAGTTAGATACGAGAGTGTGCCAGTGTAATAATATTAATAGCAATACAATTAACAGGTATATAGTGAAGTAGGTCGTGAGTACTTGGAAAAGGTTATGAAATTACTGAGTTTTGGTCAAATGCAATAAGACAAATATTTTTTTATACTTCTCACCAAACAGACTTAAAATAGGATCTGAAAAGCCAGGTGGGACCTATTCTATGTACCCCCACAAGTAAAAAGAAGGTATTTAGTCAAATTAGCATTCAGGGCTGTGAAAATCTCTCAGTCATGATAAACAAGGGGAAACAGAATTCAGCTGCATTTCTAGGCTTGTGGACTGAAATGCTCAGAAGAATTTTGAAATAATTAGTAAATTTAACATTAAAAATATGCAGTAAGGACATAAATATAAAAGCAATGTTATACACGGACATCTCAGCATGATTCCTCTTTCTCCCCAAAATGGAGGAAAGCACCGAAGAGCCCTCAAGGCCAAGACTAAGCCTTGAGGAAAGCTCCGTTATATAGCTGAGCAGTGCCACTGTACAGACCTAACAGAGAACCAGTGAACTCTCTGCTGGGCCAGATCTCCCTGGCAGCACACTGTGCCAGAGGATTTGTAGTATCCAATATACACAGTATAATAAACATACTTTAAAGTATTCTTTAATATTAATTAATATTTGCTTTAATGAAATGTTCATGTTGGCTTAATATTTACCAACAAAGAGAACTGATTTGACAGATTAATCAGGAAAATAATGAGAGGGTATTTCACTGTAATCTTTCACAAATCTATACAATACACGTACTTTTAAAAAAGAGCAAAGAAATCATTACCACTCTGAAAGGTGACAGATTGGTCCCAAAGCTCAGTAGGCCAATCAAAACAACCAAGCTATCAAAAACATTCCACTTGTTCTGAAAATAGTAGTAAGGATCTAGAGCAATGATTTTCAAGATCATTTCTAGTGTAAAAATCAGGGTGAAGACCTGGAAAGAAAAAAAAGAAATTCAGAAAAAAGTCACTGAAGAAGTCTGTCTCCTTATGGGACTATTCCAGTATAAATACAGGGTTATAACTCCATATTCACCCTAACATAGACCTCACTTACCTGGTCACTTCTAGTAATCCATTTTCTGGTTTCTGGCAACATGTCAGGGTGCTCCATAGCCATGAATAAGGTGTTCAAGATAATGCAAACTGTGATAAAGAGTTCAACAAATGGATCCAAAATCACCAATTTCACCTTCTCCTTGACTGCTCTGCAGAGTGGACAACAATTCCAAACTAGACACTTTAGAGCAAAACGTTTCCACAATGCAGGACATTTCACTTTTGACTCTAGCAGAGAAAGAGAGAAAGTGGCATATGAATAATCCTATGTGGAATATCATAGTGTGAAGAAAAAGACAGTCAGAGAAAAGATTGGAAAGAAAAATCAATCTCATGTGAGCAGAATGGCATCATTGAAAAGAGTTGTTTCACTCCTAATATGCAAAATAGGCTACACTAATCACAGGCTATTGCAGGTCACCACCAACAAATGTCATAATGACAGAAACAGGGGATATTCCCCACCTCTTCATATGTTTATTATTCTTTCCTGTGAGGCTGGGGAGGCCCTGGCACAGGTTGCCCAGAGAAGTTGTGGATGCCCCATCCCTGGGAGTGCTCAAGGCCAGGTTGGATGGGACTCTGAGCAACCTGGTCTAGTGGAAGGTGTCCCTGCCCGTGGCAGGGGGTAAGAACAAAATGATCCTTAATGTGCAATCCAACACAAACTGTTCCATGATTCTATGATTACACGATTAAAGGATGATAAAGGATCTGCATTAAGGAGAGAAATCACTGTTTCTGGGACAATGACAACCTGTTTCCTGTGAGTTGAACCTGCCCAGCCACAGGTGTCCATAGCTGAGGACAGGGTTATAAGTGAGGTTGGAGGAGAGCTCAGGAGATCTGTAGTGCAACCCCCTTCTCCAAGCAGGGTCAGCCATCAGGTCACAGACTGCACAACCTGTTCCTCTGAAAATGGGCAACGTTTCTGCTTACACACACATTGAAATTCTCTTCTTTCAATCAAGTTGGTCAGGCATGATTTACCCTTGGTAACTGTGAGTTGCAGTCACAATTATATGAGAATCTTTGTTTTCCCGAAGTTTACATTTGCAACCTAATTTCCCCAGTGGCTTTTAAAATAATGCTGAGTGTTTGAGACAGTTTGATCTCTCAGGTCACATTACACAAACCCATAGGAAAAATGACTTACCTGAAAAGTCTGTAAGAATAATGGCTGCACTCATTAACCTCTGTCTTCGGAAGGGATCATTAATAGAGTCCACTGACACATTATAGGACAGCAGGATCTGCCTCTTTGGTTAGAAAGACAACAGAAGATAACATACCAAGGGAATATGAAAAACTGGCAATACAATATTTATGTCCAGCATGAGATAAATATGCCTTTTTAAATACACATTGAAGGGAAGCTTTACTTTGGTGACAATATATAAAACAAAAAATACAACACTGACCTCGTTACTGCTGCTCATCTGTCTTTAACTGGGGATGAGAAACTGGGATTTAAAATAGGAATATGCACTAGAGGAATGATCCATTCAAGTCTTTATAAACTCATTAAGTCCTACCAAAATGTTTCTACTTGATATACTTTTTTCTCTTTGACTTAGCATCCTTAGCCTCTTTTGCAATGAAAGTAGAGAGTACATCGTTTGAAGAGTCCTCAGTTGCAGGAGAGCCACAAGTAGTTGCCACATTTGTTGCAGTTTATATTTATTTGACTAATAAAAGAACTTTATGTCAGAGCATCTCACACTGCATCATGCTCTAGGCTTTCCTTTCTTTTTTTTCTTTTTTTAATGTGAAATCATTTCAATATGAAATAATATGTACAACTGACAGCCACTTCCAACTTCATTTTCAAGTCCAAATAGTGCTGTCTCCCTAACATCCCAAAATACAATTTTCAGATTGTTTTAAAAAACAAGCTATTCCAAGGAATGCAAGAAGAAAAAACAACAGAGGGAAAAAACTTCAAAGAAAGAAAGCTTTTCTGCTCATAGTTTTGTCATATCACATGCATGTCTGATGAATATATTTTCTATTTCAAATACTTACAAGCTTCTTGTGGCAGTGACCAGGCTGTGAATGAAATATTTGCTCCTCTTTCTCCTGATCACCTAAAATTGCGTTTTGTCTTAAAATAGGTGTTTCTCTATTACTCTCATTTCCTTTCGAGTTTTTCAAGTCACCAACTGGCATTTCAGACCCAACCTGCAAGGCCTTACTGCTTTCTGCTGCAGCCAACTCCTGTAAAAGAAAAGGCCAAAGGTCTGTCTATTAACACAAGGCAAATGCCAACACATGGACTAGGATAATATTCAATTTAATTTTTACTCATTAAATTCTTACGCTCTCTGAATGCTTTACACTAACAATTTCTAGCTTTCAAATATTAAACTGCTATAAAAAGACAGGAATACAAAATGCTATTCACAATATGGAAAGACCAAACAGGTTTACTTGTCAGCTGCTGTAATTCAAGTTTCCTCTTGTCACATTAAATATTGTGTTTTGTCTCTGAATTACAGAATATTATGGTTTATTCTTTTACTTCCCTTTTCTTGCTTTGAAAAGGACCTTGAGTCCAAATACAACAGAACACTAAGGGCTCAATCTAAATCCTAAGATGTTCAACTTTTCTAAAATACTAATCCTGTCAAAAGGAAACTAGAAGGAAGAAAAGCCTAAGTAAAGCTTGTCAAGCTGGAATGTCAGGCAGGGAAACATTACAGAGCTGCCAACAGCTCTAGAGGAGGAACTTGGTAAAATGGTGATGCCTTACACCTTAATGAGGAAATTGGATACTTGTTAGAGAATATTCATATGGCCTCTCACAAATCTGACATTTTTGACTGTAAGCGGTAAATCAGAGGTATCTTTTATAAAAAGCTACAAGATACAATAGGTCTTACCAATAATTTTCAACGCATCCTGCTGCCTTGGCTTAGAGCTTCACTTCTGGTGGATGAGAAGCTTGAGAGGACCCAGCAGGGTGGGCCTGCAGCCCAGAAATAACTGTGTCCTGGGCTGCATCACGACAAGCATGGGCAGCAGGTCAAGGGACGTGATTCTCCCTCTCTGCTCCCCTCTCATGAGACCCCACCTGCAGTGCTGTGTCCAGCTCCAGGCTCCCCCAATATCAGCAGGACATGGACCTGCCCAAGGGCACAAAGATGCTCTGAGGGCTGGAGCACCTCTGCTCTGGAGACAGGCTGAGAGAGTTGGAGTCGTTCAGCCTGAAGAAGAGAAGGCTCCAGGGAGACCTTAGAGCCCCTTCCAGTGCCTAAAGGGGCTAAGAGAGCTAGAGAGGAACTTTTTACAAGAGCAAGTAGTGACATGACAAGGGCTAATGTTTTTAAAGGGAAAGAAGAGAGATTTAGATTAGACGTCATGAATAACTTCTTTCCTGGCAGGGTGGTGAGGCACTGGCATAAGGTGCCCTGAAAACCTCTGGATGTCCCATCCCTGGAAGTGTTCAAGGCCAAGTTAGATGGGCTTTGGAGCAATCTGGTCTAGTGGAAGGTGTTCCAGCTCATTCTGAACTGGAGGATCTTGAAGGTCCCTTGTGATCCAAACCATTCTATGATTCCATGACTGTGCTGGTTTAGAGTTAACCAGCAGGGGAAATGAACTCAACTCAAAGGAGAGATTATAAGTCAGAATAACAATTTACTAAAATAATACAGTAAGTACAATCATACAAACAAACAATTGGTCTTAACCCACAAAACCCAAATGTATAACCCAGTTCCCTGGGGCATGAACAAAGTGGTGTTCCTTGGGCCCCGCTTGAGTCCAAAGTAAAGGGAGAGGGGAAGAACCTGCTGGTGGGAGAGCTGTTGCCGTCTGGTCAAAAGTGGTGATTGCAGTGAGATGCTGGTGGGAGAGCTGTTGCAGTCTGGTCAAAAGTGGTGATTGCAGTCCAGTGGTGGTCTAAGTCTGGTTGAGAGCGATGAGCTGCAGTCTTTCTCTGGATCCCACAGAGTGGTTAAAAAATGTTCCAAGACTCCAAGATTATATATCCTCCAGTTCAGGCAGGAATGTTCAGTGCTCCCCTCAGGGCGGGGAGTTCCACAAAGGGTGTGAGGACAAGAGCATCCTCCTATCTCACAGGCCTCTTAACACCTAGTTTATAGCCTGAGGAGTCAGGCTCTATGGGCAGAGGGTGCGAATAGTCTATTGACAACAATAGTCTAGCTTCTGGGAAATGGCATGGAAGGCTATAGAATACACAGTTTTGGGTTACACCCACCATGATGAACTGGTCTTCAGCTGTCCTAACTAGGACAATGACTCAATGATTATCAGAAATAAAAACAGGTGATCCTTGGTCCCTTAGAGACCAAGGTATGAATGACTGGAACAATACTATGCCAAGAGGAAACACTGTGGAAATCTGATGTGTGTCTATTAACTCTTCAAAACAACAGCAAAGAAACTAATGCAGTCTCTGGATGTCAACATGGAACTTAATATGGAACAAACAGCATTATCCTGGCTAAAGACTATTCCTGCTCTCGTCAACTAATAGACCTCCTGCATCCTGTCACTCAGAAAGAGGCCTGACAACCTTTAAAGTGCTGAGCACTGTGGCTCTTGGAAGGCTTTTGAATCAGGCCTGAACTCTGTCAGCACTGAAACTTCCAGCTTCTGGGAACTGCAGAAATGACAATTTTTCTCATGGATGTAAATGTATCCACTCATATTTCCTTCATGAGACTACACAGTAATAGCAAGAAGGAATACCCAGAGAAAGGAATTTCTGTCCATAGCAATAATGGTAGTGTACAAGAACAGGGAAAACCATGGAGAGCAGCACCTATGCAATACCATAAAATGTACAAACTTGCCAGTAAGCCATTCCTATACAATGTCAGGTCTGCAAATCCTAAAATTCAATGATGTTTTTTTGTATCACAGAAATGTTTATATCATGGCTAGGCTTCGCGAACGAAGATTTGGGAAGGCTCTATCCACATTTGCTACAGGCACGCTGGTGGCTTATGAGGCCAATACGTGACAGACAAATCCGATTGCAAAAGGCACAGCAGAAAGACTCCTTAGATGGTGTATTCTGCAATACACGGTTCTTTCTGCGTTGCCTTTTTTCCTCGAGGGTGATCCTGTGTGTGTTCTCGAAGGAGACAGCTGCGTTATAGATGGTGTGTCTCCAGGCCTCCCGATTTGAGGCCAGAGTAGACCAGTTATGGTGATCAATATGGCCAAGGTTGAGATGTTGTTTCAGGGAGTCCTTGTATCTTCTCTTCGGGGCTCCTCTCTTGCAGCAGCCAGTGGCAAGTTCACCATAAAGCAAGATCTTAGGGAGGCGGTGGTTGGTCCTTCATCCTGGAGACGTGCCCTGCCCATCGCAGCTGTGTTCTCATCAGCATGGCCTCAATACTTGTGACAGCTGTCTGCTCCAGAACAGACGTGTTGGTTACATAGTCTGACCAGTGCATGTTTAGGATTGTACAGAGGCAGCGTTGATGGAAGCGTTCTAGGAGACGCAGGTGGTGGCGGTAGATGACCCATGATTCGGAGCCATATAAGAGAGTCGACAACACTATGGCTTTGTAAACACTGATCTTGGTGCTTTTCTTCAAGTGTTTATTACGCCATACTCTTTTGTGGAGTTTTCCAAAAGCACTATATGCCTTTGCTAACCTGTTGTCTATCTCTCCGTCGATCTTACCATCTGAGGAGATGAGGCTACCGAGGTAATTAAACTGTTGGACTGATTTGAGCTCTGATTGGCCAATGGTGATGTGGGGATGATGGGGGATTTCCTGAGGTGCAGGTTGATGGAGGACCTCTGTTTATATATTCAAATACATATATACATATATACATATATACATACACACATGCATTTATAGAGACACAAAGAGAAATGAACTGTGAGAAAGTATTGCAAGAAGCACATGTTTAATTCAAAACATCATTTCCCTAATTCACATACAGAAGAAAACAGAAGGAACCACTTATTATATGTAATAATTTACAAACCTGTTCTTTCTCTAGAATTTCTTGGGCTTCCTGAAGTAGTTTTTTCTTGGCCTCTCTTTCAGCTCTGTTTTGCTCTTCATATGCCGTAGCTACCACAGCCATGATCAGATTGAAGAGATAAAATGAGCAGAGAAGGATGAATACCACAAAAAAAAAAAAGCAGGTCACTCCAGATGTACGGATAGTCTGTGAGGAAAAGGTAAAAGTTGTGATATATTCTTAACAAACTAACGTTTACAACACAATTTCAAACTAACTTTAAAAAATTTCTTTTCCTATGCAATACAAAGGGTTAACATACTGCACTATTTTTATTAAACAAGAGTAGGATCAGCCTCTAGTCCAAGTTATACAGAAGGTCTAGAAATACACCCAGTCAAGAGTTCCCTCAGCCTTGAAGTAAATGGATTTCAGCTGTTAAAATCCACTTTATGTTCACACCATGTTTTCTTTCTAGCATAACACCTCAAATATTCATAACAATACCTTAAACTGCACAGAAGAATTAATAAGACCCATTCTTAAAATTAAATTCAATTAAATATCTCCCAGCAAATCGGTTAAATGAACATCAAAGGTTAAGTTATGAGAAGACAACTTCAGCAGTGAAGAGCTATAGAGGTGACTACCTAAGAAATTAATGAAACTCAGAAATAAAGATGGGATTATCTAAACAACCATGAAAGATGTTATAATTACAGAATCAAGAGTCAATATTGAGAGTGATTATCTTACTCTTACATTTGCTTAAATGGCAGCAGAGGAGATGGCTCAAAATTAAGCTCTGAGACATTCAAATGACAAAAAGAAGTTATATCTATTCTAAAAAAGAAGTCTTAAAAAAGGTTGATGGAAAAAAAAGTTAAAATGGACAAGGCAGAGGATAATTCTTGGCTAGCAAAGGCATTGCATAGACATAAGGGATCCAGAAAGTTGTCTGCATGCATTTTTATTGCATTTCTGATAAAAAAACCACCAGAATTCAAAAGTTACATTCAACTCTCTGAATCAAAACTTTAAGCCTCCAAATTTTTAGTATCAGTTGTCAAAAATGATCTGAAACTAAAGTGTTGAACCAAAAGGTTTGGTGAGGAGTCAGGACTTAAAAGGAAGAGGAACAGAGAAGGCAACAAGTCCTCACGCTCCCTGCAGCAGCACTGAGCTCACTGGCTGGATCTCCTGTATATCCCAATCCTTGGGTGGTTCCATACTCATATTTCACTCTTAGCCACTGACCCCAGTGTGTTCTCCTACAGAACTATGGGCATTCCCAACAGGATTGCTCCCATTCCATGTCCCTTGCAGAAGGTGTTACAACTTAGTCACTTGAACCTACTTCCTTAATATTTACGTGGATTTTGAAGGAAATGTGGTGTCAGTAAGGTTAAAACCAGTAGAGATTTTTCTAGTGGCTCTGAATTGCATGTGTCAAGTCATTCTATCAGGTAATAAAAGTACCCACCTGTCTGTAGAGACGCTCCCAGGAATCCAGTGTCATCAGACGGAATACAGAGAGGAAGGCCCAGCCAAAATGATCAAAACTTGTATAACCAAAGTCAGGATTCTGCCCAACCTTCTGGCAGGTATAGTTTTCTGGACACTCTTTCCTAACCCCAAAATAAAGATTAAACAATATTTACTTGGAGATTTAACAGTACCTGAAAGCACCCAAAAGACAACACCAGTTTTGTTCAGTTTATCTGAAAGTCCATTTCATTATTCCCCAATTTAATTCTGCCAGAAGGGCTGATTTATATCAAACCATCCTAGAAAGCCATTTGTCTAATCATAGTAAACTGGACAGAAATCTTAGTGTAGGACTCTACCCTGATGTAGGATATGTTCAAACAAATACACAGAGAGGGGGAAAATGGAAATATTTTTAGTTTTAAATAATTCACCAAGATGAAGAGAGAAGAGTTTATTAATATCTAACAGGTCTTTACTGATCTCTTCTTCTCCTCATTTATATCATTCTACCTTACCATTACATTCCCAGTGGTTAGCAACAAAGTACATACATAACTGGTTGCATCCTTGTACTTCATTCTTTTTCTGAGGTGAAATATATGCCTTTAACGACACACATGCACCCTATCTTCCTGAAAAATCCTCACCATTCCTTTAGACCAGAAATAAAACCACAGGACATCTGGAGGAACAAATTAAGAAAGTACTAAAACTGCTTTGTTCACTTACTCGGGATCTGAACTGAACCCACAGAGCAATATGTCAGAAGAGCCATTCATTCTGTGGCAGATATCTAATAAAAAATAAATCAAGGAATCATAAAATCAGAAGTTGTCAATTTGCACAGCCTTCTGACAGGAAACCATACATTTACTGCACTTGATAAACACCCTGATGGATCAAAGCTCTGGGAAGGATCCTTTCACAACAAAGGATGTATAGGGCTGATTCTCAGCAGATCTGTCTCTGTGACAGATTAAAAAAAATAAGAACTCTTTACTGCACAACTCACAATGTAAGATTTCATTTGGTCTCTGCTAAAAGTAAGAATCGCTGTGAGAAGTAGGCAAAATCCCTGAAATACAGAAAAAGTGATGGAAAAATAACCATTCCCTGTGCAGTACCCCTAAAATTAGGATCCCTGTACCATGCAGAGGTTAAAAGGCAAATGCTTATAGAAAACTCAGCCCATCCTATCCCACAGCCTGCTAATCTTTCTCCAAATCCAAGATTCACTAATTTCACATTCACTGGTCCCAGAGACTTCCTATTAAGACTCGTGCAAATGGAAGGGTTTTCCTTCTTGGGAGAAATACATGCAACTATAGTTTAACATACCTCTGAAATTCAAGACATTCATAGGAAGATACACAAATTATGTAAAGAGAGAAAAGAATAACATTTACCTTCATCACTTGGTACATAGATCTTGGGATCCTTACATAATGAGTCATTGTACACAGTATTATTGAGGACACATTTAAATCTTAAATTGCCCATAAAAAGCTGGAGGCTTATCAGAGCAAATATACTCAAGCAAAATATAGTAAAGATCATCATGTCAGCAAGTTTCTTAACAGATTCAAAAAGTGAATTTACGATGATTTTCAGACCTAGAAAAATAAGATCCAATAATGAGCAAAATGAGAAGAGGAATGCAGTGACATTCCCATATGACAAGACACAGTAGTTGCAAGGATGTTAAAAACAATCAGAGTAACTTGGTATGTAACTTCTGAGTATTAAATGAGGTGAAACAAAGCATAGCAGTGACTAAAGCATTTTCCCTACATTTCCTAATCATAATTTCTTTGGCTTCTGTTTAGTACTAACACTAATTTTGCTATCTTGCAAATTCTAAATTAAGATGGTATCTTAGCAAAGTCTTACAAACTTTAATGAACATGGACAGATTTCTGTGCTTGATTTACACTAAACAAGTACTTCACCCTGTGCCAAAGACACATTACAATGACAAAGAGGGTGACTGTTTCCTGGGCTGTGTTAGGCAAAGCTTGGCCAGCAGGTCAAGGGAAGTGATCCTTCCTCTCTACCCAGCCCTGGTGGGGCCACAGCTGGACTACTGGCTCCAGTTCTGGCCCATGGACACACTGCAGAGTCCAGAAAATGGGCACAAACATGGGGAAGGGACTGGAGCAACTCTGCCACGAGGAAAGGCTGAGCTGGGCCTGGTCAGCCTGGAGAAGAGAGGGCCCAAGGGGGATCTCCTCCATGTATGCACAAATCTGAAGGGAGATTGCAAAGAGGATGGATCCAGGTGCTTTTCAGTGGTGCCCAGTGCCAGGACCAGAGGCCATGGGCACAAAATGAGACATGGGATGTCCCATCTGAGCATCAGGAAACAATTTTCTACTGAGAGGGTGACTGAGCACTGGCACAGGTTACCCAGGGAGGCTGTGGAGTCTCAATCCTTGGAGATTCACAAAAGCTGTCTGGACTTGGTCCTGGGTAACCAGCTCTCAGTGGCCCTGTTTGGGCAGTGAGGCTGGACCAGACGACTTCCAGATGTCCCTTTCAAACTCAACCATTTTGGGATTCTGAGAAAATGCCTTATATATAAACTTAAGCCCAATACTGAGGCAGAATAATTGAATCTGATATATGATATAAGCAGACAGTGATATCCAGGATTTTTCATAAGAAAAAAAGTCAAATTATACTTGATCTCTGTTCTCCAAGCTGAATATGAAAGGAAAAGTATTATGTGTGGTTTGACAATAAAATTAAACACTTTCAATGTTTAATTCCTGCTACAATTCCAGAGTTAAATCAAAACTATATTTTCAATTACATAGAAGAGGTAAAGTTACTATATATTATGACAATATATACAGTCATTGATAGATTTTCAAATGAATTTTTGCAGGTAGACCCTGAAATCATCCTTTGGTATCCTAGTTAGGGGTATGACTTGGAAACATATCAAGTATCTGGATGGTATATGCAACATACCACTGAAAGTATTGCACTGAATCCATATAGTGGCTGTGGTCAGCAAGGAAACAAATGAAAGTCTTAACTATTGTGAAGTCAGCATTCTCAGGAAGAAACCAGAGAAGTTTAAGCCAATGAATCTTAGCAAGCTAATTAAGCTAAGGAAACAGAAATATGGGGGTATAACCATATTATGTTAAGAGAACACATCAAATAGAGGAGGCTGCTCCAGGAAGACTAAGGTAAAAAGGCAAGGGAACTGGGCTAATTAAAATTGAACATTAGTGTTGGGATAAAAAATGCAGAAAATGAATTTGCCTTTGTCAAAATCATTTGGAGGAAAGATGAATAAAATAATTCTGTTAGGGTGCTGCTGAGAGTTACTACAGACTGTAAAACAGTCACACCTTGAGATCCCATCAGCAGTCACACAAGGTGACCAGAAAGCTGAGGACAAGAACAGGAGAAGAATCAGAATCAGCAGACTGGTGAAATGGAGAGGATATCAGTAAGATTGTTCTTTACCTGGTGTTACTGAAATGGCTTTCAAAGTCCTCAGTACTCTGACAGATGCAAAAAGTGGAAGACCGCCTAATGCTATAAATGTAGCAATGTACCTATAAAATGAAACCACATGTAACTGAATGGCAAGGATGTAACTTTTCAAACCATAACCTTGTTGAGCCAGTCTATGACTATTTTTCTCTTTGCACATATGCAAATGGTGGTTCAAGCACAGTAACTCTTTAGCAGGTAGGAGGCCAAACACTCTCAGGAATTTCAGCAACATCAGATAGTATTTTATCAGTGGTTTTGTCCCTCGAGTGTAAAACAAAACTGAGTTTTACTTACATTATGATAATAATAGAAAGATCCAAGTAGTTCCACGGATCTCGAAGAAAAGTAAATTCATTCCAAACAAATCCTCTTGCTACTATTTTTATCAATATTTCAATAGAATATATGGCAGTAAAAACATTTCTGAGGAGGAAAGGGTATATTAGGATTATAGAAATAAAAACGTTAATGAGATTGAGTCACATTCAGGCACATTCAGGCATTTCCTAAGATTTAGCCCCTACATGGACTAAAAGTAGACAATGTGAAGTAAAATAGGCTGATTACACTACTTTCAGAAGCATCATGGCTGTAAGAAGATGTGTTCCTTAATTCTAGTAAGATTCAGATAGTAAATCTGTAACCACAAAAGTTCACAGAAGCCTACGATATTATTTCTGGGTGAAGGAGAGCTCACACTTCCTTAGCAAACTTTTTTAGCACTGTGTTTGTGTTCTAAAGCAGGCTGGAAAATTTCAAAGCCTCAACATTCTGACAGAACAATAGAACGAAAGAGCAATTGAACAAAAAATTGAAAAAAACTTTCAGCCTGTGAAGTTTGCGCATTTTACACATTTAGTCTGAGAAAAACTCTGTCGTGGAAAGTAAACCTACAGAAAATTAAGCTATTCTTATCACCATGTTTATCCCAAGATAAAAGGGGCTCTGGAGACATTTTCAAGATTTAATTCTAGAACAAGTCAAGTTGCACTGGATACAGTACACAAGTACAAAGGGTAGCAAGACATTACAAAGAGATGCCTTTATAATGGGAACAACTGACCCAGGAGTGTCACCAGGAAACAGGAAGAAAGAACAGAATGGACATTTATCCCTTTCTAGTTTTTGCATGAGCCAACCATAACAGACATTCAGGTTACTGCTGTAGAATGAGAGATATTAAGTTAGAATTCTACCCCACAGTCTCTCTAAAAGTCTCATTCCTTAAAAGAAAAAATGGGCCAACCTTCTATGTCACAGCAGATGGCAAAATTAGCCAACATAGAGGAAAGGGCACATGGTGTGAGCCTCTGAGAAAAGGCACTGAAGGTCCACCAAAGACTGTGAGATATAATAACAATCCTCAATCTTCCTCAGAGGTCTGACTGAGAATTTTCAAGGCCCTGAATTAGATCACCACATTGTTTAAATTTTTCAGTTTTTCATGTAAGTATCCATGGAAAAAGAGGGAACATAGAGCCACTGAGATACTTACTCAATCCAGATGAGTGGTAGTGGAATATCAGGTACAGCCATAAGCACACAATTGAATAACACGGTACATAAAATAAAGACAGCAAAACATGTGAATAGTAAGTTAAGGAAAAAATGCTACATTATAAAACAATGAAGTTCACAGAAGGTCCTGTTTTCCACAGAAAAAGCATACAGACATTCAAATAACAACTTTGTTTTTGAATATGCTCAGGACATTTCATGTGTTTTTCAGAGAAATTAAGTTAGAACTTAAGTGGGACATAACATGTTTAACAGAAGAGATGAGAAACATAAATTAATGAAAACCAGTTGAAAATGCTTCATTACTAATAACCAATATTCTTGGAAACTGGGATTCCATATCTACATGTTAGCAAAACACACCCCTGCTCTGCAGGAGTTCAGAAAGCTTTCTCACTTTGCGTGGTAGGCAGTGAAAACATGCATAAGAAAAAAACATTCTTTCATAAAAATTCACCAGTCATCTAATAAAACTGTTTGGGGTGTTTTTTAAATAAACATGGTTCTTAAATGTAAGGTTTAATTGAAAGTGAATAGTAAATTTAGTAATTTCTAATAGTAGGAATGCACATTCAAAGTCTGACATAAGTTCCACTAAAAGGGCCTATTTTTAAGAACTAATAATTCCAAATAAGTAGAGATGTTCGGCAGAAAAAGCAGAAACTACTCACTTGGTGGTTTTGCATCTGCAAATCCTTCACATTCTGATATTTTCCAAACTACAGTTCTATTGTTTCAAAAATATGAAAGATGGGCACTCTTCTGAACATTCTAAACTTGAGTGTGGAACGTATTTCTTAGGAAAACATGAGACTCTTCAAGCAAAGCTTCACCATAAATCCCATCTTTCATATCCTAATAACAAGGGTTATTAAGTTAGTCCCTGGTTTGCTTTGTTTGTTAGTTTGTGTGTTTTTAATTTAACCTTGTGACCACAGCAGAGATTTCGAACAAGTTCTGGAAAAGGGCTGCAATATCATACCATAGCCTCTAAAGGTTGTTTCATACCAATATCTGCAAAATTGATTTTAAATATCAGTTTCTACCAACATCATGGAAATATCTCAGCTGTTGTAACATTAGATTCAACAAAACTTTTAAAAAATCTCTATCACAGCCATATGTATAACACAGTTTATGTTCACATTCATATAAAAAGAGGAACAGAATGACAGAAAATGATACAGAATATTTTAAAATTCAAATAAGGGAAACCAATGAAAGGATATGAATTGGTCAGAATTTTAATTGCTGCTTTTCTGACGGGATTAAAAGGACCAAATATACACAAGGCAGGTGTGGCAGTAAACCGGAAAATAGTCCTCTTTTTATTTAGCACCATAAAAGTCTACAAAGAAAAGATTCATAGGATATGAAATATTTAAAGGAATTAAAATTTCCCCAAAAAGGAAATGTTCAGGTTTTCAAGTCTGCATCTAGAACTATATTGAACTGCAATTATGGGAAAAGCTTTCCTGTTTTCTTACTTGCAGTTGTGACCTGGCCATACACATTTGGAAGGAAAGAGAGCAGCTCTATAAAAGTGCATTATTGCCTGAGAGGAAGAAGCAGTCATGAGAATGAACGTGAAGAGCAAGCAATCATATTCCCTTGGTCAAAGTAATTAAACTACTTAAAGCAATTAACTAGTAATTACTATTCTAGGACTGCAAAAATGGTCACAGTCACACTCCAAAGTACCTTACTCTTGGATAGTTTTATAGGCTACAAAATCTTATTTACAAAATAGACATTGGATAAGACTGCCAGAATCCCTGACATCCACAGGAAAAATTAAAAATTTGAAGTATCCCAAATTATCAAGCAACACTATAAATTCCTTCTAAGCTACCTCAAGTTCCATGCAATTCTGTACTTGTGCTACATGTAAAAATGAAATATCGTGAATGAAAAACACAGCTTCCTAATGTACATTCTTCAACTGAATCAGCCTCAGTTTCTCTTCATCAACACTATTACTTTGATTACTTGGAGAAAACAAATCTCTGGAAGAACAAAGTCTTCTGCATGTTCTCCCATTCAGTTATTATATTCCAATGCCTTGCTGCTCATTTCATAAAGACAGCAGCACAGCACTGCATGGAACCTCCTGCCCTTCAGGTCAAGTCCCCCTCAACAGTAAGCAATCATACAACAGACATTTAATTGTGGAGGGATTCCTACAGCATCTACTTTAGACACTCCCCCAGGCAACAACACCAACCCCTTTGCAATCGCATGGAGGATTTGCACTATAAATATGGTATAATAAACAAAGCCAACGACACATAAAATAACAGAAAATTAATTTACAACAATGTAAATACATGGGTTTGTTACACAGAGTGCTGGAAATATCTCAAACATGTTTCCCCTAATTGGCATAATCTTTGTAATTCAGTGAAAGCATCTGCAATTCAAAAATGATCTACTCTTGGACAGGCACTGCTTATACCACAGGCATCATAGAAATTGCTCTGCAAAACAAAGCATCCCTTATCCCAGAATATATTTCCTGTAGAACTGTATCAATCATGTGTATTATGTCTTCATCATTAAATCTGACTGCTGACTGAAACTGAAGATACCTCTTCATGCCATAAAGCAGAGAACACCTTAGCACTCCTGCCCCAAAAGATGTCAGGAATGTTGAAAGACCTGTCTGCACAACAATCAAAACCCAGCATCTCCCAGCTAGAGCTTTTACTGTCTCTTAAGAGTTCAGCAGACAAAGTTAAATCAAAGAAATGCTTTTGGAAGTTTTAACCTTGTGGTCACTGTAGTACAGATCAAAATCCTCCAGGGGTTCCCCAATGAGCTCTGATGGAATGTCCCCATAAAGGGATGGCAGCTTTTTGCAGATTTGCAGATCAAGCCGGGGAGTAAGTTGTTCTTCTTCAACTCCTTGGTCCTTATTCTTCTCTTTTTCTTTGTCTGGCTGCTTTTTTTTCTCAGCAATTCTTTGCTCAATTGCAGCCAAAGACTCAGGGGTGAAACGTCGAAAGCTGTTAGTTTCTGATGACCAATACCAGTGATCCATTTTTCCTTCTGAAGGTTTGTTTCCAGTGCTAGAGGCAATTTCAGACAAAAAGCTATGAACAATTAGAAAATAACAGAAATAATACACAGCTTTAGACTACTACCTGTTAGATAAATGATTTCTGACTTCTGTGTATCCCTGCATCAAAATAGAATAGAATAGAGTAGAACAGGAATTTCAGCTGGAAGGGACCCACAACAACCATTCAGTGCAACTGTCTGAGCAATTCAGGGCTGACCATGTTAAAGCTGTTCCTGAAGGCACTGTCCAAGTGCCTCTTGAGTACTGACAGGCTTGGGGCATGGACCACCCCTCCAGGAAGCCTGTTCCAATGTTCAACCCCTCTCTTGGTAAAGAAAGGCTTCCTAATGTCTCACCCAAACCCACCCCCAGTGCAGCTTTGTACCATTCCCACACATGCTGTCACTGGATACCAGGGAATGAAGCTCAGCACCTCCCTCTCCACTTCCCCTCCTCAGGAAACTGTAGAGAATGTTGAGGTCACCCCTCGGCCCCCTCTTCTCCAAACTAGACAAGTCCAAAGCCCTCAGCCCCTCCTCACAGGACATTCCTTCCAGCCCTCCCACCAGCCTTTTTGCCCTCCTCTGGGTGCATTCAAGGACCTTCACATCCTTCCTAAATTGTGGGGTCCAGAACTGCACGCTGTGCCCCATGTGAGGGAGGTCACCCCTGTGTTTGCTCTGTTTGATGCACCCAGGATATAAGGCAAAACCAACTAGAAGCTCATTCATTTAAAAGAAAGAGTAATGTAAAACAAACCCCCAACAAAGATCAACACCTAATTCTTTGAAACACTCTGCATTTTTCATTGCTGAGGTCCAGCTGTGCTATTTCTGTCTTGTGAGCTCACTTATGGACCATAGGTGTTAGAGGATCAATACCCTCTTGCAATTACAGCTCTCTTCTTCAGATGCCGATATATTCTTTTAAAAAGAATATGCAAGCAATAATCTTTGCACAACCATTTTATTTGGGTTTATGGGACTCCAGTGGTTTTTTTTTTCCACCTCTGGAAATTTACAAGCAAGTTCAGATCTGATCAGGAACCACAGCTCAGAGATTAGAATTTGCCATGGTAACAAAATGGAAGCATATAACCAAAGAACTGGTACTTTGCCAAACCACACAGACCCATTTCCAATTGAAAGCTCAAAAGATAAAGTGAAAATCAAGATGCTCTTTCTTTTTTTTTAACTTTTAATAATTCTAAGAAGATCGAGTTGATCTTCAAAGCAATTTTAAGGACAACAGAGAGACTGAGCTTTTAGGGAGCTATATTGACTGTAATAAATGAAACAAAGAAAACTGTTTTAGCAAATGCAAACATTGTTTTAATATTAAGGATTTGGGAGCTGAATTTTTGAAAAAAAATGAAGACTGAATCTGACAAAAGCAGTGATCAAAAGCAAAAAACCCTTACACATTCCCTTCAGCAACAGTGACCAGAAGTCATAATTGGACAAGCATTCATGGACAACGTGAGAGGATTTCTTCAACAGACCCGTGCCAGCCACATACAAGTGCTCATATAGAACAGCAGACTTTTGGGCCTTTCAACAACTGCCAAGTATTCCACAGAGACTGATCAAATTTACTGAACAAATGACGTGCAAAGCAATAGAAAGAGATGAACAACAACTCATTAAATGAAGCAGACACTGGGCACTACTAAAGTACAATTTGCTATTGAAATTTCTTAAGATAAAAGCTGAGCTTTAAGATAATTTTCTAGAATAGCAAAGTTATGTCAAAAAATGAATGTATTAATACAAAGTGTTAAGAGACACAATTTACAAGATGCTTCCTGGGGCAATGACTTATCACTAGAGATGATAACTAACAGATTTAGAGTTTTGGATTGAAAAACAAAATACAAATTCAAGCCTTATACACAACTCCTTGATTTGGTTCCATTTATACAAATTTCAAAACTCCTTTTATCTCCCTAAAAGCACAAAGAGTTCCTTTTAGGTGTTGCAAGGTAACAGCAATCAAACTATTGACCAATAGATCTCCAACAGTCCATAGAAGTGGAATTTAAACTCATAGAACTGCACAGTAAAACACAAGCAAAGTCAGTAAGGGGCATTTTTGAGGAGTTTCTCGAGATAGGAAAAATAGAAGGAACATAAACATAAAAATGTCCTTATTTATGTTTCAATCTAGTTTTACATGTATTATAACCACTTCTGAGTCCCAAATTATTTCTATCCATTCTCTTCTCAAGAGCCACCCACCGAATATTTCCTGTGAGCACCTGGATCTGAAAAAAACAAGGAGTAAACTAACTGCTTAGTTTGGTTTTAGGATGCATTTAGTAGAATCTTCCACAGGGGAATAAAGATGTGTTCATTTCTTCATCTGGAATAAGAAAAAAAATGAGAAAGCAACTCAGAGCAACACATTAGGAAACAGGACAGACAAAACTCTCTTTTCTATGCTGTACAATACCTTGCCAAAAGCTACAGCTATCACCTACTCCGTTTTCAAAAAAAGTAAATACTTCAATAATTATCAGCAGACTTAACAGATTTTAGTCCTTTATGAAATCAAACTTGGGCATTTTAGAGGGCTACTGCTGTTTCTAAATTGCGTGGCCATTTCTTCCACCTAACACTTTGTCCCCCATTCTCCACTTCACACTCCTACCCCCAACCCAAGAAAACTTTTTGGTTTGGAGTATTTGGATAAATATCTACTACTGGGTTGTTTTGAGGGGTTCTTTTGGAGGGACTGTTGTTGGATTTGGTTTGTTTTTTTAACAAATGTAATATACAAAGTTATTCACAATATCAAAATATTAATATAATATTTACTATACTATAATATAATCACTCATTACTTCCAAAATCAGAAATGTATGTAACCGGCAGGACTGTGCATTACTTAAACATCCTGAAAAAAATCACCAGTCACCTTCCAGAATTTCTGGGAGAAAGACATTCCAGATTTGTGTAGTTAAAGAAAATTCACTATGTCAAGATGAGTATAACAGTAAGATTAAAGATTACTACAGCTGATTTGAGGAATGCCATGCATTTCCTGAGACAACAAAACAAGACAAAAGGTAGTCAGTAATTAATATGAGAAATATATCAATGTTTAGTAAAATAATTTCCTGACACATGGATGTTACAGGAAGAGCTACACATTTACAGCAATATAGTGATTCTACATTAAAGGCACGTTTTCTTATGCAGTTGCTCCCTGTACTTCAAATAAAACCACACCTAAGACTTAAAAACATGTCTGTACATATTTTTATATATATACACACACGTATATGTGCATCCCTAAATATTTTGATATAATACATTATAATATCTAAATTAAGAAATAGGCAATTGAGATTTCACAGAATCAAAATGCTTACAACATCCCCTTCAAAATAAAAAACCTTCACACTGCTTTCTGAAGCTAATGTTGTCTGGTTTTTATCTCCAAAGAGACAGAAAATCTTTGTTTTCTCACCTTCACCGTTCTATTCCCAAGAACATCCTTGCTCCCTGGCCATTGCCCACGCAGAAAGTTTTCTTTTGCATTGGGATGCCTGGGGGACGGATGGAGGGAAGAGCATGGCTGTGTTTCTAACAACAATAAATGAAATTTTCTAATTGTCACGTTGAAAGGTGAGAGTTTAGATTTTGCCTGTCGGTGCCCCCAGGAAAGTCGAGACCCTGGTGTCCGACAGCCTGTCAGCATCTCGTAATGAGACCCTTCACCAACAGAGTCATGAGGTCGGAGGGCACCTCGACACCTTTGTTAGGGGGGACTCAACAGAGAAAAAACCCCTCAGTGGGTCCTGCCAAGGTGTTTTCTGCTCCCTACAACTGCAAGGACTCACTTTAACAGTTTAGGGAATAACACTTTTTATTAATACAATTTGAGACAGGTTAATAAGGTTCAAAGGTTGTCAGTGATAATGCAATCTACTGATCCAGATATTGAGCAAGTACAGGCTCTGATACAAAGCAATCTGCTAATATGCTATGGGGTAAGCACAAGCAAAAGCCTTAGTTCTAAAAGCAACATTTAATGCGCGTAGAGTGTAGTTCTTACCCAAGGCATCCCTCTGGGGAGAGAAGATGGACTCAGCCCGTTGACCGATCCCAGCAGTTTCGGTGGAGGTCTTCTCCCACTTTCCCCCTGTCCACAACCTACTTTTATACTACTTTGTTTGGGTTTGGGTGGAGTTTGAGTGGCTCTAGTCAGAAATACCTTTTGTTTCTGATTGGTCTACGTAATGGGAGGGGGTGGTGGTTGCGGCAGCATCTGAGGAAGGGGTTTGATGTGGCTGTTGGCTTCAGCAGCAGAACATCTTGATTCTCCCTTGTCAGACAGACACTGTACGGTCTCAGTTCCACAATGTTCTCCCATTCTGCTGGGATTAGAATGGAGGGGGTCACAGAGTCTCCTCTTGCTTCCACACTCCGTTCTGTTCCTCTGAGCAGATGTTTAACATCGTATTGGGAAGCATGTTGACCTCAGTCTGTCCAGGGAGTTGCAGTTGCTTTTTACCCTGAAATTCTGAATCCCATCTAGGTTTAACTCTCCCCATCATCCCACAATGATCTCACTGACAACACTGTACAAATGGAAAAAGTGCTTGGGTGATACCTTTGAAGAATAATCACCTAAGTATTAATCCACGATTTTCTTTCTGCTGAAATTATAGTTACATGTATGAAAAGCAAAGAGAGATTTTTGTTCAATTGGAAATATATGTGTAAATATAAGAAAGCAAAAGGTTTCCTGTTTCAAAAGTCATTCTGAGGTTTTAACCAGCTGAACTTTCAGGCATGCATTAAAATATTTGCACCCAATTTCCCTTGTAGCAAAAGGTTTTGGTTAGAAATTAGAGTTATATATAACTGTGTTTCATTCCTGAATTTCTATTTTTTATTATTCCCAGGCTATGGTGTATGTTCATTATACCTTTTACAGACAAAATCTGAAAGTCAAATATATTATCTCTTATATACAAGATCAGAGCCCAAAATACATTTAGTATCACACTATGCCATATTTTCGATTAAAAAATGCAAGCCCTTTCTGAGCAAAATAAACCCCACAACATTTATCCTCAGATCTGAAATTGCTTGTATTTATTTAAATAAAATGTATAAAGCCTGCTAGCAACAGATATTAGACAGTAACACAAACACATTAATGGCAAGACCTGAAGGTATTTCTCTTAGTTACATCAACAGAATCCATTACTCTCTAAAGTTTTTTTCTTCTTTATTGAGTAGGATGTGAATCTTTTCTGATGATAAGAGTTACTGTGGGTTTTGCTGGAAGAATTCTACTGAAGGAACTATGCTATCCTTAAAAGCCAGGCCGCCCTAATGAAGGCAAACACACAAACAGTGATCAAACACTTTGCTTGATTGGTACCATCAGGGAAGGAAACAACTGAAAGTGGCTTTAAAAGAAATAAAACCCTAAGTGTCCTGTGGGGCAAGCAACAGTAAGACATTTTTTTTGCAGTGTGAGTTATTTTTCCAGAAAGCAAGAGAATGTTCTTGAGATCAGTTCAATTAAGAGAGTAGAATTTTAAAGATCACTAAAGCATCACTATAATGGCACCGTAACTGCCATCGTCAGAAACATCCACATTCATAATGTTGCACCAGCTCAAACCATGAAATGGAAAAAGGATCTCTACCTGCACATATTTATTCTGCTGCATCTTCTGCATCCATCTGTCCCTGTGAAAAAAAAGGCTCAGGGAGTAAAGACAGACTCCAACAGAGCCCTCTTTGCACACTGTAATATCTACAATCTGAAAAGAGAGAGCACAGACAACTAGATCTTTATCTGCAGCACTTTAGGACTTGCTGCTAACACCAAAACATTTAGACAGGTATTTTTTCTTGTGCTGAGAAGGGGGCAGAAAACCAGCCTCATAGTAACAGCATTGTTTTCTTCCCACTTTCATTCATTATTCCTCAGAATACTGAGTGAAAAAAAGTTTAACAACAAAAAGACAATGATCGTTATAGAAATTACTAAAATTAATTTCATTCTAGAAATTACTGTTAATTTAGTCCATGTCTTGATATTTTCGCCTTAAGGTTTTTGATTTTTCTAATTTTTATAAGTTTTAGAAGTAGTTATGTAGAAAATGTAGATTTTAGAAGCAGTTGCATTTATTCCCTTACCCTTACCCTTAGCACAGTAGATACACATTCCCCAACCCTCTTACCCCATACCATGCTCCCCATATCAACTACACCTTGAATTCCATTTAAGCATGTTTAGTCTCTCTCCTAAATAGGCCTTCTACTGTTTAAGAACATTTGTTCCCTAGCCTGAAACCTCCAGATACAGTCAAGAACTGTGTGACTGTGTGCACTCTGTACTCTGAGGAAGACCGAAGTGATGAAGTAAAGGGTCCCAGGACGATCCCAGACCTAATTCCCAAGAGTTGGGCTGGGGGTGGACCAGGGTAAAGGGTGGGGGATGGATAAAATCAGGGATTGGACAGACAATACTATAAAAATTGTAACACTGGATCGGAGAGGGCGCGCGTGTCTTGTAACCGCATTGCCTTAGAGACATCATTAAATCCTTTTTTTTACATTATCTCCATATTAAGTTGCCTCGGAGTTTTTTTTCCTCCCTGAGTTTTAGGCATCAACACGGATCTATCTCTTCCATTAACTGCAAAGTACAACCCTCTTCTTTTTTCCTCCTTATTGGCAGAGCACAAGACAAATATTTTTTTTGGTAGCACTAGCAAACCACCATTAGTTTAATGACTAAGAGTATATAGATATCAAGAGTGGAAAAAGCCACAGATTTTTGCATATTTAAATATATTTTGTAACGGTGCCTTAACTCTAAACGTTAGTAGCTGCTTTAAATTACAGATCAGATAAATGCAAGCATTAAAGATATCAAGGCAATTGGCAGTTCCTGCACACTGCATGACCCTCTTATCCTCAAATTCTATCCAGCTGCCTCATCCACCAGCTTCCCCCTACTGAGAAATGCTCTGTGGTATAATCCTGGAAATCTGTGTCTCCTGTTCAGTGGGAAAACAGACACTTCACACGTTCCTCTCTCTTAAAGGGAAAAGGATTCACAAAGGTTTCTCTTCCTATTTTTCGAATTTATGGGAATAAGACAGCTATTTCAGTTCCTATCAAATCCAGCAAAATTTACCTCCTTTTCCAATTTGATTGACACTTTCTCTCAACAGCTCAGTGACCACAGAACCCCTGATATAAGTGAGACATCTGAAATTCACATCATGGAAAAGCTCCTTCTCACTTCAAGATACCTTTGTACATACATATATATATATATAAAATATGAAATTCAATATAATTCTTCATCAGTGGATGACATGATCTAGTTGTGGATAGTATGGTTTTGTTTTGCAACATCCATTTCTTGAAAATATGAAATATTTTTCTCAGGCTTGGGTAATTTTCCTTTCAACTGTTATGGTTAAAGTTACAGGAGGTTTTTAGTCTGTAGGTAAAACGAGTTTTATTTTTCCATTGACCTTTTAATAAATTAATGTGTTTTCTCTCTGTAAAATACTTTCTTACTGGAACTTCCTGTGCTTGAGTAAATAATACATAGGCTATAGAATATGGCAGTATGCAAATTTCGGGATTAGACTTACAGATGCATCAGTTGATGACAGTGACTTATTTGCTGGAAATTTATGTTCCATTCCCTCTTGTATCCACCTGGGATCCTGTGTCCAACATGTAATTTTAGCCTATTTCACACATAATATCTTAGTAATAAAAATGTATCATGAAGTGAGAAGGAGCTTTTCCATGATGTGAATTGCAGATGTCTCAAATCATGCTGGATTTGAAAGCAACTGAAATAGCTGTCTTATTCCCATAGATTTGAAAAATAGGAAGAGAAACTTGTATGAACCCTTTTCCCTCTAAGAGAGAGGAACGTGTGAAGTGTCTGTTTTCCACTGAACAGGAGACACAGATTTCCAGGATTATACCACAGAGCATTTCTCAGTGGGAGGAAGCTGGCAGATGAGGCAGCTGGATAGAATTTGAGGATAAGAGGGTCATGCAGTGTGCAGGAACTGCCAATTGCCTTGATATCTTTAATGCCTGCATTTATCTGATCTGTAATTTAAAGTAGCAACTAATGTTTAGAGTTATGGCACTGTTACAAAATATATTTAAATATGCAAAAATCTGTGGGTTTTTTCTCCTCTTGATATCTATACAATCTTGGTCATTAAACTAATGGTGGTGTGCTAATGCTACCAACAAAAATATTTGTCTTGTGCTCTGGCAATAAAGAGGAAAAAGAAGAGGGTTGTACTTTGCAGTTAATGGAAGAGACAGATCCATGCCAAGAACACGGTGACTAAATTAAAGCCATTTCTATAACGAAGTTAATTTTAGTAATTTCTATAATGATCATTGTCTTTCTGTTGTTAAACTTATCCTTTTTTTGCTCAGTATTCTGAGGAATAATGAATGAAAGTGGGAGGAAAACAATGTTGTCACTATGAGGCTGGTTTTCTGCCCCCTCCCCACTTTTTCAGAAACTGCCTTTCTAAGACGAAAAAGTAGATTTTCCTGGGTAGCACAAGAAAAGTTACTTGTCTAAATGTTTTGGTGTTAGCAGAAAGTCCTAAACTGCTGCAGAAAAAGATCTAGTTCTCTGTGCTCTCTCTTTTCAGATTGTAGATATTACAATGTGCAAAGAGGGTTCTGTTGGAGTCTGTCTTTACTCCCTGAGCCCCATTTTTCACAGGGACAGATGGATGGAGAAGATGCAGCAGAATAAATATGTGCAGGAAGAGAACTTTTTTGCATTTCATGGCATTAGGTGGTGCATCCCTATAAATGTGGGTGCTTCTGACCACGGCAGTTATGGTGCCATTATAGTGATGCTTTAGTGATCTTCAAAATTCTCCTCTCTTAATTGAACTTGTCTCAAGAACATTCTCTTACTTACTGGAAAAATAACTCACACTGCAACTTAAAATGTCTTACTGTTGCTTGTCCTACAGAACACTTAGGGTTTTATCTCTTTCAAAACCACTTTTAGTTGTTTCCTTCCCTGATGATACCTATCAAGCAAAGTGTTTGATCACTGTTTGTGTGTTTGCCTGCATTAGGGCAGCCTGGCTTTCAAGGATAGCACAGTTCCTTTAGTAGAATTCTTCCAGCAACGCCCAGAGTAACTCCCTTATTGTCAGGAAAGATTTATGTCTCACTCGATAAAGAAGAAAAAAACTTTAGAGAGTAATGGATTCTGTTGATGTAACTAAGAGTGATAACTGTAATTAGCACCAGGGCTTGCCATTAATGTGTTTGTGTTACTTTCCAATACCTGTTGCTAGCAGGCTTTATATATTTATTTAAATAAATACAAGCAATTTCAGATCTGAGGATAAATGTTGTGGGGTTTTATAGTGTGATACTTAATGTATTTTGGGGTCTGATCTTGTATATAAGAGACAGTATATTTGACTTTCAGATTTTGTCTGTAAAAGATATCATGAACGTACACAATAGCCTGGGAATATTGAAAAATAGAAAAGACAGAATAAAAACGAATGGTATGTAACTCTAATTTCTAACCAAAAGCTTCTGCTACAAGGTAAATTTGGTGCCAATATTTAATACATGCCTGAAAATTCAGCTGGTTGAAACCTCAGAATGAAATGTGGAACAGGAAACCTTTTGCTTTCTTATATCTTACACATATATTTCCAATTGAACTAAAATCCCTCTTTGATTTTAATAAATGTAACTGTAATTTCAGCAGAAAGAACATAATGGATTAATACTTAGGTGATTATTCTTCAAAGGTATCACCCAAGCATTTTCCCTCTTGTACAGTATTGTCAGTGAGATCACAAAATTTCATTTACTGCTGTCAGAAATGTAACCAAGCTCCTCCCTCCATCCCTCCCCTAGGTATTGCAGTACATAAGAAAACTTTCTGCGTGGGAGATGGCCAGGGAGCAAGGATGTTCTTGGGAACAGAATGGTGAAGGTGAGAAAACAAAGACTTTCTGCCTCTTTGGAGATAAAAGCCAGACAACATTAGCTTCAGAAAGCAGTGTGAAGGTTTTTTATTTTGAAGGGGATATTGTAAGCCTTTTGGTTTTGCTAAATATTTTTATACCATGAGAAATCTCAATTGCTTATTTTTTTAGTTTATGTCTATGAGATTTCGATCAAAATATTCAGGGATGTGTGTATACAAGTTGTGTCTATATACATAAAAATACGTACACATAGGTTTTTAAGTCTTAGATGTGGTTTTATTTGAGGTATAGGGCGAAGCTGCATAAGAAAATGTGCCTTTAATATACAATCACTATATGGCTGTAAATATGTAGCTCTTCCTATAACATCCATGTACCAGGAAAACATTTTACTAAATACTGATATATTTCTCATATTAATTACTGACTGCCTTTTGTCTTGTTTTGTTGTTTCAGCTTATGCATGGCATTCCTCAAATCAGCTGTAGTATTAATCTTATACTCATCTTGACATAGTGAATTTTCTTTACATACACAAGTCTGGCATGTCTTTCTCCCAGAAATGCTGGTGGGTGATTTTTTTCCTGATGTTTAAGGAGTGCACTGTCCAGCCTGTTGCATACATTTCTGATTTTGGAAGTAATGAGTGATTATATTACAGTATATTTTATTATATTGCATGTTCTTATTTGAATATTTTGAATAACTTTGTATATTACATTTGTTAAAAAAACAAACCAAACCAAACAACACCCCCCAGAGAACCCTCCCCAGCAACCAAGTGGTAGATATTTATCCAAACAATCTAAACACAAAGTTTTTCTTGGGTTTGAGGGAGCAAGTGTGAAGTAGAGAACGAGGGATAAAGTCCTAGTTGGAAGAAACGGCCATGAATATTTGAATCAACCGTAGTCCTTTAGAATGTCCAAGTTTGATTTTATAAACGACTAAAATCTCTTAGATCTGCTGATAACTACTGAGATTTAAATAAAGAAAATTGTGATAATTATTGAGTAGAAGTATTTAGTCTTTATGAAAACTGAGTAGGTGATAACTGTAGCTTTTGGCAAGGTATTGTACAGCATAGAAAAGAGGGATTTGTCTGTCCTGTTTCCTATGGTGTTGCTCTGAGCTGCTTTCTCATTTTGTCTTATTCCAGATGAAGAAATGAACACATCTTTATTCCCCTGTGGAAGAATCCACTGAATGCATCCTAACACCAAACTAAGCAGTTAGTTTACTCTTTATTTTTTCAGATCCAGGTGCTCACAGGAAATATTCGGTGGGTGGCTCTTGAGAAGAGAATGGATAGAAATAATTTGGGACTCAGAAGTGGTTATAATACATGCTAAAACTAGATTGAAACATAAATAAGGACATTTTCTTGTTTATGTTCCTTCTAGTTTTCCTATCTCAAGAAACTCCTCAAAAATGCCCCTTCCTGACTTTGCTTGTGTTTTACTGTGCAGTTCTATGAGTTTAAATTTCACTTTTATGGACTGTTGGAGATCTAATGGTCAATAGTTTGATTGCTGTTACCTTGCCACACCTAAAAGGAACTCTTTGTGCTTTTAGGGAACTGAAAGGAGTTCTGAAATTTGTATAGATGGAACCAAATCAAGGAGTTGTGTATAAGCCTTGAATTTGTATTTTGTTTTTCAATGCAAAAGTCAAAATCTGTTAGTTATCATCTCTAATGATAAGTCATTGCCCCAGGAAGCATCTTGTAAATTGTGTCTCTTAACACTTTGTATTAATAGATTCATTTTTTGGCATTACTTTGCTATTCTAGAAAATTGTCCCAAAGCCCAGCTTTTATCTTAAGAAATTTTAATAGCAAATTGTACTTTAGTAGTGCCCAGTGTCTGCTTCATTTAATGAGTTGTTGTTCATCTCTTTCTATTGCTTTGCACATCATTTGTTCAGTAAATTTGATCAGTCTCTGTGGAATTCCTCGGGTTTTGACTTGAAAAGCTGCTGTGTCATTTTTGCAGTATCCAAGGTCAGCCTTAAGCCAGTTAGACTGACCTCAAAGCTGGGCTGGCTATGCACACTGAGTTCACTTCCTCTCAAGAGGAGAGAAATAAGTAAGTTCCACTTAAAAGCAAAAGTTGAATTTGAAGATGTGTTTTTGTATCCCTGATCCTGCCCAGAGTGGCAGGTAACTGAAGGTCCCCTCAGTGCATTAGTTGAGGTGTCTGTATAAGGTACAAACCCCACTCTGGCCCAGCGAGATTAACTTTATTACAAAGGCAGCAGTTTAAACACAGCGTTCGAATGTGTCCCATGATCTCTCAACCAATGACAATTAAGTGTTTCACTGAGCATGCGTGGGAGACCGGAAAACTACAAATCCCACAATTCCTCATTACATGCTTCCTGCCACAATTTGTATCTGTTACTGATGGACCACTGCCTGCTACGGGGCCAGAGATACCAAAGCCTGTTGCAGCATTTTCAATTCTTAATTGAATTTAAATGGGAATTTCTTTCATGTCCTGTAGCGGAAAGAGCAGATCTGGACTCGAGCACTGTATCTGCCTTTAGCAGCATACTTTAGGTAGTGTGTTGTTACAATTTCCTTGTAGCTACACACCCCTAAGTTTGTTCTCCCAGGTTCTAGAAGAAATCACATTCAGTTGTCCTTCAGCTGCTTCTGGGAATGCTGGTTCTGTGTCTTCCCTCCCAGAATCAGTAACTAGGGAGACTTTCTGTCTAATGCAAAGACTGAAATTATTTCTAAGGGTAACACTTTACCTCAGTGTCTTGACTTAAAAATTCAGCTGGTTCAGCAGCTGACGAGGTGACTGAGTTCAGCTGAGCTTCAGGAATTCTGAGTAGTCACTCTGTCTTTTTAAAATGATTTACCCGTCTATATCACAAGGGTTTTTTTCAGTCACATATTCTTAGCTTCCTCTTTCCTAACTCAAGTCACAACCTGTAAATACTTGGCAGCTGTTGAAAGGCCCAAAAGTCTGTTGTTCTATATGAGCATTAGTATGTGGCTGGTACAGGTCTGTTGAAGAAATCCTCTCATGTTGTCCATGAATGCTTGTCCAATTATGACTTCTGGTCACTGTTGCTGAAGGGAATGTGTAAGGTTTTTTTGCTCTTGATCACTGCTTTTGTCAGATTCAGTCTTCACTTTTTTTCAAAAATTCATCTCCCAAATCCTTAATACTAAAACAATGTTTGTATTTGCTAAAACAGTTTTCTTTGTTTCATTTATTACAGCCAATATTGCTCCCTAAAAGCTCAGTCTCTCTGTTGTCCTTAAAATTGCTTTGAAGATCTAATTGATCATCTTAGAATTATTAAAGGTTAAAAAAACAAGAAAGAGCATCTTGATTTTCACTTTATCTTTTGAGCTTTCAATTGGAAATGGGTCTGTGTGGTTTGGCAAAGTACCAGTTCTTTGGTTATATGCTTCCATTTTGTTACCATGGCAAATTCTAATCTCTGAGCTGTGGTTCCTGATCAGATCTGAACTTCCTTGGAAAGTCCCAGAGGAGGAAAAGAAAAACCACCCAAGTCCCATAAACCCAAACAAAATCGTTGCACAAAGATTATTATTTGCATATTCTTTTTTAAGAAATATATCGGCATCTGAAGAAGAGAGCAGTAATTAAAAGAGGTTATTGATTCTCTAACACCTATGGTCCATAAGTGAGCTCACAAGACAGAAATAGCACAGCTGGACCTCAGCAATGAAAAATGCAGAGTGTTTCAAAGAATTAGGTGTTGATCTTTGTTGGGGGTTTGTTGTACATTACTCTTTCTTTTAAATGAATGAGCTTCTAGTTGGTTTTGCCTTGTATCCTGGGTGCATCAAACAGAGCAAACACAGAGGTGGCCTCACATGGGGCACAGCGTGCAGTTCTGGCCCCCACAATTTAGGAAGGATGTGAAGGTCCTTGAATGCACCCAGAGGAGGGCAAAAAGGCTGGTGGGAGGGCTGGAAGGAATGTCCTGTGAGGAGGGGCTGAAGGCTTTGGACTTGTCTAGTTTGGAGAAGAGGAGGCCAAGGGGTGACCTCGACACTCTCTACAGTTTCCTGAGGAGGGGAAGTGGAGAGGGAGGTGCTGAGCTTCCCTTCCTGGTATCCAGTGACAGCATGTGTGGGAATGGTACAAAGCTGCACTGGGGGTGGGTTTGGGTGAGACATTAGGGAGCCTTTCTTTACCAAGAGTGGTTGAACCCTCGAACAGGCTTCCTAGAGTAGTGGTCCATGCCCCAAGCCTGTCAGTACTCAAGAGGCACTTGGACAGTGCCCTTAGGAACAGCTTTAACATGGTCAGCCCTGAATTGCTCAGACAGTTGCACTGGATGGTTGTTGTGGGTCCCTTCCAGCTGAAATTCCTGTTCTACTCTATTCTATTCACTTTTCATGTAGGATTTCATAGAAGTCAGAAATCATTTATCTAATAGATAGTAGTTTAAAGTTGTGTGTTGTTTCTGTTATTTTCTAATTGTTCATAGCATTTTTACTTAAATTGCCTCTAGCACTGGAAACAAACCTTCAGAAGGAAAAATGGATCACTGGTATTGGTCATCAGAAACTAAGAGCTTTCGACGTTTCACCCCTGAGTCCTTGGCTGCAATTGAGCAAAGAATTGCTGAGAAAAAAAAGCAGCCAGACAAAGAAAAAGAGAAGCATAAGGACCAAGGAGTTGAAGCAGAGCAGCTTACTCCCCGGCTTGATCTGCAAATCTGCAAAAAGCTGTCATATCTTTATGGGGACATTCCATCAGAGCTCATTGGGGAGCCCCTGGAGGATTTTGATCCATACTACAGTGACCACAAGGTTAAAACTTCCTAAAGCATTTCTTTGATTTAACTTTGTCTGCTGAACTCTTAAGAGATAGTAAAAGCTCTAGCTGGGAGATGCTGGGTTTTGATTGTTGTGCAGACAGGTCTTTCAACATTCCTGACATCTTTTGGGGCAGGAGTGCTAAGGTGTGCTCTGCTTTATGGCATGAAGGGGTATCTTCAGTTCCAGTCAGCAGTCAGATTTAATGATGAAGACATAATACACATGATTGATACACTTCTACAGGAAATATATTCTGGGATAAGGGATGCTTTGTTTTGCAGAGCAATTCCTATGATGCCTGTGGTATAAGCAGTGCCTGTCCAAGAGTAGATCATTTTTGAATTGCAGATGCTTTCACTGAATTACAAAGATTATGCCAATTAGGGGAAACATGTTTGAGATATTTCCAGCACTCTGTGTAACAAACCCATGTATTTACATTGTTGTAAATTAATTTTCTGTTATTTTATGTGTCGTTGGCTTTGTTTATTATACCATATTTATAGTGCAAATCCTCCATGCGATTGCAAAGGGGTTGGTGTTGTTGTCTGTGGGAGTGTCTAAAGTAGATGCTGTAGGAATCCCTCCACAATTAAATGTCTGTTGTATGATTGCTTACTGTTGAGGGGGACTTGACCTGAAGGGCAGGAGGTTCCATGCAGTGCTGTGCTGCTGTCTTTATGAAATGACCAGCAAGGCATTGGAATATAATAATTGAATGGGAGAACATGCAGAAGACTTTGTTCTTCCAGAGATTTGTTTTCTCCAAGTAGTCAAAGTAATAGTGTTGATGAAGAGAAACTGAGGCTGATTCAATTGAAGAAATGTATATTAGGAAACTGTGTTTTTCATTCATGATATCTCATTTTTACGTGTAGCACAAGTACGGAGCTGTGTGGAACTTGAGGTAGCTTAGAAGGAATTTACAGTGTTGCTTGATAATTTGGGGATACTTCAGATTTTTAATTTTTCCTGTGGATGTCAGGGATTCTGGCAGTCCTACGCAATGTGTATTTTGTAAATAAGGTTTTGTAGCCTATAAAACTATCCAAGAGTGAGATACTTCTGAGTATGACTGTGACTATTGTTACAGTCCTAGAATAGTAATTACTAGTTAATTGCTTTAAGTAGTTTAATTACTTTGACCAAGGGAATATGATCGCTTACCCTTCATTCTCATGACTGCTTCTTCCTCTCAGGCAATAATGCACTTTTATAGGGTTACTGTCTTTTCTTCCAAATGTGTATGGCCAGGTCACAGCTCCAAGTAAGAAAACAGGAAAGCTTTTCTCATAATTGCAGTTTTATATAGTTTTAGATGCAGACTTGAAAACCTGAATATTTACTTTTTGGGGAAATTTTATTCGTTTAAAAATTTCATATCCTATGAATCTTTTCTTTATAGACTTTTATGGTGCTAAACAAAAGGAGGACTATTTTCCGGTTTACTGCCACACCTGCCTTGTGTATATTTGGTCCTTTTAATCCAATCAGAAAAGCAGCAATTGAAATTCTGACCAATTCATATCCTTTCATTGGTTTCCCTTATTTGAATTTTAAAATATTTAAAATATTTAAAATATTTTAAAATATTAAAATATTCTCTTTCTCTCTTTATATTAATGTGAACATAACCTCTGATGTAGATATGGCTGATAGAGATCTTTTAGAAGTTATATTGAATCTAATGTTACAACAGCTGAGATATTTCCATGATGTTGGTGCTGATATTTAAAATCAACTTTGCAGATAGTGGTATGAAACAACCTTTAGAGGCTATTGTATGACATCGTAGCCCTTTTCCAGAACTTGTTCGAAATCTCTGATGTGGTCACAAGGTTAAATTAAAAACATACAAACAAATAAACAAATCAAACCAGGGACTCCCTGGTTTTTAGGATATGAAAGATGGGATTTATGGTGAAGCTTTGCTGGAAGAGTCTCATGTTCTCCTAAGAAATGTGTTCCACACTCAAGTTTGAATGTTCTGAAGAGTGCCCATCTTTTATATTTTTGAAACAATATAACTGTAGTTTGGAGAATGTCAGTATGTGAAGGATTTGCAGGTGCTAAAACATCAAGTGAGTAGTTTCTGCTTTTTCTGCTAAATATCTCTATTCATTTGGAATTATTGATTTGTGAAAATAGATCCTTTTAATGGAACTTATGTCTGACTTTGAATGTGTATTTCTAGTATTAGAAATTGCTAAATTTAGTATTCACTTTCAATTAAACCTTACATTTAAAAACAAAGTTTATTTAAAAAACACCCCAAACAGTTTTATTAGATGCCTGGTGAACTTTTATGAAAGAATGTTTTTTCTTATGCATGTTTTTACTGCCTATCACACAAAGTGAAAAAGCTTTCTGAACTCCTGCAGAGTAGAGGGGTGTTTTGCTAACATGTGGATATGGAATCCCAGTTTCCAAGAATATTGGTTATTAGTAATGAAGCTTTTTCAACTGGTTTTCATTAATTTATGTTTCTCATCTCTTCTGTTAAACGTTACATCCCACTTAAGTTCTAACTTAGTTTCTTTGGAAAACACATGAAAAGTCCTGAGCATATTCAAAACCAAAGTCATTATTTGAATGCCTATATGCTTTCTGTGTGGAAAACAGGACCTTCTGTGAACTTCATTGTTTTATAATGTAGCATTTTTTCCTTAACTTACTATTCACGTGGTTTGCTGTCTTTATTTTATGTACTCTGTACCTCAATTTTTCATTATTGACTGTACGTCAGCTCCCACCAGCACTCAACTGGACTGAGTAAGTATCTCAGTGGCTCTACGTTCCCTCTTTTTCCATGGATATTCACATGCAGGACCGAAAAATTTAAACAATGTGGTGATCTAATTCAGGGCCTTGAAAATTCTCAGTCAGACCTCTGAGGAAGATTGAGGATTTCTATTATATCTCCCAGTCTTTGGTGGAGCTTCAGTGCCTTTTCTCAGAGGCTCACACCATGTGCCCTTTCCTCTGTGTTGGCTAATTTTGCCATCTGGTGTGACATAGAAGGTTGGCCCATTTTTTCTTTATGGATGGAGCCTTTTAGAGAGACTGTGGGGTAGAATTCTAACTTAAAATCTCTTATTCTACAGAAGTAACCTGAATGTCTGTTATGGTTGGCTCATGCAAAAACTAGAAAGGGATAAGTGTCCATTCTGGGGGTAAGCATGGTGATAAGAATAGGTTAATTTTCTGTAGGTTTGCTTTCCATGATAGGGATTTTCTCAGACAAAAAGTATAAAATGTGCAAACTTTACAGGCTGAAATAAGCCTTTGTTCAATTGTTCTTTTGTTCTATTGTTCTGCCAGAATGTTGAGGCCTTGTGATTTTCCTGCCTTCTTTAGAATATAAACACAGTGTTAAAAATGTTTGCTAAGGAAGTGTGAGCTATCCTTCACCTAGAAATAATATCGTAGGCTTCTGTGAACTTTTGTGGTTACAGATTTACTACCTGCAGTCTTACTAGAATTCAGGAACACATTTTCTGATACCCATGATGCTTCAGAAAGTAATATAATCTGTCCTATCATAGAAAATGCCTGAATGTGCCTGAATGTGACTCAATCTCATTAATGTTTTTATTTCTATAATCCTAATATACACTTTCCTCCTCAGAATTGCTTTTACTGGTGTATATACTGCTGAAATGTTGATAAAAATACTAGCAAGAGGATTTGTTTGGAATGAATTTACCTTCCTTCGAGATCCGTGGAACTGCTTGGATCTGTCTGTTACTATTGTAATGTAAGTAGAACTCAGATGTTCTTTTACACTGAAGGGAAAAAGCCACAGATAAAATATTATTTGATGTTGCTGAAATTCCTGAGAGTGTTTGGCATCCTACCTGCTAAAGAGTTACTGTGCTTGAACCACCATTTGCATATATCCAAAGAGAAAAATAGTCATAGACTGGCTCAACATGCTTATAGTTTGAAAAGCAACATCCTTGCCATTCAGTTATATGTGCTTTCATTTTATAGGTACGTTGCTACATTTATAGATATAGGCGATGTTTCACTTTTTGCATCTGTCAGAGTACTGAGGACTTTGAAAGCCGTTTCAGTAATACCAGGTAAGGAACAATCTTACTGATATCCTCTCCATTTCACCAGTCTGCTGATTCTGATTCCTCTCCTGTTCTTGTCTGCATCTTTCTGGTCATTTTTTGTGACTGCTAATGGGATCCTGTAATATTGTATATATATAGTTGCTTTTAGGTGTGACTGTTTTACAGTTTGTAGTAACTCTCAGCAGCATCCTAACAGAATTGTTTTAATCATCTTTCCTCCAAATGGTTTTTACAAAGGCAAATTTAATTTCTGCATTTTTCATCCCAACACTAATGTTCAATTTTACTTAGTCCGATGCCTTTGTTGTTTTACTTTTGTGTTCCTGGAGCAGCCTCCTCTATTTGATGTGTTCTCTTAACATAATATGGTTATACCCCCATATTTCTGTTTCCTTAGCTTAATTAGCTTGCTAAGATTCATTGGCTTATTCATCTTTGGTTTCTTCCCGAGAATGCTGACTTCACAATATTTGAGACTTTCATTTGTTTCCTTGCTGACCCCAGCCACTATCTGGATTCAGTGTAATACTTTCAGCAATATGTTGCATACACCATCCAGATACTCTATATGTCATGCCCCTAACTAGGATATCAAAGGATGATTTCAGGGTCTACCTGCAAAAATTCATTTGAAAATCTATCAATGACTGTATATGTTGTCATAATATATAGTAACTTTACCTCTTCTATGTAATTGAAAATATAGTTTTGATTTAGCTCTGAAATTATAGCAGGAATTAAACATAGAAAGTATTTAATTTTATTGTCAAAACCGCACATAATACTTTTCCTTTCATACTCCGCATGGAGAACAGAGATCAAGTATAATTTGAATTTTTTTTTTAATGAAAAATCCTGGATATCACTGTCTGCTTATATCATATATCAGATTCAATTATTCTGCCTCAGTATTGGGCTTAAGTTTATATATAAGGCATTTTCTCAGAATCCCAGAATGGTTGAGTTTGAAAGGGACATCTGGAGGTCGTCCGGTCCGGCCTCACTGCCCAAACAGGGCCACTGAGAGCTGGTTACCCAGGACCAAGTCCAGACAGCTTTTGTGAGTCTCCAAGGATTGAAACTGCACAACCTCCCTGGGTAACCCGTGCCAGTGCTCAGTCACCCTCTCAGTAGAAGAGTGTTTCCTGATGCTCAAATGGGACATCCCATGTCTCGGTTTGTGCCCATGGCCTCTGGCCCTGGCACTGGGCACCACTGAAAAGCACCTGGATCCATCTTCTTTGCACTCTCCCTTCAGATTTGTGCATACATGGAGGAGATCCCCCTTGAACTCTCCAGGCTGTCTTCTCCAGGCTGACCAGGCCCAGCTCAGCCTTTCCTCGTGGCAGAGTTGCTCCAGTCCCTTCCCCATGTTTGTGCCCATTTGCTGGACTCTGCAGTGTGTCCATGGGCCAGAACTGGAGCCAGTAGTCCAGCTGTGGCCCCACCAGGGCTGGGTAGAGAGGAACAATCACCTCCCTTGACCTGCTGGCCAAGCTTTGCCTAACGCAGCCCAGGAAACAGTCACCCTCTTTGTCACAAGGCACTGTTGCTGGATCACGTTCAGGTTGGTGTCCTCCAGAATGCCCAGGACTCTTTCTGCCAAGCTGTGTTCCAGCTCAGTGGTCCCCCACTTTTATATGTTTCCTTACTAATGTCGTAAATGTTCTTTTGCTTTTGAACGGGTGGCATCTGTAAGGGATTACCTTCTAAGGCAGAGTTCCCCGAGGCCAGCAGAAGCTGTCCTTCACTGTAATGTGTATTTGGCACAGAGTGGAGTACTTGTTCAGCGTTAATCAAGCAGAGAAACAGAAAGCTGCCCCTATTCATTAAGGACTTTGCTAAGATACCATCTTAATTTAGAATGTGCAAGATAGTAAAATTAGTGTTAGTACTAAAAAGAAGCCAAAGAAATTATGATTAAGAAATTTAGGGAAAAAGGCTTTAGTCACTCCTATGCTTTGTTTTACCTCATTTAATACTCAGAAGTTACAAACCTGTTTACTCTGATTGTTTTTAACAGACTTGCAACTGCTGTGTCTTGTCATATGGGAATGTCACTGCATTCCTCTTCTCATTTTGCTTATTATTGGATCTTATTTTTCTAGGTTTGAAAATCCTGGTAAATTCAATTGTTGAATCTGTTAAGAAACTTGCTGACGTGATGATCTTGACTGTATTTTGCTTGAGTATATTTGCCCTAGTAGGCCTCCAGCTTTTTATGGGCAATTTAAGATTCAAATGTGTCCTCAAGAATACTGTGTACAATGACTCATTACGTAAGGATCCCAAGATCTATGTACCAAGTGGTAAAGGTAAATATTATTCTTTTCTCTCTTTACATAATCTGTGTATCCTCCTATGAATGTCTTGAATTTCAGAGGTATGTTAAACTAAAGTTGCATGTATTTCTCCCAAGAAGGAAAACCCTTCCATTTACACGAGTCTTAATAGGAAGTCTCTGGGACCAGTGAATGTGAAATTAGTGAATCTTGGATTTGGAGAAAGATTAGCAGGCTGTGGGATAGATGAGGCTGAGTTTTCTATAAGCATTTGCCTTTTAACCTCTGCATGGTACAGGGATCCTAATTTTAGGGGTACTGCACAGGGAATGGTTATTTTTCCATCACTTTTTCTATATTTCAGGGATTTTGCCTACTTCTCACAGCGATTCTTACTTTTAGCAGAGACCAAATGAAATCTTACATTGTGAGTTGTGCAGTAAATAGTTCTTATTTTTTTTAATCTGTCACAGAGACAGATTTGCTGAGAATCAGCCCTATACATCCTTTGTTGTGAAAGGATCCTTCCCAGAGCTTTGATCCATCAGGGTGTTTATCAAGTGCAGTAAATGTATGGTTTCCTGTCAGAAGGCTGTGCAAACTGACAACTTCTGATTTTATGATTCCTTGATTTATTTTTTATTAGATATCTGCCACAGAATGAATGGCTCTTCTGACATATTGCTCTGTGGGTTCAGTTCAGATCCCGAGTAAGTGAACAAAGCAGTTTTAATATTTTCTTAATTTGTTCCTCCAGATGTCCTGTGGTTTAATTTCTGGTCTAAAGGAATGGTGATGATTTTTCAGGAGGATAGGGTGCATGTGTGTCATTAAAGGCAGACGCTTCACATCAGAAAAAGAATGAAGTACAAGGATGCAACCAGTTATGTATATACTTTGTTGCTAACCACTGGGAATGTAATGGTAAGGTAGAATGATATAAATGAGGAGAAGAAGAGATCAGTAAAGACCTGTTAGATATTAATAAACTCTCCTCTCTTCATCTTGGTGAATTTTTTAAAAGTAAAGATAATTCCATTTTTCCCCTCTCTGTGTATTTGTTTGCATGTAAACAACATCAGAGGAGACTTTTTGTCTAGTCCTACACTAAGGTTTCTGTCTAGTTTTCCTTGATTAGACAAATGGCTTTCTAGGATGGTTTGATATAAATCAGCCCTTTTGGCAGAATGAAATTGGGGAATAATGAAATGGACTTTCAGATAAACTGAACAAATCTAGTGTTGTCTATTGGGTGCTTTCAGGTACTGTTAAATCTCCAAGTAAATATTGTTTAATCTTTATTTTGGGGTTAGGAAAGAGTGCCCAGAAAACTATACCTGCCAGAAGATTGGGCAGAATCCTGACTTTGGTTATACAAGTTTTGATCACTTTGGCTGGGCCTTCCTCTCTGTATTCCGTCTGATGACACAGGATTCCTGGGAGCGCCTCTACAGACAGGTGGGTACTTTTATTACCTGATAGAATGACTTGACACATGCAATTCAGAGCCACTAGAAAAATCTCTACTGGTTTTAACCTTACTGACACCACATTTCCTTCAAAATCCATGTAAATATTAAGGAAGTAGGTTCAAGTGACTAAGTTGTAACACCTTCTGCAAGGGACATGGAATGGGAGCAATCCTGCTGGGAATGCCCATAGTTCTGTAGGAGAACACACTGGGGTCAGTGGTTAAGAGTGAAATATGAGTATGGAACCACCCAAGGATTGGGATATACAGGAGATCCAGCCAGTGAGCTCAGTGCTGCTGCAGGGAGCGTGAGGACTTGTTGCCTTCTCTGTTCCTATTTCTTTTAAGTCCTGACTCCTCACCAAGCTTTTGGCTCAACACTTTAGTTTCAGATCATTTTTGACAACTGACATTAAAAATTTGGAGGCTTGATGTTTTGATTCAGAGAGCTGAATGTACCTTTTCAATTCTGGTGGGGTTCTTTTTCAGAAATGCTATAAAAATGCATGTAGACAACTCTCTGGATCCCTTATATCTATACAGTGCCTTTGCTAGCCAAGAATTATCCTCTGCCTTGTTCTGTAAATTTCATATTTTCCATTTTAACTTTTTTTTTCCATCAACCCTTATTAACTTAAGACTTCTTTTTTGGAATAGATCTAATTTCTTTTTGTCATTTAAATGTCTCGGACCTTAATTTTGAGCCATCTCTACTGCTGCCATTTAAACAAATGTAATAGTAAGGTAATCACTCCAATTCTGTAATTATAACATCTTTCATGGTTGTTTAGATAATCCCATCTTTATTTCTGAGTTTCATTAATTTCTTAGGTAGTCACCTCTATAGCTCTTCACTGCTGAAGTTGTCTTCTCATAACTTAACCTTTGATGTTCATTTACCTGATTTGCTGGGAGATATTTAATTGAATTTAATTTTAAGAATGGGTTTTATTAATTCTTCTGTGCAGTTTAAGGTATTGTTATGAATATTTGAAGTGTTATACTAGAAAGAAAACATGGTGTGAACATAAAGTGGATTTTAACAGCTGAAATCCATTTACTTCAAGGCTGAGGGAACTTCTGACTGGATTTATTTCTAGACCTTCTGTATAACTTGGACCAGAGGCTGATCTTAATAATTTAATAAAAATAGTTGTTTAATAAAAATAGTACAGTATGTTAACTCTTTGTATTGCATAGGAAAAGAAATTTTTTAAAGTTAGTTTGAAATTGTGTTGTAAACGTTAGTTTGTTAAGAATATATCACAATTTTTACCTTTTCCTCACAGACTATCCGTACATCTGGAGTGACCTCCTTTTTCTTTTTTGTGGTATTCATCCTTCTCTGCTCATTTTATCTCTTCAATCTGATCTTGGCTGTGGTAACTATGGCATATGAAGAGCAAAACAGAGCTGAAAAAGAGGCCAAGAAAAAACTACTTCAGGAAGCCCAAGAAATTCTAGAGAAAGAACAGGTTTGTAAATTATTACATATAATAAGTGGTTCCTTCTGTTTTCTTCTGTATGTGAATTAGGGAAATGATGTTTTGAATTAAACATGTGCTTCTTGCATACTTTCTCACAGTTCATTTCTCTTTGTGTCTCTATAAATCCATGTGTGTATGTATATATGTATTTAAATATATAAACATTTCTGTGATACAAAAAAACCATCATTAAATTTTAGGATTTGCAGACCTGACATTGTATAGGATTGGCTTGCTGGCAAGTTTGTACCTTTTATGGTATTGCATAGGTGCTGCACTCCATGGTTTCCCCGTTCTTGTACACTACCATTATTGCTGTGGACAGAAATTCCTTTCTCTGGGTATTCCTTCTTGCTATTACTGTGTAGTTTCATGAAGGAAATATGAGTGGATACATTTACATCCATGAGAAAAATTGTCATTTCTGCAGTTCCCAGAAGTTGGAAGTTCCAGTGCTGACAGAGTTCAGGCCTGATTAAAAAGTCTTCCAAGAGCCACAGTGCTCAGCACTTTAAAGGTTCTCAGGCCTCTTTCTGAGTGACAGGATGCAGGAGGTCTATCAGTTGACAAGAGCAGGAATAGTCTTTAGTCAGGAGAGTTAATAGACACACATCAGATTTCCACAGTGTTTCCTCTTGGCATAGTATTGTTCCAGTCATTCATGCCTTGGTCTGTAAGGGACCAGGGATTGCCTGTTTTTATTTCTGATAATCATTGAGTCATGGAATCACAGAATGGTTTGGATCGCAAGGGACCTTCAAGATCCTTCAGTTCAGGATGGTCTGGAACACCTTTCACTAGACCAGATTGCTCCAAAACCCATCCAACTTGGCCTTGAACACTTCGAGGGATGGGGCATCCAGAGCTTTTCAGGGCACCTTAAACCAGTGCCTGACCACCCTGCCAGGAAAGAATTTATTCATGATGTCTATTCGAAATCTCTCTTCTTTCCCTTTAAAACCATTAGCCCCTGTCATGTCACTACCTGCCCTTGTAAAAAGTTCCTCTCCAGCTCTCTTGGAACCTCTTCAGGCACTGGAAGGGGCTCTAAGGTCTCCCTGAATCCTTCTCCAGGCTGAATGACCCCAACTCTCTCAGCCTGTCTCCAGAGCAGAGGTGCTCCAGCCCTCAGAGCATCTCCGTGCCCTTGGGCAGGTCCATGTCCTGCTGATGTTGGGGGGGCCCAGAGCTGGACACAGCACTGCAGGTGGGGTCTCATGAGAGGGGAGCAGAGAGGGAGAATCACGTCCCTTGACCTGCTGCCCATGCTTGTCGTGATGCAGCCCAGGACACAGTTATTTCTGGGCTGCAGGCCCACACTGTTGGGTCATCTCAAGCTTCTCATCCACCAGAAGTGAAGTTCTAAGCCAAGGCAGCAGGATGGGTTGAAAATTATTGGTAAGACCTATTGTATCTTGTAGCTTTTTATAAAAGAGACCTCTGATTTACTGCTTGCAGTCAAAAATGTCAGATTTGTAAGAGGCCATACAAATATCCCCCAGCAAGTATCCAACTTCCTCATTTAGGTGTCATCATCATGGCTAGGCTTCGTGAACGAAGATTTGGGACCGCCTGGCAGTGCATTAAGATGTAAGGCATCACCATTTTACCAAGTGCCTCAGCATTCAGACAGGGTAATAATTTAATAGAGTAAAAATTAAATTGAATATTATCCTAGTCCATGTGTTGGCATTTACCTTGTGTTAATAGACAGACTTTTGACTTTTCTTTTCCAGGAGTTGGCTGCAGCAGAAAGCAGTAAGGCCTTGCAGGTTGGGTCTGAAATGCCAGTTGATGACTTGAAAAACTCGAAAGGAAATGAGAGTAATAGAGAAACACCTGTTTTAAGACAAAATGTAATTTTAGATGATCAGGAGAAAGAGGAACAAATATTTAATTCACAGCCTGGTCACTGCTACAAGAAGCTTGTAAGTATTTGAAATAGAAAATATATTCATTAGACCTAGGTGTGATATGACAATTCTATGATCAGAAAAGCTTTCTTTGTTTGCAATCTTTCCTCTCTTTTTTTTTATTTTTCCCCTCCTTCCTGCATTCATTGGAATAACTTGTTTTTTAAAGCAATCTGAAAATTGTATTTTGGGATGTGAGGGAGACAGCACATATGGCCTTGAAAGGGAAGCTGGAAGTGGCTGTCAGTAGTACATATTAGTATTTCATATTAAAATAATTTCATATTAAAAAAGAAAAAAAAAACAAAACCAAAAGAAAAGCCTAGAGCATGATCCAATGTGAGATGCTCTGACACAGAGTTCTTTCATTAGTCAAATAAACATAAACTGCAACAAACATGACAATTACTGATGGTTCTCCTGCAGCTGAGGACTCTTCAAACAATGTGCTCTCTACTTTCATCACAAAAAGAGGCTTAAGACAGTAAGTCAAAGAGAAAAAAGCATATCAGGTAGAAACATTTTGGTAGGACTTAATCAGTTTATAAAAACTTGAATGGACTACTCCTCTAGAGCATATCCCTATTTTAAATCCCAGTTTCTCATCCCCAGTTACTTCCCTCAGCTAAAGACAGATGAGCAGCAGTAACCAGGTCAGTGTCAATTCCTTTGCTATGTCCATTCTATGACAGTTCTATCAGCTAAATTTTGGTTATTTTTTCATAAATATATCAAACTAGCAAAGAGAAATAATGATTATTAAACCCCTGAGGCCAAGGATATCAGTTTCATTCAAGTTGTGCTGAGAGGGAATACCAAGGTACTGGGCATTGTGATGTGGTCAGTCTGTCCACTCCCAGTCTGTCTGGTTCCCTGTCAACTGGTAGTTCTAATTATATCCTTCCTGATACTGGAATCTTTGTTTGGTTAGAGCCTGGTGCTAATAACACCAAGATTGTGAGTTCAATTCCTCCATGGGCAATTCACTTAACAGCTGGAACTGGATGATCCTCGTGGGTCCCTTCCAATTCAGGATATTCTGTGAAATTTCAGTGAAATTCTTTCTGATTTTCTCTACCTCAGAGTCTCACATATTCTTTGCAGCCCATGTTTTACGATTGTGTTGACCTGTCTGTCCTTGAGCTCACATCAGGAGCGCTGAGCTGAGCATTCCATGGCTTCTAATGAAAATAAAAGTAGTGCCATTCCTAGTTTTAAGCAGTTCAATATTAGTCGAGATCTAGATCGACCTGGTAGTGCTGGAAAAAACAATAGTTTTTGTTAACTACTTGACTATTTTTCATATTATTAAATGTATATTATTTATTAATCATCAATAATTATCATCCTTAAAGAGGCAATAGTTTATTCAAACTGATGGTCAGTGTTCTTTTTGTCTGTTCTTCTCATCAGCCACTGGAAAAACGGAAGGATTCTTTTCCCTTGCCCCATTAATGTTTCTATACTTCTTCTATAATGACATTATTATTGTTATTAAATATTTTCAGAAGGAAACAACTTCATGAAGAAATTTGCTGGTTTTGATGAAACGCCCTTTGCCTTCAAAAGCAAAGACCTGATAGTGTTGTATTTTTTGTTTTATATATTGTCACCAAAGTAAAGCTTCCCTTCAATGTGTATTTAAAAAGGCATATTTATCTCATGCTGGACATAATTTTTGTATTGCCAGTTTTTCATATTTCCTTGGTATGTTATCTTCTGCTGTCTTTCTAACCAAAGAGGAAGATCCTGCTGTCCTATGATGTATCAGTGGACTCTATTAATGATCCTTTCCGAAGACAGAGGTTAATGAGTGCAGCTGCTATTCTTACAGACTTTTCAGGTAAGTCATTTTTCCTATGGGATTGTGTAATGTGACCTGAGAGATCAAACTGTCTCAAACACTCAACATTATTTTAAAAGCCACTAGGGGAAATTACGCTGCAAATGTAAATTTCAGTAAAACAAATATTCTCATATCTCATATAATTGTGACTGTAACTCAGTTACCAAGGGTAAATCATGCCTGACCAACTTGATTGAAAGAAGAGAATTTCAAAGTGTGTGTAAGCAGAAACGTTGCCCATTTTCAGAGGAAGAGGTTGTGCAGTCTGTGACCTGATGGCTGGCCCTGCTTGGAGAAGGGGGTTGCACTACAGATCTCCTGAGCTCTCCTCCAGCCTCACTTATAACCCTGTCCTCAGCTATGGACACCTGTGGCTGGGCAGGTTCAACTCACAGGAAACAGGTTGTCATTGTCCCAGAAACAGTGATTTCTCTCCTTAATGCAGATCCTTTATCATCCTTTAATAGTGTAATCATAGAATCATGGAACTGTTTGTGTTGCAAAGGACCTTAAAGATCATTTTGTTCTTACCCCCTGCCATGGGCAGGGACACCTTCCACTAGACCAGGTTGCTCAGAGTCCCATCCAACCTGGCCTTGAACACTCCCAGGGATGGAGCATCCACAGCTTCTCTGAGCAGCGTGTGCCAGGGCCTCCCCAGCCTCACAGGAAAGAATAATAAACATATGAAGAGGTGGGGAATATCCCCTGTTTCTGTCATTATGACATTTGTTGGTGGTGACCTGCAATAGCCTGTGATTAGTTTGTGTAGTAGGAGTGAAACAACTCTTTCCAGTGATGCCATTCTGCTCACATGAGATTGATTTTTCTTTCCAATCTTTTCTCTGATTGATTGTCTTTTTCTTCACACTGTGATATTCCATATAGGATTATTCATATGCCACTTTCTCTCTTTCTCTGCTAGAGTCAAAAGTGAAATGTCCTGCATTGTGGAAACGTTTTGCTCCAAAGTGTCTAGTTTGGAATTGTTGTCCATTCTGGAGAGCAGTCAAAGAGAAGGTGAAATTGGTGATTTTGGATCCGTTTGTTGAACTGTTTATCACAGTTTGCATTATCTTGAACACTTTATTCATGGCTATGGAGCACCCTGGCATGTTGCCAGAAACCAGAAAAATGATTGCTATAAGTGACGAGGTAAGTGAGGTCTATGTTAGGGTGAATATGAAGTTATAATCCTGTATTTATACTGGAACAGTCCCATAAGGAGACAGACTTCTTGAGTGACTTTTTTCCGAATTTCTTTTTTGTCTTTCCAGGTCTTCACCCTGATTTTTACACTAGAAATGATCTTGAAAATCATTGCTCTAGATCCTTACTACTATTTTCAGAACAAGTGGAATGTTTTTGATAGCTTGGTTGTTTTGATTGGCCTACTGAGCTTTGGAACCAATCTGTCACCTTTCCGGGTGGTAATGATTTCTTTGCTATCTTTTAAAAGCACGTGTTTTGTATAGACTTGTGAAACATTGCAGTGAAATACCTTATCATTATTTTCCTGATGAATCTGTTAAATCAGTTCTCTTTGCTGGTAAATAGTGAGCCAACAGGAATATTTCACTGAATAGATAGTAAAAGTTCCTTGACAACTTTTCCTTTTGAGCTGAGATTTGTAAAATAACAGAACTTTTCTCAGGGCTTAGTGTAAATGCAGTGTATGGTTTTTATGTGGGCTGTGCTGTCTGGGCTGTGTTTAACCTTACCTTTTTTCTCTTGTGTTTTATTTACAGATCAGGATCTTCAAACTGGCAAAGTATTGGCCAACCTTAAATACTCTTGTGAAAATAATTCTAGACTCATCTAGTGCTGTGACTAAGTTCTCTGTGGTTTTGGGTTTCACTGTATTTATTTTTGCTGTACTAGGAATGCATCTTCTTGGCAGTGATTATGAAAAAAAATTCCATAAAATAAGCACCAGTAAGGATTTACGCTGGCATATGAAGGATTTCAATCATTCAGTCCTGAGTATACTCCGAATATTATGTGGAGAATGGATTGAAATGATGTGGGAATGTATGGAAGTGGCTGGAAAACAGAAATGTATTACCTTTTTCTTGCTAGTCCTGGTGATAGGAAACCTGGTGGTGAGTTTTAAGCTGATTCCCAGTCCCTGCTGAATGCATCCAGTTACACTGGCAACTGATTTTTTCAGAGGGAAATGTTATCATTTCAAGAGTATTCATGCTATTCTCTTTTCTGGATGTCACTTGACATGTTTTTCTTCTTTTTTTTTTTACTTTTCCCCTGTCTTTCTCTTTCTCACACAAGAGGTAGAAGCAATGCCAAATTATTCCCTCTCCCCACAGTATAGAAGTGCAGTGCTTCTGATAATGTGTTATCTGATGTCTTCATCTTTTGTGTTGATAGGATCCAATAACCAAACTGTTCAGTGCTTTTAATGCTTATCAACTTGTATTATCAAGAGTTTACCATACCCAGATTTTCTGGTTTGTATGACATATAGCAGATGGAATGTAAATGTACTGGAAGACAAAATCTTTTTCATCTGCTTGGTTTGTTGGTCTATACCAGACCCTTTTGGATGGTGGTGTTATTAAAATTCATCTTTGCTGTTTTTCAACATATCTATCTCCTCATACGTTATGGACATCAGAGCAGGTGAAAATATATTTGATATACCCAAACCCTCACTTCCTTCCTTCCCGCCATTCCTTCCAGAAGGGGCCAGATCATACTATAACAATATTGCAATATAATAGTAATTAATTTTATGGCAATGTTGATGAAAGCAAGACTGAGGGTTTCTGAAGTGACTTTTCTGTTAGCAGTGGTGTCTCCAACTTACTTTAATTATTTCAAGGTGCTCAACTTGTTCATTGCCCTGCTGCTGAGTTTGTTGGATACTCACAGCTCAGGAGGACAAGAGGAACCTGGAGAAAGGACTAAATGTCAGATTGCCCTTGCACAGATTCACCAGGGCCTGAAGTCTTTGAAAGACAGAATTCTGGATCCTTGTGGCAAAAAAATGAAAGGAAGCCTCAGAAAAACAGACAAAAAGAAGACTTTGGAAGAAATTTCTGGCAAAAACATAGAGGATAATAATTATGCCATGACAGATGTCAGAAAATACATAGACAACAATTGCTTTGACACAGAATGTTACCATAATGAAGAGAATTCCTCAATATCAAGGAAATATAAAGATCTTTCCAGCAGTCACAGTACCTGTGTTCCCATTGAAGCAGCAGAGAGTTACAGTGACAAAAGTGATGATGAGCACATTGTATTCACAGAAACAGAACACAGAAAACAGGTAAGAACTATTCACATTTAAAACAAAATGCTGTAACTTACATCTGTAATTGCCATCTCAAAGACTCAACAGTAAATATTATCCCTTCTGTCATTCCTGCCATTTTACTTTCTTTGTTCTTCTAGTGCAAGGGCTACCAAATAGTCTTCATTTGCCAAAGACATTTTGAATATCTGCTTTTTCACCATTCTCTTTGTGGACAGCCCAAATTCTGCTTTTGTCAGTTTTATTTCCATCTATTGCTGGCAACAAATAAACAAAGTTTGCTGAAGACAGACATTTCTTCTTTTTGTCTCCTTTGTCTTACACTTGGATAGTTTCTAACACAGGCCTCTTCAGCTGCTTATATGTTGCTTCGTGGTTGCATGGCATCCAAAGAAAATGGAAAGAAAAGCTGCACCTCAAAAAAGAATTTATATTTTTTTTAATTAACTTTTCGCCTCTATGATACTTTGGATTTCCCTTTATATCTTGTGATTTTCTTGCATCGGGCAGGATAACGCTCAAGTCTTTCTGCCTGTGAGTTAGACATTCATACTGTCATGATTGTACATAGGCATGTTTGAGATATTTCAGGTGTCTATCACACCCATCCAGAACTGTCAAATAAGACACAGGAGCTATAAGAACTCTTTTCACCAAGTTACAGAATTGTTTGGGTTGGAAGGGACCTCTGGAGATCATCCAGTCCAACCCCCCTGCAAAAGCAGGGTCACCTAAAGCAGGTTACAGAGGAGTGTGTACAGGCAGGTTTGGAATGTCTCCAGTGGTCAGTGTCTAGGTGGACTGCTAGGATCCATTTCCTATGGTTTTGGTCATATTAGGAAGCATTGCCAATGGAATATCTTTGGACAAGTTCTCAAAGAAGGAAAAATTGCTGATCACCTTAGAATCATCTGTGGCCATTTCAAAGATGTTATCCAGAAGCATTTGATGACAAAAACTGCTGCAGTGGAATCTGGTCTTTCTTGGAATTTGTGGAGACAAAAGGACTGAGAACTGATTGGGATCACTTAGGTCTTCTGCCTGTAACTGGAAGCATGAGACTGTTGGGGTCCAGCTGCAAAGGTTAATTGGATGCAGGAATCAATCCCTGGGCTAAATGTATTTCTTGGGGAATGATATATTTCCACAGTAAAACCTCAGGAGCACAGTATTGGAAATCAAGGAAGAAACTATTCTATTACAAGCATTTTAAGGATATCATTTAATTATCTGTAAAAAGACAAACATACTAGTGGAAGATTCTCTGCCCATGACAGGAGGTTTGGAACTAGTTGATCTTTAGAGTCCCTTCCAGCCCAAACCATTCCGTGATTCTGTGATTCTATGGTTTTAACTTTTGTGGATGTTTTAGATTCTGTTAAAGAATTCTGAATTAAAGAATGACTGTCAGGAAAGAAAAATGTGAAAAATCAACTGTTTTACATAATTTCCTTCAGGGAGACAGATTACGACACAGAGAACAGCGGCAGAGTTCAAGCAGCTTCAGTCAGATTTCTGAGACTCATGAAACCATAAATGTTTTCACAGTAACACATGAAAAGCAAGAGCAAAAAGAGGTAATTCCAACTTTTATCAACTTGTGGAATATGCTAGAGATTCAAACTGTCACAGCTGTTCCCTCATTCAGCAGTGACAGGACAGATTGGGATTTTCCAAAGAGTAGCAAGTATAATGATTGTGGAGGTGGCACATCTCTCTAGAGGCAGTAATAGCATGGAGGTTTGTGTCTCATCAATAGCCATAGTTAATGGTGTAACTTAATGTATTATTTTGTACAAAATAAGTAAACAGAAATTAACCAGGAAACACAATGACTTTAAGCATGTCTGATACATGCCACCTGTTTCTATGGATAATTCTGTTTGCTGTCATTCCTGGACACAAAAATGTGCTCTCTAGAAGTGGTTCCCTGAGCAACCATGCTTTTTCTGATATAGAAACCCAGCTCATTCTAATATTCTAATACAGTACAGTTCCATATCAAAAAAAAGGTAGAGAGCCATGGCTTGCCTCTGATGACCCAGCAAATTAAATGGAAGTTCAGCATCTTTCTGGATTACTACCCCCAAAAGTCCAACCCCATAAGCATTTTCTGGTTTTATGCACAGTCACCAGAATTTTTCTTTATATACATTATTGAAATGTGTTTATATTTAAAAATAATACTGAAAACATTACAGTGCCCATTAATTTAAACAATTGTATTTTTGTATATGGTGAAGATTCCCTAAGACCTTAGACTAGTGTAGAGCATCATGGCTGTCGACAGAGGAAATTCTCCCTTCTTCTGGCTTCCCATTCTTATCCCTATCCTCATGCCTTCACTTTCCATGCCATTCAGGGAAATTACATATTATAGTTGATAGATATCTTTACTCTTTTTTCCTTATACTTGCTTTCCTTATTGTCTTTAGTTTTACAAGTGTGTAGGTTACCTATTAGTAATTGCAATTCTTTGAGGTGTGTAGTCCATACACATACATTTCCATCCTGCTAGGTCTTCCCATCTTCAAGCCTTTTGAGACGTTGTTTGTATCTCTGAAAATGAAAAGAGAATTGGATTGGCCTGAAGAAGTCAGACTTTTCTCCAAAGCTGTAGCATAAGAAAGTCTTCTTCTTCCTGCATGTCCTGTTTAGATGACAAGAAGAAACCAAAGAACTTTAAATTAAACGCATGGAAACAAAGAGTAGGGATTGGGTTTTTCTGTCCTATTATTTGTAATTTCATTTTGGTAGTTCAACAACAGTAAGGTAATTTATAGACTGCAGAATTCCTTTGGGGAGGGGGGCAGGGGATTATAAATTTCATTTATTTTTGGCTTGTTAACCTTATGAATGAAACACAAACAAATTCGCCTCCTTCTCCTTCTCCCATGCAGAAATGTGGTGCTGCTCACAGCTTTTCTGAAGCCAGCAGTGTGGATGCAGCTGTTGTTCTGGAGATGTTTTCCCAGACTAAAAACTCACACCTGCCTAAGGACTGTTTTGGAGAAAGTAGGAATCTTTTTTCTATTGTGCTAACACCAAATGAACCAGTGTTAAAAAATACCCACTTGGAACATGTCCAAATTAGCAGAATCTGTTTTCCTGCTCATCCCAGTGTTGACATCTGCCTTTGATTACCTGACCATCTCCTTAGACTCCATTGCCTCTCATGCTTCAACACTTCATGAAGAGTGTTTCTGGTGCAAAGCAGTGAACAGGGAGTTGTAATGTCTCTGCAGTGCAAAACAGTGTAATAATCAGTAAAAATAATAATTGACTAACCTACTAGTAATGTACCATCACTTTTCAAAACAAAAAGAAATAAATATATATAGAAGTAAAGGTGCTTTTTTTCTTGTGCCCACCAGTCTTTCTGAAGAAGGGCACAAAAGCTTATTTGTTTTTTTCCATATATGTGTTGCTCTATTAAAAGAGATTATTTTGGCATACAAGTTTTTTCTTTATCTTTAGATCATTTCAACCACAGCATCACCTCATTGGTAAAACAGCACATTCTTTCTCTAATCTGTAGAAGCTCTCTTTAAGATGTCTTATACTGTTTTGATTCCATGCCTCAGCATTTTCCATGGAACCAATATACTGTTCTTTCTCTTTTCAGGTTGTGGTAAATGTGTCCCATGTTGTGTAGTGGATATCACTAAGTTTCCAGGCAGAAGTTGGTGGAACTTCAGGAAAACCTGCTACAGAATTGTTAACCACAGCGGGTTTGAATATTTTATGATTTTTGTGATAGTATTGAGCAGTGCAGCACTGGTAAATTGCATTTAATGTCTCTAATTTTGAATTGATTGTTGTCAATAAGGAAAATAATAATATTTGATTGATTTCTTCTACTCTGACATTCCTTCCCACAGAGAGAGATAAGAATGTAGTAAATGTATCCCTTAACAGTGATAAGGCTTTCTCCCACTTACATTAGACATTTAAATATATGGATTTAAATATATGGAATTGTAGTTTTTCATGGAACAGAGTTCTTCCTACACTTGTGTGTTAATTACAAGGCTAAACCATAGTCTGAAATTACTTTGCACTTTTAAATAAAGTAATAGCACTTCTAAATGTTTAAAGCATTTTTAAAACATTATGATCAGAATCTCAAAGTGAAGCTGGCTGTAAACTCATAGGTGAGGTAATGTTTCATTGCTACCCTGATCAGATCCATTTCTACTCAAGAATAAGGGAATTTCTATGATTTGAAAGCATATCCACTGTCAACTGAAAGTAATTTGTTAAACAGAATGTTTTATAATGCAGAAGGAACATAACCAAATAGTCTGACAGGGATCTATGTGGTAAATGTTAGAATTTTCCAAATAAAATCTGCTCTGTGTACATTAAGTTCAGGTTGTTCACTGAACCATAGATTTGAACTGTCTGCTTTTAAATTCCCATGGCAAAGTTTGCAAGGGAAATCCCTGGGATTCCTGTGAGGGCTCCTCTCTATTTATGTGGAACCAAGCTGAAGTAAGGAAGGAAACTGAGTTATTCTTTAATGTGCTCCAGGTTCTGACTAAGTTGAACACAAAGCTAATTGGTACCCAGGTGCAAAAATTACACAAAACAACATTTTCTTGTCATCGAAGATGTTTAGCAATGAGAACTTTCACATTTCTAAGATACTGTTGTCCTCTTGCAAAAAGGGACTTGTCCATTTTTTGTTTGGTTGGGTTTCTTTGTTTATAAAGTTGTATGCTGGTAGGGAATTGTCTGAACCAGTTAGAACAAAGGGACACCATGGTGTCCATGCCTTGAAAGAAAATTAAATGAGATGATGCTGACAGAAAGAATGCACAGAAAAGTCCATGGTGAGTGCTCAGTGCTCAGAGCAAAGAAAGAGTAGTTAGAAACTTAAGTAGATTCTAACTTTTTAAGGTAGCAGCAATTAAGAGTAAGTAGATACTTTAAAAAGTTAGAAAAACAGTAGTTAAAAGTATGAAAAAACATCACCGCTAATGAGCAGGTGGTTTGACTGGTAGATGGAGATCAAGGTAGCCAAGGTTTAGCAGGGAATAAGAGGACACATGATTAAACTTGCTCCAGAAAAAAGGTCAGAAATGGCAAATAGGTTTATGTACATGAATGCCAGAAGTTTTCATTTACCCCCACTCAAATGAACAGTCCCATGGACACAGGGACAGCTCTGCTCTGGAGGCATTTCTCCTAATTGTTGTGCAATTGAAAGATCCCTGAGGTCCAGAAGCAGAATCACTGTTTTCTAACACTGCAGAACAGGAGTGCATAAGTTTTATTGGATTATACATAGGAGCATCTCTGCTCCTTGTTTTTTCAGTGCTCTATGCTCCTGCTCCACCTTTCCCATGGCCTTTTAGATGGGTTTTTAGGCATGTCTTAAGTGCAGGGGAGCAAATCAGGTCTGCTGTTAATACCTCAATGAAGTGGGTAGGGGAGAAGTGGAGGCTTGGTGAGGAAATAATGCAAGATGTAAAAGGAATTGGGAGTAGATTGGCAATACCAAAAATTTAAAATTAATTAGCGAGGCAGCAAATGCATTAAACACAAGCAAACACTGATGTGAACAGCAGCAATCAATAAAATATTTTCCTAAAACCTCAAGGTCAAGGTTTAGGTGAAAAAACCTGTAACTCCAGGAATGAACAGTTCCAGCTAAGGAGTTTGTCATTGTTTTTCATGTGTGTATTACAACTCTGCAGGCTGACTAAAGATGACTCATTTGGAAGGTCAGAGTCTGAAAGACAGTGGTTAATGTGTTCAAGTCAGGGTTTATTGTGAAGAATTTAGACCAACACCTTCAAAATTATCAGTTACAATGTGGTAGCCACAACTGCCCATCCTCAGACAAGTTTTGAAATGTCTAGCATAAAAGCCTGAAAGTATTTGATTTTTCAACAACCTGAAAATGGGATTGTACTTATTTTACAATTCATTTTTTTACTTTTACGTATAAAACTAAGTGGTGATTACCCATAATTTAATATGAAATGGTTGTAATAAGACAAACTGTGTATTCTTGTGCAATTTAAGAATAATTTTCCATGCAACTACTGACCTGTTTGAATTCTAAAATTCCAGGCATTTGAAGATATTCACTTGCAGAATAGAAAAACAGTGAAAAGCATCCTAGATTATGCTGACAAAGTATTTACCTACATCTTTTTGATGGAGATGCTTCTGAAATGGGTAGCTTATGGATTGCACAATTACTTCACAAATTCCTGGTATTTGCTTGACTTTGTCATTGTATGTGTAAGTATTATATTCAGCTTGTCATACATTTTGATTTTTGACATTTTCTATCTGGATAAGTACATGTAACTTCTGATTATGGATAACTACAGGTGTGAAAGACAGTTCCCAAAAGGTGAAAAATCCGCAACCCAAACAGACTTTAGGACAAATTTAAATTGAAATTTTCAGCAATAACTAGAAGTTGCTTAAGAAAATTCTATTCGGTGTCACTGTCATTGAGGACCATGATGGCTCTAAAAACCTTTTCAAGTGGAGAGAAGGAGTTCAATTAGTGATCAGAAACAAAACTAAAATAAATTACTTAAAATGATAGAAAAATGAGAAGCTACTGGCAGTTCTGGACTAGATGATCTTAAAGGTCCCTTCCAACCCAAACCATTCCATTAATCCATGATTTTGGCATTTAGAAACAGAAAAATATAGAGTTGCTTCCTTGAAAGAGAAGAAACTTAGATAGTAAAGGGAGTTGAAAAGTATTGTTGGAAAAATCATTTACCAGAATGTTAAAGACATAGGAAAGAACTTTTTGCTTTGCAAAAGAGAAATCCCAGCAATCCTTTGCATATTTATAAAGATACATGTTGAAAACACCAGTAGTGAGATAAGTGTAGTATTCAATTCCTACATATTTCTTATGAATTCAGACAGTATTAATTATTATAATCTTGCCATATAAAAGTGAAACATCTATGCTTGTCAACATCACACTGGGAAGATTCTGAAGTTAAATATTTAAAAGAAGGACATGTAAACAGAGGACTGATGGTAACATCAAAGTGGTTGTTTGATGACTTCAGAATAGTCAGCATTGAAAGTTGTGAAGTAGTAGGAAATTTCAACAGGAAGGTCAACTATTATGGCTATTTATAATGAATATGTACCATGACTTTAGGGTTTTTTTAAATATATTAGAAAAGAATGAAGTAAAATTACAATAACTTTGAATTTAATGTATATTTTCTTAATTTAACTTACTGATCAAAGATATTGTAACATTCAGGTAATGATTGTTTGCTAACACAAACAACGGAAAATTTGTTTACCATTTAATAATCCCAGTTCCAATTCTGTGAACACAGCTGTCATTTGTTTCCTGGGGACTAAGTCATGATCCCAAAGATGTATCACCTTGTTCCTCTGGGAGTGGCCTGAAATCTCTCAGGACTCTTAAAGCATTGAGGCCTCTACGAGCTTTGTCAAGATTTGAAGGGATAAAGGTAAAGATGTTGGGGGTCGGTGTGAATATTTTGTAATGGCTGCATTTGAAGATTTTTTTGAAAATGACAACATAAAATTATTATTTTCATTCACTTTGTTCAGGTTCTTGTCAATGCACTCCTCGGAGCTATCCCCTCAATCTTCAATGTTTTGCTCGTCTGTGTTGTCTTTTGGCTCCTGTTTAACATTCTAGGAGTAAAATTGCTTGGGAAAAGATTTTCAAAATGCATACTCCAGGAAGGAGATATCAGTCTCATTAATGACAAAAGTGATTGTGAGTCCTATGGTGGAAAATGGACAAATTCTCCTGTAAACTTTGATAATGTTGGGATGGGATACTTGGCTCTGCTCCAAGTGGTGAGTTCTATAAAAACATTCTCAGTTTTGTTTTCTTCAAGGAAATGGGTGGAGCAGCCCAACCATGGGACACCCCTATGCTTCTGTTTATCCCAGTGAAATTGGGGATATTTTTTAGCTTCCATATATATTTTCCTTGTTGATGACCTGCTCAGTTCCTCCTAAAGAACGCTTGAGCATATGCAACCTTGTGTTAAAATCAAGAACTCTGTTTCATGGCTTTTCAATTTTGTTTTAATTTTGATTAACACTCTAAGCCTGAAATAGTCTACAAGTTACTGAATTATAAATATTCTCATTTTCTCTAGTTCAGAGTGGATGAGAAAGAAAATCAGGGCACAGTTTAGTTATCTTTTCTTTTGCTGTAGAAGTCATGAAGGATTGGGATACTAATTTATTGAGCTCCCTAACATGACAACAAAGGAGATAAAGGCAATTTTTAAGTTGGCTGTTATCCCTGTATCTTTTTTAGCTGAAGTTCTTTGCCCTGGGTCCTCCAAAGTATTCTATGATTCTGCAGAGTTGCTAAAAATTGCAGGAAGGAATTGTTTTCTCAGAAATTGGTTTTATCCTTTCACATTATATTTATAAGTTAAGGTTAAAATTTTACTGATTATTTTTACAAAAATTTTGAATTTAATGAGAGTTAACATTAACATACATTTCACATGAGTTATGTTTTTTTTGTTTTCTTTCAGGAAATATTTTTTCTCTTTACTAAACGCCAGTGATACTTCCAAGCAGATCTTTAGAAGTGATACATATTTTTTATAGCACACCGCTTATTTTCTGCATCTATCAACACATTTATATTAGCTATACTTTATTTTTCTCAGTGATAACAAACTTAATAATGCATTTTTTTCAGGCAACTTTTAAAGGTTGGATGGATATTATGTATGCAGCAGTGGATTCACGTGAGGTATGTCACTAAAATGACAATTCAGTTCTTTTCCCTCTTCTTCTTCCCTTTTCCATCCATGTAATTACTTTTTCATCTTTGTTTGCAATATCAAGTCAAAAATACAAGTGGTTGAAGGCATCAAACTACACAGTGAAACAATAATCCTTGGAGTACCAAAAATCTGGAACTTAGACAAAAGAAACTGGTCAAAGTAGAGTGACACCACAAAAAGCTTGCTATGTCAGGAATGCAGAGGGGAAGATGTTGCAAGCTTTGTGCAAGTCTCTTTTGGAAACAGAAGACAGAGACTCTTGGAGGGACTGTGCAAATTTTCTTCCTTTTTAAACATGTACAGGAGCACTGAAACAGCATGCAGCTAGAGCAGTTATTTCAGGAGCTTTTCTTCCCTATGTTTGACATCCTCACTATTTCTTCCCCCTTTGCATGTGCTGTTCCTCACTCTCTTACCAGGACAGTGTGTTTTAACTTCTCTATGTTTAATTGAATTTACCTTTTTCTCACTCCTTCAGTCTCTGTGCTCTTGACTGCAGTGAAATAGCTGCTGATTAACATGATTGTTCCTTGTAGGGCTGATCTTAGTGAGCTGGGGCTTTAGAATTGCCTCTTGTCTGGGACAGCATTCCAGAGGATGGCTGGTCACCATTGTGTTTAGTCTGAGCTGTTGTTTTTAATCAAGGCATTCACAGGATCCCTTCTGATTGGAACTGGTTCTTTATTACTTAAAAATTTCCTGAAGCTGGATTTGTCTCTATAGCTCTGTTTGTCACTATCTTTACAATCAGTAGCAAGACAGAACAAGAGAGTGGTTCTACCTGTACATCCAGGTAAAGATGTAAATGCGTGGAAATAATTTATCCCTCATGACAATAAAAAGATCTGTTATTATAAATTGGAAATGGTAAAGCTGTGATTATCTCATTTTTACCAATATTATTTTCTGGTTTGACTTTTTTTTAACAGATCGATGAACAGCCAAAGTTTGAAGCAAACTTACAAATGTACATATACTTAGCGTATTTCATTGTTTTGGGATCTTTCTACATGCTGAATCTTTTTATTGGAGTGGTTATCAGCAATTTTAACCAACAAAGGAAAAAGATAAGTACTACTTGAACTAACTCAGTGTCTCCTGTAATCCCAATTTGATTAAGTGAATGCTAGTTTGACATGTAGATGTCTAACATTTTGAAATAATTGTTTAACTAGATAAATTTAAAACAATAACACTTGAAACCAAATTTTGAAATCAGCAATTTACCTGTAAATTCTATTTTCCTGCCAAGTCCTTAATTTGTTCTGAGTAGAGGACAAGGAGGAAGGAGGGAGTAGCTTCAAAAATGAGAAGCCAAAACCAGGTTGAATTCTGTCCTGATTCATTTAGATGTTAAATTATCCAGAATAGAAAGGAAAATGGAGTAAATTATTTCACTTGGACGACTTAAAACAAATAAACCTCTTGCTCATTCAAAAAAAGGAGACCCCAACAGGAGGTTTACAATTTCATGATTCACTTTTGGAAGAGAGAATCTCTACAGAAACCCTTTTTTATTTCCATAGCCTGACTCATATACCAAGTGTCAGAGCATTGCTGCTCGGGGTAGAGAGAGAGAGAGCAATAAAGCCCACAAGAAATTCTTCTGCTCTCTGCATTTGAACAGAGAAAGGATATTTGGGGGTTGAGGAACAACAGTCCAACTTCACTCTAAGAATTTCCTTTTCTAACGAAGTCCCAGTTACAGTAATCCAAACAGACAGAAACAACAGTGGTCAAGTAGTTCATTAGTCTAAACATTTACTGGAAGTTTATGTGGATGTAATACTTTTTTCTTAGTACATGCTGTGATTGACATTTTTTTCTTTGTAATTTTTTTCTCTTTCATTTCTTTGCTTATTCTCAGGAATTTTCTGTGTGATTCCATATAGTGAAGTCAAATGGAATTTTCAGAGGTCTTTCCAGAATGATTGAAATTACAGATGCCCTACTGAACATTGTTGTGTGTTTGTTGTACAAAATGCTGATCACTCATTGCTTTTAGGATTGATGAGTGGCTTCTGAATCCTGGGTTCAAAGGGATTGCTAAGTAATACAGGGGGTGTAGATGGGGATAAGAAATTCATTGTCAGGAACCCCCTGTAGAACTGGGTCCCATCATCCTCCATTTACCGGATAGTCCAGCAATACCCTTCTGTTTCTACCTTCCCCAAAAATTGAAAGTATTTCCCTTCTTGATGAATCGTATGTAATTTTTTAAAATATGAAATAGATTTGTAAAACTTCAGAAAGGCTCTCACACTTGAGGGAATTGACTTGGGAACACTGCCTAGACTAGACTTCCCTGATCAAACCCAGATCAGCTCTTTCCAGTACATCTGTTCAAAGATCAAGGGGAAAAGGAGAAATGGTGAAGACACATTTTGTCTCTGTGCCCTCTTAGGTCCCACTCATGACAGCTGTAACTTACTCTTTTTTACAGAAAGTTGCTGGAATTTATTTAGGGAACTGCTTAAACTGCAACTGAACAACAATGTTCTTTCCCTTTACTTAGGTGGAAAAGATCTATTTTTGACTGAGGAACAGGAAAAGTACTATAATGCCCTAAAAAAACTTGGATCCAAGAAACCTCAAAAACCCATCCCAAGACCATTGGTGAGACCATCTTAAGTAGAACATGGCAGAAGATGCAACGATGGTGACCATATTTGAACTCAGTAGCCCAGGCACAGGGAAATAAACTTTGCAGTAGAGCCCATCATCTTCTTCATTCAATGTAGTATTTACATTTTACTCTCTTTTTCTTAAAAGAGTCTTTTTTTGTGGGTATTAATTAGGGAAATTTATATCCTATTTATGACCTATCCAAATGTGCATCCTGTTTATAAAGGTTCATAATTAGTATTTGATAACCATACCATGACCTTGGTTACTTAAGTTGCATGATGTTGCTTCTGCCACTAGATTGGATTATTGCAGGTGAGAATGAATAGAGAATAGCACATGCCTCATGGTAATTATTTGCTTTTAAATAATCTTATGTTTTATTTCTTTTAGTTTCTTAATTTTAATCCCAGGCTTGGCTTTTCATAATAACTATTGAGAGTTTTTCTTTCTTATGACATTTTAGTTTGAATTGCTTATGGTAAAATATCTGCTTCAGTAAGTATTTCTATTAAAAGAGCAATCACAATGTACTCTGGATGTATTTCCTAATTTTTTATACACACACACACACATATATATATGCCAATGTGAGTTTTCACTGAAGATCTAAAGAAATCCCCTAAAAATGCTTCTAGTTGCTTATTGTTAAATTTATATTATCTTAAGTTCTTTTTCCAAGCACAAATTACTGATTAATATTTGAATGCGGTTCTTGTTCTCTCCACAGAATGCGTTCCTGGGATTGCTGTTTGATATCGTAATGCACAAAGCATTTGACATCATCATCATGATTTTCATCTGCCTAAATGTGGTTGTTATGATGGCAGAAAATAACCAGGAAGGCACCAAGGAAGTTCTTAATAAAATCAACTATTTTTTTGTGGCTTTATTTACAGCAGAATGTGTCATAAAAATACTGGCCTTAAGACAGCATTACTTCAAAAGCATCTGGAACTTGTTTGATCTTAGTGTTGTGGTCCTTTCAATAGTTAGTAAGTACCAATCACTAAATCAGGTAATGTGTCTTACCAATATTGAGCCAAATTTCAGTATGAAGTAACCACTTAGATATATTTGATAAACAAATCCAGATCCACTGTACTTTTTTAAACTATATGCTAAGTCATTGCTTCTAAAAGGATGTATTTTTGTTTTCCCTTATATTTTTCCACAGTACTAGAAGGTAAATGGAGTTTTCAATTTTTACTTTTCTTAAAGTATGTTTTATTGAGTAATTAACAGAGCAGAAATTTAATTAATTAACATCTTCTCTAAATTACTATACTTAACCTGTTGTCTGACTGTCCTTATGCTTTCAATTTACATGTTATCATGGTAACTGTTGTTTTCACAGTAAAAGTAAATTCATGTTAAAAATACATTTGCTTGAAAAATGAGAAAGATGTATTTAATTTTTCCTGGACCTCCTTTAAAGAAGGCAGATCCTGATTGCTGATTTAGAAAGCTCAGGAAAGCATAACTGCTCAGCACCGTTCTAAATCTGGACCACTATTTGTGACTGTGAAAAGTCTCATTAAAACTGACTTGGCTTTTTTGGCTTTTCAAATAAGACTAGATGCTGATAATTTCCTCTACAAAGGGTCATAGATAGCTCTAGTTTCTTGTACAGCTTATTAGGTTTGTGCTTCCCACTCAGGCTCAGTTTATATCACAGAATAAAGGACAGGAAAGAAAAACTGCTCTGAATCCTCTATTTTATGCCTAAGCACAGTAACCCTTTGCTGTGCCGTGCAACCCAGAAAAATGTTGACTCCTTAACCCCTCTGTTTGCAATCATTTGCATTCCTGCTGCACCCTTACTCTGTTAGTAGGGTCAAAGAACGGGGTGTAATGGGGGATAAATACTAAAAGACAATTTTCCTTTCCATTCCTCTTCGTTTCCTCTGCTCTCCTTCAAGTACCAAGCATTAGTCAAAGCCTCACATTTAGCATGTGATCAGGCCTGTAAAGAAGCAGCAGATGACAGCCAGGAGGCAATCCCCACAGCTTCCAGCACAGGAGCTGAACAGATTTAAAGTATTTTTAAATACTTGGGCATGAATGCCTACCTTCACCCCTCTGGCTTATAGAAATCTGGGAGGATGCAGTTTCCAAACTATGCATAATCTTGAAACCTCTGTAATACTGAAAGGTATTTGTCTTTCTTTTCCTAAGCTGTCTTGTAAGCAGTTTCAGTATTGATGATGTTTGTGTGGAAAGTGGTGTAATATGGTCAGTGTTACTTCTGACACCTAAAGCACAGAATATAACAAAGCAGACAACAATTTGACTAATATGGCTTGACAACATTTTGTTTTCTTTCTCCCTTCAAAGGTATTGGAGTTTCTGAAGCCTTTCAAAAACTCATCTCTCCTACACTTTTGAGAACTATTCGTTTGGTGCGAATTGGCCGAATCCTGAGATTGGTTCGAAAAGCGAGAGGACTTCAAACCCTTCTCTTTGCATTACTGATGTCTCTTCCTGCACTGGTCAACATTAGCCTTTTGCTTTTCCTAATTATGTTTATTTATGCCATTGTGGGCATGGCAAACTTTGCCTGTCTTCCCTGGGAAGGTGGGATTGATAACATTTTCAACTTTCAAACCTTTTCTGGTAGCATTCTCTGTCTCTTCCAAATTACAACGTCAGCTGGCTGGGATACTCTTCTGGCCCCTTTGTTAAGTGAATCTGGTACATGTGCTCCCAACTTAAATTTAACAGAGACAGATAAAACTACTTGCAAAAATAGACCATTTGGTATTTTTTATTTTGTAAGCTATGTCATTATATCATTTCTCATTGTTGTAAATATGTACACAGCTGTCATTTTAGAGAACTTCAGTGTTGCCACTGAAGAAAGCACAGATCCTCTTTGTGAGGAGGACTTTGATATGTTTTATGAGACCTGGGGAAAATTTGATCCTCTGGCAACACAGTTTATTGACTATTCTGCTCTTTCAGACTTTGCAGATGCTCTGGCAGAACCCTTGCGCATTCCAAAGCCCAATAACATCCAGCTCATATCCATGGACCTCCCTCTAGTGAGTGGAGATAAGATCCACTGCTTGGATATCTTGCTTGCTTTCAGTAAACGTGTCTTGGGAGAATGTGGAGATTTTGATACGCTTAAGTTACTGATTGAAGAAAAATTCGCGGTTGTCAGTCCATCTAAAAGTTCTCACAGGCCAATTTCTTCTACATTTAAAAGAAAACAAGAGGAGGTATCAGCAGTTATTATCCAAAAGGCCTTCAGGAGGTATTTGATACAGCGTTCTTTCAAAAATACGTCTTTATTATGCCGTCACAGACAGAACAGTGCTGTCTTTGGAGAAGAAATGCAGGAGAAGCAAAAGATTATTGTATCAATACTTAATGAAAGTAGTGGCAGGAAGATACATAAATCACGGCCTGTTTCTTCCACATCTCTCCCTTGACTTTATGTTGCTTTTGCTGAAACAAATAAGCTGGACATATAAGGTTACCCCAGGCTGCAGCATTTTTGACATTTAAAGCAAAGTCACTGATTTTCAGATGGAGACAATATGTGAATCCCAGAGTATAATACTCTGAATTTAGAATAATGGTGGCAGCCTTCCAGTATTGGGATTGTTCAAATTTTCAAATTCTCCTTAAAATGATTAAGATCTGAACAACTATGTCATAAATATTGGAGGATAATCAAACCTTGGATTTTTTTCCCAGTTAGTGGAGTAGGTGGGTTAATTTTTTCACCTGCTAGTTTTGTCCTAGTTCATGTGTTTACAGAAGAAATCCATAAAAGGTCGGTTGTAAGCACAGATTTATAAACACACAAGGCTCTAGAATAATGTATATCTCTTTAGAGATAACCAATATTTCCAACTAGGCTTTATTGTCGCAAAATGAACTAATTACTGCACTTCTGTAACAGAGCTCATTCAGGAAACTCGAGTATAATCAGCCTCTGACTTTGATGGTTTTGGGACCATCCTCCTCCTAGCATGTTTGGGTGGATTTGTTTATGCTTAAGTATTTTAGAGATGTCTTTATATGTGCACCTAAATGGATTTAGCAGATCATCCTCAGTTGCCTGTGCATAAAAGCTGTATATAATTTGTTCTTTGTATCATTCAGTGTATGAAAATTGTCATAATCCTAGTTACCAAAATCAAAGGATGTTATACAAGGGGTATTGCTTCCAGAAAATCTTGAGAATCATTGTACATAAATTTTCATCATCATCCAAATGTCATAGAAAGCATTACTTAGTATTCTGAAAAGGAGTTCATGGTATATCTTATGAGACAAAATTTAATAAAAGCTAGGGGAAGCATTTATTTGATTGATTCTGAAAAAAATGCATGAACAATGTGTAATAATATTTTAGTGATTCTTTTGCAGTTTAGGTTATTCAGATGAAGTGTCATGGTGGATTCAGGACCACTAATAAAATGCTACTGTTTTAGATTCTTCAATAAAGAGTTCAAATGCTTAATATGTCTTTTGTCTGTTTTGTAAGGAGTATCTTCAGTTTCATTTATCACAAGACATAAAGTGTTCTTAGAGGGGTAATACAATTTTCCAGAAGTAGCTACCTATTAGCACAAGAAATCAAAATGTTTCACTTTTTACAGGGAATCAGAAAAGATTTATCATTTGGAGGCCAAGAAGAGCAGGAACAATAAGGTACTTACTCAATTTTTACTGTAGTTTCCTGGGTTAAATACTATTAAATATGACAGATATTGTTAAATCTAAAATAATTTCAGGACAAAGAAAGACATAGGAAAGCTAAGAGTTTAGGTGTCCAGATACAGTATGGTTTGAATGGGCTTTATTATGGTTGAGCATCGGCTCCCCAGGGAACTGGTGGAGTCACCATCCCAGGAAATGGGACCTCTTAGAATAACTCAGGAATTTGCCCTTGGGAGCTGCCACACTGGGTAGAGGGTTGCAGAGATATTTGTGGCTCTGCTTGAGACCTGCTCCTGTCCAGCTTGTGTTGTTTCATGCAGAGTGATGCTTGTGAGGTGAAACTATTTTGTTCTTTGAGAGCTGGACTGAGCCGACAGCTTTTGTTCAGTGATCAGGTACCATTAGATGGCAGCATTTAGTGTAGTTTAAAATGTGGTCAATCTTCGGTGAATGAGGTGTCACACTTGCACACTTCTGCCCAGGGATATTAAATTGATTGCAAAAACTTTAGAAAAAAGTCACATACCACTACTTCCTTGACGGAAGCAGAGGGGAGTGGGTTAAGGCAGGCACCTGCCAAGAAGCAAATGGTGGGCTGTGTCCACAAGGTCATATGTAACAGCTGCCTCCCAAACACTATATGAGTTTTGAGCAGGCAGACATGGCCAAGGTGGTTTTATCTTCCTGCCCTGGCAGCTGAGGGCCGCCACTTACCCCCTCCTTGACCAAAATGGAACACTCGCAGATAATCATCTTTGCCCGAGTAGCACTCAAAACAGATCCATCAAAGGGGCCAACACACACCAGAGAAACAAAACAAACTAGACAGTCCTTCTCAGTGTCAGAAGCCCGGTAAGTGGGGCTGGGGCCGCCAACCCCTGCGGCCCAAGGATGGGCCCCACAGCAGCCCAGCAGAGCCAGGGCCCCCACACCAGTCCCTGCCAGGAGAGACAGCTCTGAACAGCTGCGGGGGAAGGAGGGGGGAGCAAAACTTCCCATACACAAAGGCCCCATCGCCATCCTGACTGTCTCAAAGCCTCTGGGGAACACGCCTTTGCAGTCCACACCGCCCCACTGAGCAAAAGTGGTCTCATCGGGGGTCGGGCTTGCACTAGGCCAATGTCTGCTGGCCTAGGCCTACAGTCAAATTCGGAGTTCAAAGACTCTGTCAAAATACTTCCATCCCACCTCCCTGGACCCCGAGAAGGATTCATATGGGCAAAAGCTCGGGTAGGCAAGACTGTACCTGCACCCTGTTCCATTGGCCGTGTGCCAGCGGTGCGGGACACCAGAAGCTCCAGCTCCCGACCCTGCTGGCCAAAAGCCTCTAACGCTGCATGTTCCAAGCATCGTGAATGCTCCAGGCCATCAATTTGCTGCTCCCAGGCCACTACTTAGCCCCACAAAGACACAATCTCCTGGTCCAGGGCTCCAAATCCAGTCAGCAGAACCCATCCCACCTGGCCCGCCCCTGTCACAGACCTCAAGGCAAGCCAGGCTTCCAGGAGAGACACTGTGGTGAAAAAGGCAACTACAGAGGCTGAAGATGTCTCATGACACAGGGGGCCGGTGACATGGCCCCCCAGTCCTTGATCTCCTCCGCAACCACTGCAGGGTTACTCTGGGGAACTGCCAATTCTACACCAAAAATGTAAAGTGAACGTACTCATGTATTCTTCCCAAGAATTCCAAGGCAGTGGAAGGATTTAAAAAAAGGTTTATTTCCAATTCAAGAACCAGTTTTTTATGATACGGCGCATCAGGCCTCCCAGGAAAAAAGGTGAGTTCCCACCCCCTCAGGGCCCCTTTTATCCTCTCTGTTTCTACTCTGCCTTCCCAAGGCCTCTGTGTATGTCTCACATATCAGAGAGAGAGGCTCACATCTTCTCTTGCTATGCAGGGGGGAAAAGCATTGAAATTGCCTTGGAGAAAGAATTATCATTTAGGCAGAAAGCCTTCCTAGAAAAAACTGACTTTCTAACTTTCCGTCACAAATTGTTCCAAAATTGTATCTATCCCTACATATATTTTTGTCAACGACACAGACAAAAGAATCTAGTGCACCCTCAGTAGATTTGCAGATGACACCAAGCTGAGTGGTGCACTTGATACTCCAAAAGGATGGAATGCCATCCAGAGGGACCTGGATAAGCTCTAAAAGTGGGCCCATGTGAACCTCATGAGGTTTAACAAAACCAAGTGCAAGTTGCTGCACCTGGGACAGGGCAATGCCCAGTATCAATCCAGGCTGGGGAATGAATGTATCGAGAGCAGCCCTCTGGAGAAGGACTTGGGGGTGCTGGTGGGTGAGAGGCTGGACATGAGCCATCGATGTGCACTCACAGCAGAGACCTGATTGTGGCCTTCCTGTGCCTGAAGGGAGACGACAGGAAAGATGGAGAGGGACTAATTACAAGTAGTGCTGTGTAGTGACAGGACAAGTGATGACAAGGGGGGATGGTTTCAAACTGACAGAGGGAAGGTTTAGATTAGATATTAGGAGGAAATTCTCCCCTGTGAGGCCCTGACACAGGTTGCCCAGGGAAGCTGTGAATGCCCCATCCATTCAAGGCCTGGTTGGGTGGGACTCCAAGGAACCTGGTCTAGTGAAAGGGGCAGGAGGTTGGCACTAGGTGATCTTTAAAGTCTCTTCCTGCCCAAAACTATTCTGTGATTCTGAGGGGTTTTTTGTTGGTTTTCAATTTGTAAAGTTGTTTGGTGTTACATAGTTTTTACAAGTTGCATTCTTGACATGTTGAACTTTAGACTTTAACTTTACAGGGAGCTACAGCAACAAATAGGTTTGAAACCAAGTGGCTAGGGCTCTTACATTTGTCATTTCATTGTTGTGTTATGTTGGGAGCCATGCAATAAAAGGTGAGATCTCATAAACTCTCTTAGCAAGACTGCAAGAAATGCTGAAAATCTTTCAGAGATTGTAGGAGTAATATTTTGCTTTTAGCATCTTACTCTTGAGAAATGAAAAAGCTTCAAGAATACTAATACTGTTTTTCAGAACACTAAGAAGGAACAGAGGGAATAACTTGAATTTCAGGCACTGACATAATTTTCAGACTTCTTCAGTGTACATTAGATCATTAGGCAGAGAGCTACTTTGTGTAACAATGCATTTAACGTGTACTTCCCATAAAAGCTATTTCCTGTTGTTCTGTAAAGTCAATTAGCTATTTACCAAATACCAAATTTCATGTCTGTGTGATTTCTTATTTCATTGTGGAGCATGAAAAACGGGGAAATGTCAAACATGCAAATTAGTGTTTGGACAAATACACCATGTACTTAGATTCTTTGCTAAGACAGTCCGATGTGCACCTTTTATTTATCTCACAGATATTTATTTGCCAGAGCCCCTCATTTTTTTCTGTGACAGACTCATGCCTTTAGATATTTTGCATGATATTAGTTTCTCTGTGTGTCCTTTCTGGTTTTATTGTGTAGTTAATATGTAGTTATTCTGTGTTCCAAGTGTAACAAAGAGGATGGATTTCCCCACTCCTTTTCCTGTTTTGTTTTGTTTTGTTTTGTTTTGTTTTTTTGGGTTTGTTTTTTTTTGTTTGTTTGTTTTTTGTTTTTTGTTTTTTGTTTTTTTTTCCTGGTGTCCCTTATTACTCTTGTTCCAGGGTTATGATATTTTGTAAGACATTCCTGGTATCTCGTCTAGGTCTTGAAATTAGTCAGCCTCGAAATTAAGGAGAATCCCAAAGCTTCTGGCCAGCCACTGAATTAATTTAGCCCATGAAGGATGCCTTTGAGGTTGTATTGGAATAAATGTGTGTGCATTACTTAGAAATCACTCTTAATGGGATCTGCCAGAGGTTATAGTGTTTCCCAAATTGTGGGAATGGCATTCCCTGTATGCCAGTTTTGGTTAGGGAAAGGAAGGAGGATTGCAAATTCTCTGAAGTTGCAGCTGCAGTCAACAGAAATCTCTGCAAATAATTTTCGTGGCAAGTGTATCCAATGCAAATGCTTGAATTACCAAAGAATATGAAATTTTATTGTGGAGCAGTGAAGTTCCTTCATGACATAAATTTGTAAGAAATATCATTTTTGAGCTGGAGGCATCAGAGTTAACAACTGTTACAGTGCTCCAGATCTGTGTTATAAAGAATTATTGCCCCATGCAAATCTGTTACGAATTCCCTGTGTACATGTGTTCATATATATGTATATAGAGCCAGGTGGGGATGCAAAAACAAAGGTCTGAAGTGATGTGACACTAATATTTTTGAGTTTTTGAGAAGGCCACAAGTGTTCACAAGTTGTTTTGGTACTTAATTGTCTGTCCTGTTAAATACTTGTTCCATTTTTTTGGTCCACATTTGACGGGTTGTAACTTCAACTTGAAGACCCACAGTGTTAAAGCTCTCATTCATCTGTAAGTCTTTATGATTTTCTTTTGAGAAAATCTGTCTGTCATGGAATCAGTTGTTCAGGTTTCCAACATGTAAACGGTTCCTCCTGTGTTTTGTGTGATTTTCTCTGTGAACAGTACTTTGAATTTGGTGGTTTTAATGGAGGATCATTGTCATCACTGTGTTTGTCTCAGACTCACTTGTGGTCAGTGCTTGTCTAATGGACACCGAACCATAACCAGAAGGTGCAATAAACTCTGTAATTAACAGTCATGATCTGTCTCTGTGAGACTCTTGATCTAAATTAAAACACTCAGAAAGATATTTATTTGAAATTCAATAGAATTCTTCATGAGTGGATGACATGATCTAGTTGTAGATAGCATGACTTTGTTTTGCAGCATTCATTCCTTGAAAATATGAAATGCCTTTCTCAGGCTTGGGTAATTTTTCTTTCAACTATTATGATTGAAGTTACTGGAAGTTTTTAACCTGTAAGTAAAATGAGTTTTATTTTTCCATGGAACTTTTGATGAATGTGTGTGTTTTCTCTCTTTAAAATACTTTTTTACTCAAACTTCTTGTGCTTGAGTGAATAATATGTGGATAGGCTATAGAATTAGGTCAGTATGCAAATTTCAAGATTAGATTTACAGATATATAAGTTGATGATACTGACATATATGTTGGAAATTTATGTTCTATTCCCTCTTGTATCCACCTGGGATCTTGTAATTTTAGCCTAATTCACTCACAGTATCTTAATAATACAAATGTATCTTGAAGTGAGAAGGAGCTTTTCAATATGTGAATTTCAGATGTCTCACTTATATCAGGGGTTCTGTGGTCACTGAGCCTTTGAGGGAAAGGGGCAATCAAATTGGAAAAGGAGGTAAATTTTGCTGGATTTGTGAGGAACTGAAATAGCTGTCTTATTCCCATAAATGGGAAAAATAGGAAGAGAAACCTTGTATGAACCCTTTTCCCTCTAAGAGAAAGGAACGTGTGAAGTATCTGTTTTCCCACTGAACAGGACACAGATTTCCAGGATTATACCACAGAGCATTTCTCACTGGGAAGAAGCTGGCAGATGAGGCAGCTGGATAGAATTTGAGGATAAGAGGGTCATGCAGTGTGCAGGAACTGCCAATTGCCTTGATATCTTTAATGCCTGCATTTATCTGATCTGTAATTAAAAGTAGCAACTAATGTTTAGAGTTATGGCACTGTTACAAAATATATTTAAATATGCAAAAATCTGTGGGTTTTTTCTCCTCTTGATATCTATACAATCTTGGTCATTAAACTAATGGTGGTGTGCTAATGCTACCAACAAAAAATATTTGTCTTGTGCTCTGGCAATAAAGAGGAAAAAGAAGAGGGTTGTACTTTGCAGTTAATGGAAGAGACAGATCCATGCCAAGAAGGCGGTGACTAAATTAAAGCCATTTCTATAACGAAGTTAATTTTAGTAATTTCTATAACGATCATTATCTTTTTCTTGTTAAACTTATCCTTTTTTTGCTCAGTATTCTGAGGAATAATGAATGAAAGTGGGAGGAAAACAATGTTGTCACTATGAGGCTGGTTTTCTGCCCCCTCCCCACTTTTTCAGAAACTGCCTTTCTAAGAGGAAAATGTAGATTTTCCATGGTAGCACAAGAAAAGTTACTTGTCTAAATGTTTTGGTGTTAGCAGAAAGTCCTAAACTGCTGCAGAAAAAGATCTAGTTCTCTGTGCTCTCTCTTTTCAGATTGTAGGTATTACAATGTGCAAAGAGGGCTCTGTTGGAGTCTGTCTTTACTCCCTGAGCCCCATTTTTCACAGGGACAGATGGATGAAGAAGATGCAGCAGAATAAATATGTGCAGGAAGAGAACTTTTTTGCATTTCATGGCATTAGGTGGTGCATCCCTATAAATGTGGGTGCTTCTGACCATGGCAGTTATGGTGCCATTATAGTGATGCTTTAGTGATCTTCAAAATTCTCCTCTCTTAATTGAACTTGTCTCAAGAACATTCTCTTGTTTTCTGGAAAAATAACTTACACTGCAACTTAAAACGTCTTACTGTTGCTTGTCCCACAGGACACTTAGGGTTTTATCTCTTTCAAAACCACTTTTAGTTGTCTCCTTCCCTGATGATACCTATCAAGCAAAGTGTTTGATCACTGTTTGTGTGTTTGCCTGCATTAGGCAGCCTGGCTTTCAAGGATAGCACAGTTCCTTTAGTAGAATTCTCCCAGCAAAGCCCAGAGTAACTCCCTTATTGTCAGGAAAGATTTATGTCTCACTCGATAAAGAAGAAAAAAACTTTAGAGAGTAATGGATTCTGTTGATGTAACTAAGAGTGATAACTGTAATTAGCACCAGGGCTTGCCATTAATGTGTTTGTGTTACTTTCCAATACCTGTTGCTAGCAGGCTTTATATATTTATTTAAATAAATACAAGCAATTTCAGATCCAAGGATAAATGTTGTGGGGTTTTATAGTGTGATACTTAATGTATTTTGGGCTCTGATCTTGTATATAAGAGACAGTATATTTGACTTTCAGATTTTGTCTGTAAAAGATATCATGAACATACACAATAGCCTGGGAATATTGAAAAATAGAAAAGACAGAATAAAAACGAATGGTATGTAACTCTAATTTCTAACCAAAAGCTTCTGCTACAAGGTAAATTTGGTGCCAATATTTAATACATGCCTGAAAATTCAGCTGGTTGAAACCTCAGAATGAAATGTGGAACAGGAAACCGTTTGCTTTCTTATATCTTACACATATATTTCCAATTGAACTAAAATCCCTCTTTGATTTTAATAAATGTAACTGTAATTTCAGCAGAAAGAACATAATGGATTAATACTTAGGTGATTATTCTTCAAAGGTATCACCCAAGCATTTTCCCTCTTGTACAGTATTGTCAGTGAGATCACAAAATTTCATTTACTGCTGTCAGAAATGTAACCAAGCTCCTCCCTCCATCCCTCCCCCAGGTATTGCAGTACATAAGAAAACTTTCTGCGTGGGAGATGGCCAGGGAGCAAGGATGTTCTTGGGAACAGAATGGTGAAGGTGAGAAAACAAAGACTTTCTGCCTCTTTGGAGATAAAAGCCAGACAACATTAGCTTCAGAAAGCAGTGTGAAGGTTTTTTATTTTGAAGGGGATATTGTAAGCCTTTTGGTTTTGCTAAATATTTTTATACCATGAGAAATCTCAATTGCTTATTTTTTTAGTTTATGTCTATGAGATTTCGATCAAAATATTCAGGGATGTGTGTATACAAGTTGTGTCTATATACATAAAAATACGTACACATAGGTTTTTAAGTCTTAGATGTGGTTTTATTTGAGGTATAGGGCGAAGCTGCATAAGAAAATGTGCCTTTAATATACAATCACTATATGGCTGTAAATATGTAGCTCTTCCTATAACATCCATGTACCAGGAAAACATTTTACTAAATACTGATATATTTCTCATATTAATTACTGACTGCCTTTTGTCTTGTTTTGTTGTTTCAGCTTATGCATGGCATTCCTCAAATCAGCTGTAGTATTAATCTTATACTCATCTTGACATAGTGAATTTTCTTTACATACACAAGTCTGGCATGTCTTTCTCCCAGAAATGCTGGTGGGTGATTTTTTTCCTGATGTTTAAGGAGTGCACTGTCCAGCCTGTTGCATACATTTCTGATTTTGGAAGTAATGAGTGATTATATTACAGTATATTTTATTATATTGCATGTTCTTATTTGAATATTTTGAATAACTTTGTATATTACATTTGTTAAAAAAACAAACCAAACCAAACAACACCCCCCAGAGAACCCTCCCCAGCAACCAAGTGGTAGATATTTATCCAAACAATCTAAACACAAAGTTTTTCTTGGGTTTGAGGGAGCAAGTGTGAAGTAGAGAACGAGGGATAAAGTCCTAGTTGGAAGAAACGGCCATGAATATTTGAATCAACCGTAGTCCTTTAGAATGTCCAAGTTTGATTTTATAAACGACTAAAATCTCTTAGATCTGCTGATAACTACTGAGATTTAAATAAAGAAAATTGTGATAATTATTGAGTAGAAGTATTTAGTCTTTATGAAAACTGAGTAGGTGATAACTGTAGCTTTTGGCAAGGTATTGTACAGCATAGAAAAGAGGGATTTGTCTGTCCTGTTTCCTATGGTGTTGCTCTGAGCTGCTTTCTCATTTTGTCTTATTCCAGATGAAGAAATGAACACATCTTTATTCCCCTGTGGAAGAATCCACTGAATGCATCCTAACACCAAACTAAGCAGTTAGTTTACTCTTTATTTTTTCAGATCCAGGTGCTCACAGGAAATATTCGGTGGGTGGCTCTTGAGAAGGGAATGGATAGAAATAATTTGGGCACAGAAGTGGTTATAATATGTGCTAAAACTAGATTGAAACATAAATAAGGACATTTTCTTGTTTATGTTCCTTCTAGTTTTCCTATCTCAAGAAACTCCTCAAAAATGCCCCTTCCTGACTTTGCTTGTGTTTTACTGTGCAGTTCTATGAGTTTAAATTTCACTTTTATGGACTGTTGGAGATCTAATGGTCAATAGTTTGATTGCTGTTACCTTGCCACACCTAAAAGGAACTCTTTGTGCTTTTAGGGAACTGAAAGGAGTTCTGAAATTTGTATAGATGGAACCAAATCAAGGAGTTGTGTATAAGCCTTGAATTTGTATTTTGTTTTTCAATGCAAAAGTCAAAATCTGTTAGTTATCATCTCTAATGATAAGTCATTGCCCCAGGAAGCATCTTGTAAATTGTGTCTCTTAACACTTTGTATTAATAGATTCATTTTTTGGCATTACTTTGCTATTCTAGAAAATTGTCCCAAAGCCCAGCTTTTATCTTAAGAAATTTTAATAGCAAATTGTACTTTAGTAGTGCCCAGTGTCTGCTTCATTTAATGAGTTGTTGTTCATCTCTTTCTATTGCTTTGCACATCATTTGTTCAGTAAATTTGATCAGTCTCTGTGGAATTCCTCGGGTTTTGACTTGAAAAGCTGCTGTGTCATTTTTGCAGTATCCAAGGTCAGCCTTAAGCCAGTTAGACTGACCTCAAAGCTGGGCTGGCTATGCACACTGAGTTCACTTCCTCTCAAGAGGAGAGAAATAAGTAATTTCCACTTAAAAGCAAAAGTTGAATTTGAAGATGTGTTTTTGTATCCCTGATCCTGCCCAGAGTGGCAGGTAACTGAAGGACCCCTCAGTGCATTAGTTGAGGTGTTTGGATAAGGCACGAACACCACTCTGGCCCAGCGAGATTAACTTTATTACAAAGGCAGCAGTTTAAATACAGCGTTCGAATGTGTCCCATGATCTCTCAACCAATGACAATCAAGTGTTTCACTGAGCATGCGTGGGAGACCGGAAAACTACAAATCCCACAATTCCTCATTACATGCTTCCTGCCACAATTTGTATCTGTTACTGATGGACCACTGCCTGCTACGGGGCCAGAGATACCAAAACCTGTTGCAGCATTTTCAATTCTTAATTGAATTTAAATGGGAATTTCTTTCATGTCCTGTAGCGGAAAGAGCAGATCTGGACTCGAGCACTGTATCTGCCTTTAGCAGCATACTTTAGGTAGTGTGTTGTTACAATTTCCTTGTAGCTACACACCCCTAAGTTTGTTCTCCCAGGTTCTAGAAGAAATCACATTCAGTTGTCCTTCAGCTACTTCTGGGAATGCTGGTTCTGTGTCTTCCCTCCCAGAATCAGTAACTAGGGAGACTTTCTGTCTAATGCAAAGACTGAAATTATTTCTAAGGGTAACACTTTACCTCAGTGTCTTGACTTAAAAATTCAGCTGGTTCAGCAGCTGACGAGGTGACTGAGTTCAGCTGAGCTTCAGGAATTCTGAGTAGTCACTCTGTCTTTTTAAAATGATTTACCCATCTATATCACAAGGTTTTTTTTCAGTCACATATTCTTAGCTTCCTCTTTCCTAACTCAAGTCACAACCTGTAAATACTTGGCAGCTGTTGAAAGGCCCAAAAGTCTGTTGTTCTATATGAGCATTAGTATGTGGCTGGTACAGGTCTGTTGAAGAAATCCTCTCATGTTGTCCATGAATGCTTGTCCAATTATGACTTCTGGTCACTGTTGCTGAAGGGAATGTGTAAGGTTTTTTTGCTCTTGATCACTGCTTTTGTCAGGTTCAGTCTTCACTTTTTTTCAAAAATTCATCTCCCAAATCTGTAATACTAAAACGATGTTTGTATTTGCTAAAACATTTTTCTTTGTTTCATTTATTACAGCCAATATTGCTCCCTAAAAGCTCAGTCTCTCTGTTGTCCTTAAAATTGCTTTGAAGATCTAATTGATCATCTTAGAATTATTAAAGGTTAAAAAAACAAGAAAGAGCATCTTGATTTTCACTTTATCTTTTGAGCTTTCAATTGGAAATGGGTCTGTGTGGTTTGGCAAAGTACCAGTTCTTTGGTTATATGCTTCCATTTTGTTACCATGGCAAATTCTAATCTCTGAGCTGTGGTTCCTGATCAGATCTGAACTTCCTTGGAAAGTCCCAGAGGAGGAAAAGAAAAACCACCCAAGTCCCATAAACCCAAACAAAATCGTTGCACAAAGATTATTATTTGCATATTCTTTTTTAAGAAATATATCGGCATCTGAAGAAGAGAGCAGTAATTAAAAGAGGGTATTGATTCTCTAACACCTATGGTCCATAAGTGAGCTCACAAGACAGAAATAGCACAGCTGGACCTCAGCAATGAAAAATGCAGAGTGTTTCAAAGAATTAGGTGTTGATCTTTGTTGGGGGTTTGTTGTACATTACTCTTTCTTTTAAATGAATGAGCTTCTAGTTGGTTTTGCCTTATATCCTGGGTGCATCAAACAGAGCAAACACAGAGGTGGCCTCACATGGGGCACAGCGTGCAGTTCTGGCCCCCACAATTTAGGAAGGATGTGAAGGTCCTTGAATGCACCCAGAGGAGGGCAAAAAGGCTGGTGGGAGGGCTGGAAGGAATGTCCTGTGAGGAGGGGCTGAAGGCTTTGGACTTGTCTAGTTTGGAGACAAGGAGGCCAAGGGGTGACCTCGACACTCTCTACAGTTTCCTGAGGAGGGGAAGTGGAGAGGGAGGTGCTGAGCTTCATTCCCTGGTATCCAGTGACAGCATGTGTGGGAATGGTACAAAGCTGCACTGGGGGTGGGTTTGGGTGAGACATTAGGAAGCCTTTCTTTACCAAGAGTGGTTGAACCCTCGAACAGGCTTCCTAGAGTAGTGGTCCATGCCCCAAGCCTGTCAGTACTCAAGAGGCACTTGGACAGTGCCCTTAGGAACAGCTTTAACATGGTCAGCCCTGAATTGCTCAGACAGTTGCACTGGATGGTTGTTGTCGGTCCCTTCCAACTGAAATTCCTGTTCTACTCTATTCTATTCACTTTTCATGTAGGATTTCATAGAAGTCAGAAATCATTTATCTAATAGATAGTAGTTTAAAGTTGTGTGTTGTTTCTGTTATTTTCTAATTGTTCATAGCATTTTTACTTAAATTGCCTCTAGCACTGGAAACAAACCTTCAGAAGGAAAAATGGATCACTGGTATTGGTCATCAGAAACTAACAGCTTTCGACGTTTCACCCCTGAGTCCTTGGCTGCAATTGAGCAAAGAATTGCTGAGAAAAAAAAGCAGCCAGACAAAGAAAAAGAGAAGCATAAGGACCAAGGAGTTGAAGCAGAGCAACTTACTCCCCGGCTTGATCTGCAAATCTGCAAAAAGCTGTCATATCTTTATGGGGACATTCCATCAGAGCTCATTGGGGAGCCCCTGGAGGATTTTGATCCATACTACAGTGACCACAAGGTTAAAACTTCCTAAAGCATTTCTTTGATTTAACTTTGTCTGCTGAACTCTTAAGAGATAGTAAAAGCTCTAGCTGGGAGATGCTGGGTTTTGATTGTTGTGCAGACAGGTCTTTCAACATTCCTGACATCTTTTGGGGCAGGAGTGCTAAGGTGTTCTCTGCTTTATGGTATGAAGAGGTATCTTCAGTTCCAGTCAGCAGTCAGATTTAATGATGAAGACATAATACACATGATTGATACACTTCTACAGGAAATATATTCTGGGATAAGGGATGCTTTGTTTTGCAGAGCAATTCCTATGATGCCTGTGGTATAAGCAGTGCCTGTCCAGGAGTAGATCATTTTTGAATTGCAGATGCTTTCACTGAATTACAAAGATTATGCCAATTAGGGGAAACATGTTTGAGATATTTCCAGCACTCTGTGTAACAAACCCATGTATTTACATTGTTGTAAATTAATTTTCTGTTATTTTATGTGTCGTTGGCTTTGTTTATTATACCATATTTATAGTGCAAATCCTCCATGCGATTGCAAAGGGGTTGGTGTTGTTGCCTGGGGGAGTGTCTAAAGTAGATGCTGTAGGAATCCCTCCACAATTAAATGTCTGTTGTATGATTGCTTACTGTTGAGGGGGACTTGACCTGAAGAGCAGGAGGTTCCATGCAGTGCTGTGCTGCTGTCTTTATGAAATGACCAGCAAGGCATTGGAATATAATAATTGAATGGGAGAACATGCAGAAGACTTTGTTCTTCCAGAGATTTGTTTTCTCCAAGTAGTCAAAGTAATAGTGTTGATGAAGAGAAACTGAGGCTGATTCAATTGAAGAAATGTATATTAGGAAACTGTGTTTTTCATTCATGATATCTCATTTTTACGTGTAGCACAAGTACGGAGCTGCGTGGAACTTGAGGTAGCTTAGAAGGAATTTACAGTGTTGCTTGATAATTTGGGGATACTTCAGATTTTTAATTTTTCCTGTGGATGTCAGGGATTCTGGCAGTCCTACGCAATGTGTATTTTGTAAATAAGGTTTTGTAGCCTATAAAACTATCCAAGAGTGAGATACTTCTGAGTATGACTGTGACTATTGTTACAGTCCTAGAATAGTAATTACTAGTTAATTGCTTTAAGTAGTTTAATTACTTTGACCAAGGGAATATGATCGCTTACCCTTCATTCTCATGACTGCTTCTCCCTCTCAGGCAGTAATGCACTTTTATAGAGTTACTGTCTTTCCTTCCAAATGTGTATGGCCAGGTCACAGCTCCAAGTAAGAAAACAGGAAAGCTTTTCTCATAATTGCAGTTTTATATAGTTTTAGATGCAGACTTGAAAACCTGAATATTTACTTTTTGGGGAAATTTTATTCGTTTAAAAATTTCATATCCTATGAATCTTTTCTTTATAGACTTTTATGGTGCTAAACAAAAGGAGGACTATTTTCCGGTTTACTGCCACACCTGCCTTGTGTATATTTGGTCCTTTTAATCCAATCAGAAAAGCAGCAATTGAAATTCTGACCAATTCATATCCTTTCATTGGTTTCCCTTATTTGAATTTTAAAATATTTAAAATATTTAAAATATTTTAAAATATTAAAATATTCTCTTCCTCTCTTTATATTAATGTGAACATAAGCTCTGATATAGATATGGCTGATAGATATCTTTTAGAAGTTATATTGAATCTAATGTTACAACAGCTGAGATATTTCCATGATGTTGGTGCTGATATTTAAAATCAATTTTGCAGATATTGGTATGAAACAACCTTCAGAGGCTATTGTATGACATCGTAGCCCTTTTCCAGAACTTGTTCGAAATCTCTGATGTGGTCACAAGGTTAAATTAAAAACATACAAACAAATAAACAAATCAAACCAGGGACTCCCTGGTTTTTAGGATATGAAAGATGGGATTTATGGTGAAGCTTTGCTGGAAGAGTCTCATGTTCTCTTAAGAAATGTGTTCCACACTCAAGTTTGAATGTTCTGAAGAGTGCCCATCTTTTATATTTTTGGAACAATATAACTGTAGTTTGGAGAATGTCAGTATGTGAAGGATTTGCAGGTGCTAAAACATCAAGTGAGTAGTTTCTGCTTTTTCTGCTAAATATCTCTATTCATTTGGAATTATTGATTTGTGAAAATAGATCCTTTTAATGGAACTTATGTCTGACTTTGAATGTGTATTCCTAGTATTAGAAATTGCTAAATTTAGTATTCACTTTCAATTAAACCTTACATTTAAAAACAAAGTTTATTTAAAAAACACCCCAAACAGTTTTATTAGATGGCAGGTGAACTTTTATGAAAGAATGTTTTTTCTTATGCATGTTTTCACTGCCTATCACACAAAGTGAAAAAGCTTTCTGAACTCCTGCAGAGCAGAGGGGTGTTTTGCTAACATGTGGATATGGAATCCCAGTTTCAAAGAACATTGGTTATTAGTAATGAAGCTTTTTCAACTGGTTTTCATTAATTTATGTTTCTCATCTCTTCTGTTAAACGTTACATCCCACTTAAGTTCTAACTTAGTTTCTTTGGAAAACACATGAAAAGTCTTGAGCATATTCAAAACCAAAGTCATTATTTGAATGCCTATATGCTTTCTGTGTGGAAAACAGGACCTTCTGTGAACTTCATTGTTTTATAATGTAGCATTTTTTCCTTAACTTACTATTCACGTGGTTTGCTGTCTTTATTTTATGTACTCTGTACCTCAATTTTTCATTATTGACTGTACGTCAGCTCCCACCAGCACTCAACTGGACGGAGTAAGTATCTCAGTGGCTCTATGTTCCCTCTTTTTCCATGGATATTCACATGCAGGACCGAAAAATTTAAACAATGTGGTGATCTAATTCAGGGCCTTGAAAATTCTCAGTCAGACCTCTGAGGAAGATTGAGGATTTTTATTATATCTCCCAGTCTTTGGTGGAGCTTCAGTGCCTTTTCTCAGAGGCTCACACCATGTGCCCTTTCCTCTGTGTTGGCTAATTTTGCCATCTGCTGTGACATAGAAGGTTGGCCCATTTTTTCTTTATGGATGGAGCCTTTTAGAGAGACTGTGGGGTAGAATTCTAACTTAATATCTCTCATTCTGCAGAAGTAACCTGAATGTCTGTTATGGTTGGCTCATGCAAAAAGTAGAAAGGGATAAGTGTCCATTCTGGGGGTAAGCATGGTGATAAGAATAGGTTAATTTTCTGTAGGTTTGCTTTCCATGATAGGGATTTTCTCAGACAAAAAGTATAAAATGTGCAAACTTTACAGGCTGAAATAAGCCTTTGTTCAATTGTTCTTTTGTTCTATTGTTCTGCCAGAATGTTGAGGCCTTGTGATTTTCCTGCCTTCTTTAGAATATAAACACAGTGTTAAAAATGTTTGCTAAGGAAGTGTGAGCTATCCTTCACCTAGAAATAATATCGTAGACTTCTGTGAACTTTTGTGGTTACAGATTTACTACCTGCAGTCTTACTAGAATTCAGGAACACATTTTCTGATACCCATGATGCTTCACAAAGTAATATAATCTGTCCTATCATAGAAAATGCCTGAATGTGCCTGAATGTGACTCAATCTCATTAATGTTTTTATTTCTATAATCCTAATATACACTTTCATCCTCAGAATTGCTTTTACTGGTGTATATACTGCTGAAATGTTGATAAAAATACTAGCAAGAGGATTTGTTTGGAATGAATTTACCTTCCTTCGAGATCCGTGGAACTGCTTGGATCTGTCTGTTACTATTGTAATGTAAGTACAACTCAGTTGCTCTTTTACACTGAAGGGAAAAAGCCACAGATAAAATATTATTTGATGTTGCTGAAATTCCTGAGAGTGTTTTGCATCCTACCTGCTAAAGAGTTACTGTGCTTGTACCACCATTTGCATATATCCAAAGAGAAAAATAGTCATAGACTGGCTCAACATGCTTATAGTTTGAAAAGCAACATCCTTGGCATTCAGTTATATGTGCTTTCATTTTATAGGTACGTTGCTACATTTATAGATATAGGCGATGTTTCACTTTTTGCATCTGTCAGAGTACTGAGGACTTTGAAAGCCGTTTCAGTAATACCAGGTAAGGAACAATCTTACTGATATCCTCTCCATTTCACCAGTCTGCTGATTCTGATTCCTCTCCTGTTCTTGTCTGCATCTTTCTGGTCATTTTTTGTGACTGCTAATGGGATCCTGTAATATTGTATATATATCGTTGCTTTTAGGTGTGACTGTTTTACAGTTTGTAGTAACTCTCAGCAGCATCCTAACAGAATTGTTTTAATCATCTTTCCTCCAAATGGTTTTGACAAAGGCAAATTTAATTTCTGCATTTTTCATCCCAACACTAATGTTCAATTTTACTTAGTCCGATGCCTTTGTTGTTTTACTTTTGTGTTCCTGGAGCAGCCTCCTCTATTTGATGTGTTCTCTTAACATAATATGGTTATACCCCCATATTTCTGTTTCCTTAGCTTAATTAGCTTGCTAAGATTCATTGGCTTATTCATCTTTGGTTTCTTCCCGAGAATGCTGACTTCACAATATTTGAGACTTTCATTTGTTTCCTTGCTGACCCCAGCCACTATCTGGATTCAGTGTAATACTTTCAGCAATATGTTGCATACACCATCCAGATACTCTATATGTCATGCCCCTAACTAGGATATCAAAGGATGATTTCAGGGTCTACCTGCAAAAATTCATTTGAAAATCTATCAATGACTGTATATGTTGTCATAATATATAGTAACTTTACCTCTTCTATGTAATTGAAAATATAGTTTTGATTTAGCTCTGAAATTATAGCAGGAATTAAACATAGAAAGTATTTAATTTTATTGTCAAAACCGCACATAATACTTTTCCTTTCATACTCCGCATGGAGAACAGAGATCAAGTACAATTTGAATTTTTTTTTTTATGAAAAATCCTGGATATCACTGTCTGCTTATATCATATATCAGATTCAATTATTCTGCCTCAGTATTGGGCTTAAGTTTATATATAAGGCATTTTCTCAGAATCCCAGAATGGTTGAGTTTGAAAGGGACATCTGGAGGTCGTCCAGTCCGGCCTCACTGCCCAAACAGGGCCACTGAGAGCTGGTTACCCAGGACCAGGTGCAGACAGCTTTTGTGAGTCTCCAAGGATTGAAACTGCACAACCTCCCTGGGTAACCCGTGCCAGTGCTCAGTCACCCTCTCAGTAGAAAAGTGGTTCCTGATGCTCAGATGGGACATCCCATGTCTCGGTTTGTGCCCATGGCCTCTGGCCCTGGCACTGGGCACCACTGAAAAGTGCCTGGATCCATCTTCTTTGCACTCTCCCTTCAGATTTGTGCATACATGGAGGAGATCCCCCTTGAACTCTCCAGGCTGTCTTCTCCAGGCTGACCAGGCCCAGCTCAGCCTTTCCTCATGGCAGAGTTGCTCCAGTCCCTTCACCATGTTTGTGCCCATTTGCTGGACTCTGCAGTGTGTCCATGGGCCAGAACTGGAGCCAGTAGTCCAGCTGTGGCCCCACCAGGGCTGGGTAGAGAGGAACAATCACCTCCCTTGACCTGCTGGCCAAGCTTTGCCTAACACAGCCCAGGAAACAGTCACCCTCTTTGTCACAAGGCACTGTTGCTGGATCACGTTCAGGTTGGTGTCCTCCAGAATGCCCAGGACTCTTTCTGCCAAGCTGTGTTCCAGCTCAGTGGTCCCCAACATTTATATGTTTCCTTACTAATGTCGTAAATGTTCTTTTGCTTTTGAACGGGTGGCATCTGTAAGGGATTACCTTCTAAGGCAGAGTTCCCCGAGGCCAGCAGAAGCTGTCCTTCACTGTAATGTGTATTTGGCACAGAGTGGAGTACTTGTTCAGCGTTAATCAAGCAGAGAAACAGAAAGCTGCCCCTATTCATTAAGGACTTTGCTAGGCTACCATCTTAATTTAGAATTTGCAAGATAGTAAAATTAGTGTTAGTACTAAAAAGAAGCCAAAGAAATTATGATTAAGAAATTTAGGGAAAAATGCTTTAGTCACTCCTATGCTTTGTTTTACCTCATTTAATACTCAGAAGTTACAAACCTGTTTACTCTGATTGTTTTTAACAGACTTGCAACTGCTGTGTCTTGTCATATGGGAATGTCACTGCATTCCTCTTCTCATTTTGCTTATTATTGGATCTTATTTTTCTAGGTTTGAAAATCCTGGTAAATTCAATTGTTGAATCTGTTAAGAAACTTGCTGACGTGATGATCTTGACTGTATTTTGCTTGAGTATATTTGCCCTAATAGGCCTCCAGCTTTTTATGGGCAATTTAAGATTCAAATGTGTCCTCAAGAATACTGTGTACAATGACTCATTATGTAAGGATCCCAAGATCTATGTACCAAGTGATAAAGGTAAATATTATTCTTTTCTCTCTTTACATAATCTGTGTATCTTCCTATGAATGTCTTGAATTTCAGAGGTATGTTAAACTAAAGTTGCAGGTATTTCTCCCAAGAAGGAAACCCCTTCCATTTACACGAGTCTTAATAGGAAGTCTCTGGGACCAGTGAATGTGAAATTAGTGAATCTTGGATTTGGAGAAAGATTAGCAGGCTGTGGGATAGATGAGGCTGAGTTTTCTATAAGCATTTGCCTTTTTACCTGTGCATGGTACAGGGATCCTAATTTTAGGGGTACTGCACGGGGTATGGTTATTTTTCCATCACTTTTTCTATATTTCATGGATTTTACCTACTTCTCACAGCGATTCTTACTTTTAGCAGAGACCAAATGAAATCTTACATTGTGAGTTGTGCAGTAAATAGTTCTTATTTTTTTTAATCTGTCACAGAGACAGATTTGCTGAGAATCAGCCCTATACATCCTTTGTTGTGAAAGGATCCTTCCCAGAGCTTTGATCCATCAGGGTGTTTATCAAGTGCAGTAAATGTATGGTTTCCTGTCAGAAGGCTGTGCAAACTGACAACTTCTGATTTTATGATTCCTTGATTTATTTTTTATTAGATATCTGCCACAGAATGAATGGCTCTTCTGACATATTGCTCTGTGGGTTCAGTTCAGATCCCGAGTAAGTGAACAAAGCAGTTTTAATATTTTCTTAATTTGTTCCTCCAGATGTCCTGTGGTTTAATTTCTGGTCTAAAGGAATGGTGATGATTTTTCAGGAGGATAGGGTGCATGTGTGTCATTAAAGGCAGACGCTTCACATCAGAAAAAGAATGAAGTACAAGGATGCAACCAGTTATGTATATACTTTGTTGCTAACCACTGGGAATGTAATGGTAAGGTAGAATGATATAAATGAGGAGAGGAAGAGATCAGTAAAGACCTGTTAGATATTAATAAACTCTCCTCTCTTCATCTTGGTGAATTTTTTAAAAGTAAAGATAATTCCATTTTTCCCCTCTCTGTGTATTTGTTTGCATGTAAACAACATCAGAGGAGACTTTTTGTCTAGTCCTACACTAAGGTTTCTGTCTAGTTTTCCTTGATTAGACAAATGGCTTTCTAGGATGGTTTGATATAAATCAGCCCTTTTGGCAGAATGAAATTGGGGAATAATGAAATGGACTTTCAGATAAACTGAACAAATTTGGTGTTGTCTATTGGGTGCTTTCAGGTACCGTTAAATCTCCAAGTAAATATTGTTTAATCTTTATTTTGGGGTTAGGAAAGAGTGCCCAGAAAACTATACCTGCCAGAAGATTGGGCAGAATCCTGACTTTGGTTATACAAGTTTTGATCACTTTGGCTGGGCCTTCCTCTCTGTATTCCGTCTGATGACACAGGATTCCTGGGAGCGCCTCTACAGACAGGTGGGTACATTTATTACCTGATAGAATGACTTGACACATGCAATTCAGAGCCACTAGAAAAATCTCTACTGGTTTTAACCTTACTGACACCACATTTCCTTCAAAATCCATGTAAATATTAAGGAAGTAGGTTCAAGTGACTAAGTTGTAACACCTTCTGCAAGGGACATGGAATGGGAGCAATCCTGCTGGGAATGCCCATAGTTCTGTAGGAGAACACACTGGGGTCAGTGGTTAAGAGTGAAATATGAGTATGGAACCACCCAAGGATTGGGATATACAGGAGATCCAGCCAGTGAGCTCAGTGCTGCTGCAGGGAGCGTGAGGACTTGTTGCCTTCTCTGTTCCTATTTCTTTTAAGTCCTGACTCCTCACCAAGCTTTTGGCTCAACACTTTAGTTTCAGATCATTTTTGACAACTGACATTAAAAATTTGGAGGCTTGATGTTTTGATTCAGAGAGCTGAATGTACCTTTTCAATTCTGGTGGGGTTCTTTTTCAGAAATGCTATAAAAATGCATGTAGACAACTCTCTGGATCCCTTATATCTATACAGTGCCTTTGCTAGCCAAGAATTATCCTCTGCCTTGTTCTGTAAATTTCATATTTTCCATTTTAACTTTTTTTTTCCATCAACCCTTATTAACTTAAGACTTCTTTTTTGGAATAGATCTAATTTCTTTTTGTCATTTAAATGTCTCGGACCTTAATTTTGAGCCATCTCTACTGCTGCCATTTAAACAAATGTAATAGTAAGGTAATCACTCCAATTCTGTAATTATAACATCTTTCATGGTTGTTTAGATAATCCCATCTTTATTTCTGAGTTTCATTAATTTCTTAGGTAGTCACCTCTATAGCTCTTCACTGCTGAAGTTGTCTTCTCATAACTTAACCTTTGATGTTCATTTACCTGATTTGCTGGGAGATATTTAATTGAATTTAATTTTAAGAATGGGTTTTATTAATTCTTCTGTGCAGTTTAAGGTATTGTTATGAATATTTGAAGTGTTATACTAGAAAGAAAACATGGTGTGAACATAAAGTGGATTTTAACAGCTGAAATCCATTTACTTCAAGGCTGAGGGAACTTCTGACTGGATTTATTTCTAGACCTTCTGTATAACTTGGACCAGAGGCTGATCTTAATAATTTAATAAAAATAGTTGTTTAATAAAAATAGTACAGTATGTTAACTCTTTGTATTGCATAGGAAAAGAAATTTTTTAAAGTTAGTTTGAAATTGTGTTGTAAACGTTAGTTTGTTAAGAATATATCACAATTTTTACCTTTTCCTCACAGACTATCCGTACATCTGGAGTGACCTCCTTTTTCTTTTTTGTGGTATTCATCCTTCTCTGCTCATTTTATCTCTTCAATCTGATCTTGGCTGTGGTAACTACGGCATATGAAGAGCAAAACAGAGCTGAAAAAGAGGCCAAGAAAAAACTACTTCAGGAAGCCCAAGAAATTCTAGAGAAAGAACAGGTTTGTAAATGATTACATATAATAAGTGGTTCCTTCTGTTTTCTTCTGTATGTGAATTAGGGAAATGATGTTTTGAATTAAACATGTGCTTCTTGCACACTTTCTCACAGTTCATTTCTCTTTGTGTCTCTATAAATCCATGTGTGTATGTATATATGTATTTAAATATATAAACATTTCTGTGATACAAAAAAACCATCATTAAATTTTAGGATTTGCAGACCTGACATTGTATAGGAATGGCTTGCTGGCAAGTTTGTACCTTTTATGGTATTGCATAGGTGCTGCACTCCATGGTTTCCCCGTTCTTGTACACTACCATTATTGCTGTGGACAGAAATTCCTTTCTCTGGGTATTCCTTCTTGCTATTACTGTGTAGTCTCATGAAGGAAATGTGAGTGGATACATTTACATCCATGAGAAAAATTGTCATTTCTGCAGTTCCCAGAAGTTGGAAGTTTCAGTGCTGATACATTTCAGGCCTGATTAAAAAGTCTTCCAAGAGCCACAGTGCTCAGCACTTTAAAGGTTCTCAGGCCTCTTTCTGAGTGATAGGATGCAGGAGGTCTATCAGTTGACAAGAGCAGGAATAGTCTTTAGTCAGGAGAGTTAATAGACACACATCAGATTTCCACAGTGTTTCCTCTTGGCATAGTATTGTTCCAGTCATTCATGCCTTGGTCTGTAAGGGACCAGGGATTGCCTGTTTTTATTTCTGATAATCATTGAGTCATGGAATCACAGAATGGTTTGGATCGCAAGGGACCTTCAAGATCCTTCAGTTCAGGATGGTCTGGAACACCTTTCACTAGACCAGATTGCTCCAAAACCCATCTAACCTGGCCTTGAACACTTCGAGGGATGGGGCATCCAGAGCTTTTCAGGGCACCTTAAACCAGTGCCTGACCACCCTGCCAGGAAAGAATTTATTCATGATGTCTATTCGAAATCTCTCTTATTTCCCTTTAAAACCATTAGCCCCTGTCATGTCACTACCTGCCCTTGTAAAAAGTTCCTCTCCAGCTCTCTTGGAGCCTCTTCAGGCACTGGAAGGGGCTCTAAGGTCTCCCTGAATCCTTCTCCAGGCTGAATGACCCCAACTCTCTCAGCCTGTCTCCAGAGCAGAGGTGCTCCAGCCCTCAGAGCATCTCCGTGCCCTTGGGCAGGTCCATGTCCTGCTGATGTTGGGGGGGCCCAGAGCTGGACACAGCACTGCAGGTGGGGTCTCATGAGAGGGGAGCAGAGAGGGAGAATCACGTCCCTTGACCTGCTGCCCATGCTTGTCGTGATGCAGCCCAGGACACAGTTATTTCTGGGCTGCAGGCCCACCCTGCTGGGTCCTCTCAAGCTTCTCATCCACCAGAAGTGAAGTTCTAAGCCAAGGCAGCAGGATGGGTTGAAAATTATTGGTAAGACCTATTGTATCTTGTAGCTTTTTATAAAAGAGACCTCTGATTTACTGCTTGCAGTAAAAAATGTCAGATTTGTAAGAGGCCATACAAATATCCCCCAGCAAGTATCCAACTTCCTCATTTAGGTGTCATCATCATGGCTAGGCTTCGTGAACGAAGATTTGGGACCGCCTGGCAGTGCATTAAGGTGTAAGGCATCACCATTTTACCAAGTGCCTCAGCATTCAGACAGGGTAATAATTTAATAGAGTAAAAATTAAATTGAATATTATCCTAGTCCATGTGTTGGCATTTACCTTGTGTTAATAGACAGACTTTTGACTTTTCTTTTCCAGGAGTTGGCTGCAGCAGAAAGCAGTAAGGCCTTGCAGGTTGGGTCTGAAATGCCAGTTGATGACTTGAAAAACTCGAAAGGAAATGAGAGTAATAGAGAAACACCTGTTTTAAGACAAAATGTAATTTTAGATGATCAGGAGAAAGAGGAACAAATATTTAATTCACAGCCTGGTCACTGCTACAAGAAGCTTGTAAGTATTTGAAATAGAAAATATATTCATTAGACCTAGGTGTGATATGACAATTCTATGATCAGAAAAGCTTTCTTTGTTTGCAATCTTTCCTCTCTTTTTTTTTATTTTTCCCCTCCTTCCTGCATTCATTGGAATAACTTGTTTTTTAAAGCAATCTGAAAATTGTATTTTGGGATGTGAGGGAGACAGCACATACGGCCTTGAAAGGGAAGTTGGAAGTGGCTGTCAGTAGTACATATTAGTATTTCATATTAAAATAATTTCATATTAAAAAAGAAAAAAAAAACAAAACCAAAAGAAAAGCCTAGAGCATGATCCAATGTGAGATGCTCTGACACAGAGTTCTTTCATTAGTCAAATAAACATAAACTGCAACAAACATGACAATTACTGATGGTTCTCCTGCAGCTGAGGACTCTTCAAACAATGTGCTCTCTACTTTCATCACAAAAAGAGGCTTAAGACAGTAAGTCAAAGAGAAAAAAGCATATCAGGTAGAAACATTTTGGTAGGACTTAATCAGTTTATAAAAACTTGAATGGACTACTCCTCTAGAGCATATCCCTATTTTAAATCCCAGTTTCTCATCCCCAGTTACTTCCCTCAGCTAAAGACAGATGAGCAGCAGTAACCAGGTCAGTGTCAATTCCTTTGATATGTCCATTCTATGACAGTTCTATCAGCTAAATTTTGGTTATTTTTTCATAAATATATCAAACTAGCAAAGAGAAATAATGATTATTAAACCCCTGAGGCCAAGGATATCAGTTTCATTCAAGTTGTGCTGAGAGGGAATACCAAGGTACTGGACATTGTGATGTGGTCAGTCTGTCCACTCCCAGTCTGTCTGGTTCCCTGTCAACTGGTAGTTCTAATTATATCCTTCCTGATACTGGAATCTTTGTTTGGTTAGAGCCTGGTGCTAATAACACCAAGATTGTGAGTTCAATTCCTCCATGGGCAATTCACTTAACAGCTGGAACTGGATGATCCTCGTGGGTCCCTTCCAATTCAGGATATTCTGTGAAATTTCAGTGAAATTCTTTCTGATTTTCTCTACCTCAGAGTCTCACATATTCTTTGCAGCCCATGTTTTACGATTGTGTTGACCTGTCTGTCCTTGAGCTCACATCAGGAGCACTGAGCTGAGCATTCTGTGGCTTCTAATGAAAATAAAAGTAGTGCCATTCCTAGTTTTAAGCAGTTCAATATTAGTCGAGATCTAGATCGACCTGATAGTGCTGGAAAAAACAATAGTTTTTGTTAACTACTTGACTATTTTTCATATTATTAAATGTATATTATTTATTAATCATCAATACTTATCATCCTTAAAGAGGCAATAGTTTATTCAAACTGATGGTCAGTGTTCTTTTTGTCTGTTCTTCTCATCAGCCACTGGAAAAACGGAAGGATTCTTTTCCCTTGCCCCATTAATGTTTCTATACTTCTTCTATAATGACATTATTATTGTTATTAAATATTTTCAGAAGGAAACAACTTCATGAAGAAATTTGCTGGTTTTGATGAAACGCCCTTTGCCTTCAAAAGCAAAGACCTGATAGTGTTGTATTTTTTGTTTTATATATTGTCACCAAAGTAAAGCTTCCCTTCAATGTGTATTTAAAAAGGCATATTTATCTCATGCTGGACATAATTTTTGTATTGCCAGTTTTTCATATTTCCTTGGTATGTTATCTTCTGCTGTCTTTCTAACCAAAGAGGAAGATCCTGCTGTCCTATGATGTATCAGTGGACTCTATTAATGATCCTTTCCGAAGACAGAGGTTAATGAGTGCAGCTGCTATTCTTACAGACTTTTCAGGTAAGTCATTTTTCCTATGGGATTGTGTAATGTGACCTGAGAGATCAAACTGTCTCAAACACTCAACATTATTTTAAAAGCCACTAGGGGAAATTACGCTGCAAATGTAAATTTCAGTAAAACAAATGTTCTCATATCTCATATAATTGTGACTGTAACTCAGTTACCAAGGGTAAATCATGCCTGACCAACTTGATTGAAAGAAGAGAATTTCAAAGTGTGTGTAAGCAGAAACGTTGCCCATTTTCAGAGGAACAGGTTGTGCAGTCTGTGACCTGATGGCTGGCCCTGCTTGGAGAAGGGGGTTGCACTACAGATCTCCTGAGCTCTCCTCCAGCCTCACTTATAACCCTGTCCTCAGCTATGGACACCTGTGGCTGGGCAGGTTCAACTCACAGGAAACAGGTTGTCATTGTCCCAGAAACAGTGATTTCTCTCCTTAATGCAGATCCTTTATCATCCTTTAATAGTGTAATCATAGAATCATGGAACTGTTTGTGTTGCAAAGGACCTTAAAGATCATTTTGTTCTTACCCCCTGCCATGGGCAGGGACACCTTCCACTAGACCAGGTTGCTCAGAGTCCCATCCAACCTGGCCTTTAACACTCCCAGGGATGGAGCATCCACAGCTTCTCTGGGCAGCGTGTGCCAGGGCCTCCCCAGCCTCACAGGAAAGAATAATAAACATATGAAGAGGTGGGGAATATCCCCTGTTTCTGTCATTATGACATTTGTTGGTGGTGACCTGCAATAGCCTGTGATTAGTTTGTGTAGTAGGAGTGAAACAACTCTTTCCAGTGATGCCATTCTGCTCACATGAGATTGATTTTTCTTTCCAATCTTTTCTCTGATTGATTGTCTTTTTCTTCACACTGTGATATTCCATATAGGATTATTCATATGCCACTTTCTCTCTTTCTCTGCTAGAGTCAAAAGTGAAATGTCCTGCATTGTGGAAACGTTTTGCTCCAAAGTGTCTAGTTTGGAATTGTTGTCCATTCTGGAGAGCAGTCAAAGAGAAGGTGAAATTGGTGATTTTGGATCCGTTTGTTGAACTGTTTATCACAGTTTGCATTATCTTGAACACTTTATTCATGGCTATGGAGCACCCTGGCATGTTGCCAGAAACCAGAAAAATGATTGCTATAAGTGACGAGGTAAGTGAGGTCGATGTTAGGGTGAATATGAAGTTATAATCCTGTATTTATACTGGAACAGTCCCATAAGGAGACAGACTTCTTGAGTGACTTTTTTCTGAATTTCTTTTTTGTCTTTCCAGGTCTTCACCCTGATTTTTACACTAGAAATGATCTTGAAAATCATTGCTCTAGATCCTTACTACTATTTTCAGAACAAGTGGAATGTTTTTGATAGCTTAGTTGTTTTGATTGGCCTACTGAGCTTTGGAACCAATCTGTCACCTTTCCGGGTGGTAATGATTTCTTTGCTATCTTTTAAAAGCACGTGTTTTGTATAGACTTGTGAAACATTGCAGTGAAATACCTTATCATTATTTTACTGATGAATCTGTTAAATCAGTTCTCTTTGCTGGTAAATAGTGAGCCAACAGGAATATTTCACTGAATAGATAGTAAAAGTTCCTTGACAACTTTTCCTTTTGAGCTGAGATTTGTAAAATAACAGAACTTTACAGGGCTTAGTGTAAATGCAGTGTATGGTTTTTATGTGGGCTGTGCTGTCTGGGCTGTGTTTAACCTTACCTTTTTTCTCTTGTGTTTTATTTACAGATCAGGATCTTCAAATTGGCAAAGTATTGGCCAACCTTAAATACTCTTGTGAAAATAATTCTAGACTCATCTAGTGCTGTGACTAAGTTCTCTGTGGTTTTGGCTTTCACTGTATTTATTTTTGCTGTACTAGGAATGCATCTTCTTGGCAGTGATTATGAAAAAAAATTCCATAAAATAAGCACCAGTAAGGATTTACGCTGGCATATGAAGGATTTCAATCATTCAGTCCTGAGTATACTCCGAATATTATGTGGAGAATGGATTGAAATGATGTGGGAATGTATGGAAGTGGCTGGAAAACAGAAATGTATTACCTTTTTCTTGCTAGTCCTGGTGATAGGAAACCTGGTGGTGAGTTTTAAGCTGATTCCCAGTCCCTGCTGAATGCATCCAGTTACACTGGCAACTGATTTTTTCAGAGGGAAATGTTATCATTTCAAGAGTATTCACGCTATTCTCTTTTCTGGATGTCACTTGACATGTTTTTCTTCTTTTTTTTTTTACTTTTCCCCTGTCTTTCTCTTTCTCACACAAGAGGTAGAAGCAATGCCAAATTATTCCCTCTCCCCACAGTATAGAAGTGCAGTGCTTCTGATAATGTGTTATCTGATGTCTTCATCTTTTGTGTTGATAGAATCCAATAACCAAACTGTTCAGTGCTTTTAATGCTTATCAACTTGTATTATCAAGAGTTTACCATACCCAGATTTTCTGGTTTGTATGACATATAGTAGATGGAATGTAAATGTACTGGAAGACAAAATCTTTTCATCTGCTTGGTTTGTTGGTCTATACCAGACCCTTTTGGATGGTGGTGTTATTAAAATTCATCTTTGCTCTTTTTCAACATATCTATCTCCTCATACATTATGGACATCAGAGCAGGTGAAAATATATTTGATATACCCAAACCCTCACTTCCTTCCTTCCCGCCATTCCTTCCAGAAGGGGCCAGATCATACTATAACAATATTGCAATATAATAGTAATTAATTTTATGGCAGTGTTGATGAAAGCAAGACTGAGGGTTTCTGAAGTGACTTTTCTGTTAGCAGTGGTGTCTCCAACTTACTTTAATTATTTCAAGGTGCTCAACTTGTTCATTGCCCTGCTGCTGAGTTTGTTGGATACTCACAGCTCAGGAGGACAAGAGGAACCTGGAGAAAGGACTAAATGTCAGATTGCCCTTGCACAGATTCACCAGGGCCTGAAGTCTTTGAAAGACAGAATTCTGGATCCTTGTGGCAAAAAACTGAAAGGAAGCCTCAGAAAAACAGACAAAAAGAAGACTTTGGAAGAAATTTCTGGCAAAAACATAGAGGATAATAATTATGCCATGACAGATGTCAGAAAATACATAGACAACAATTGCTTTGACACAGAGTGTTACCATAATGAAGAGAATTCCTCAATATCAAGGAAATATAAAGATCTTTCCAGCAGTCACAGTACCTGTGTTCCCATTGAAGCAGCAGAGAGTTACAGTGACAAAAGTGATGATGAGCACATTGTATTCACAGAAACAGAACACAGAAAACAGGTAAGAACTATTCACATTTAAAACAAAATGCTGTAACTTACATCTGTAATTGCCACCTCAAAGACTCAACAGTAAATATTATCCCTTCTGTCATTCCTGCCATTTTACTTTCTTTGTTCTTCTAGTGCAAGGGCTACCAAATAGTCTTCATTTGCCAAAGACATTTTGAATATCCGCTTTTTCACCATTCTCTTTGTGGACAGCCCTAATTCTGCTTTTGTCAGTTTTATTTCCATCTATTGCTGGCAACAAATAAACAAAGTTTGCTGAAGACAGACATTTCTTCTTTTTGTCTCCTTTGTCTTACACTTGGATAGTTTCTAACACAGGCCTCTTCAGCTGCTTATATGTTGCTTCGTGGTTGCATGGCATCCAAAGAAAATGGAAAGAAAAGCTACACCTCAAAAAAGAATTTATTTTTTTTTAATTAACTTTTCGCCTCTATGATACTTTGGATTTCCCTTTATATCTTGTGATTTTCTTGCATCGGGCAGGATAACGCTCAAGTCTTTCTGCCTGTGAGTTAGACATTCATACTGTCATGATTGTACATAGGCATGTTTGAGATATTTCAGGTGTCTATCACACCCATCCAGAACTGTCAAATAAGACACAGGAGCTATAGGAACTCTTTTCACCAAGTTACAGAATTGTTTGGGTTGGAAGGGACCTCTGGAGATCATCCAGTCCAACCCCCCTGCAAAAGCAGGGTCACCTAAAGCAGGTTACAGAGGAGTGTGTACAGGCAGGTTTGGAATGTCTCCAGTGGTCAGTGTCTAGGTGGACTGCTAGGATCCATTTCCTATGGTTTTGGTCATATTAGGAAGCATTGCCAATGGAATATCTTTGGACAAATTTTCAAAGAAGCAAAAATTGCTGATCACCTTAGAATCATCTGTGGCCATTTCAAAGATGTTATCCAGAAGCATTTGATGACAAAAACTGCTGCAGTGGAATCTGGTCTTTCTTGGAATTTGTGGAGACAAAAGGACTGAGAACTGATTGGGATCACTTAGGTCTTCTGCCTGTAACTGGAAGCATGAGGCTGTTGGGGTCCAGCTGCAAAGGTTAATTGGATGCAGGAATCAATCCCTGGGCTAAATGTATTTCTTGGGGAATGATATATTTCCACAGTAAAACCTCAGGAGCACAGTATTGGAAATCAAGGAAGAAACTATTCTATTACAAGCATTTTAAGGATATCATTTAATTATCTGTAAAAAGACAAACATACTAGTGGAAGATTCTCTGCCCATGACAGGAGGTTTGGAACTAGTTGATCTTTAGAGTCCCTTCCAGCCCAAACCATTCCGTGATTCTGTGATTCTATGGTTTTAACTTTTGTGGATGTTTTAGATTCTGTTAAAGAATTCTGAATTAAAGAATGACTGTCAGGAAAGAAAAATGTGAAAAATCAACTGTTTTACATAATTTCCTTCAGGGAGACAGATTACGACACAGAGAACAGCGGCAGAGTTCAAGCAGCTTCAGTCAGATTTCTGAGACTCATGAAACCATAAATGTTTTCACAGTAACACATGAAAAGCAAGAGCAAAAAGAGGTAATTCCAACTTTTATCAACTTGTGGAATATGCTAGAGATTCAAACTGTCACAGCTGTTCCCTCATTCAGCAGTGACAGGACAGATTGGGATTTTCCAAAGAGTAGCAAGTATAATGATTGTGGAGGTGGCACATCTCTCTAGAGGCAGTAATAGCATGGAGGTTTGTGTCTCATCAATAGCCATAGTTAATGGTGTAACTTAATGTATTATTTTGTACAAAATAAGTAAACAGAAATTAACCAGGAAACACAATGACTTTAAGCATGTCTGATACATGCCACCTGTTTCTATGGATAATTCTGTTTGCTGTCATTCCTGGACACAAAAATGTGCTCTCTAGAAGTGGTTCCCTGAGCAACCATGCTTTTTCTGATATAGAAACCCAGCTCATTCTAATATTCTAATACAGTACAGTTCCATATCAAAAAAAAGGTAGAGAGCCATGGCTTGCCTCTGATGACCCAGCAAATTAAATGGAAGTTCAGCATCTTTCTGGATTACTACCCCCAAAAGTCCAACCCCATAAGCATTTTCTGGTTTTATGCACAGTCACCAGAATTTTTCTTTATATACATTATTGAAATGTGTTTATATTTAAAAATAATACTGAAAACATTACAGTGCCCATTAATTTAAACAATTGTATTTTTGTATATGGTGAAGATTCCCTAAGACCTTAGACTAGTGTAGAGCATCATGGCTGTCGACAGAGGAAATTCTCCCTTCTTCTGGCTTCCCATTCTTATCCCTATCCTCATGCCTTCACTTTCCATGCCATTCAGGGAAATTACATATTATAGTTGATAGATATCTTTACTCTTTTTTCCTTATACTTGCTTTCCTTATTGTCTTTAGTTTTACAAGTGTGTAGGTTACCTATTAGTAATTGCAATTCTTTGAGGTGTGTAGTCCATACACATACATTTCCATCCTGCTAGGTCTTCCCATCTTCAAGCCTTTTGAGACGTTGTTTGTATCTCTGAAAATGAAAAGAGAATTGGATTGGCCTGAAGAAGTCAGACTTTTCTCCAAAGCTGTAGCATAAGAAAGTCTTCTTCTTCCTGCATGTCCTGTTTAGATGACAAGAAGAAACCAAAGAACTTTAAATTAAACGCATGGAAACAAAGAGTAGGGATTGGGTTTTTCTGTCCTATTATTTGTAATTTCATTTTGGTAGTTCAACAACAGTAAGGTAATTTATAGACTGCAGAATTCCTTTGGGGAGGGGGGCAGGGGATTATAAATTTCATTTATCTTTGGCTTGTTAACCTTATGAATGAAACACAAACAAATTCGCCTCCTTCTCCTTCTCCCATGCAGAAATGTGGTGCTGCTCACAGCTTTTCTGAAGCCAGCAGTGTGGATGCAGCTGTTGTTCTGGAGATGTTTTCCCAGACTAAAAACTCACACCTGCCTAAGGACTGTTTTGGAGAAAGTAGGAATCTTTTTTCTATTGTGCTAACACCAAATGAACCAGTGTTAAAAAATACCCACTTGGAACATGTCCAAATTAGCAGAATCTGTTTTCCTGCTCATCCCAGTGTTGACATCTGCCTTTGATTACCTGACCATCTCCTTAGACTCCATTGCCTCTCATGCTTCAACACTTCATGAAGAGTGTTTCTGGTGCAAAGCAGTGAACAGGGAGTTGTAATGTCTCTGCAGTGCAAAACAGTGTAATAATCAGTAAAAATAATAATTGACTAACCTACTAGTAATGTACCATCACTTTTCAAAACAAAAAGAAATAAATATATATAGAAGTAAAGGTGCTTTTTTTCTTGTGCCCACCAGTCTTTCTGAAGAAGGGCACAAAAGCTTATTTGTTTTTTTCCATATATGTGTTGCTCTATTAAAAGAGATTATTTTGGCATACAAGTTTTTTCTTTATCTTTAGATCATTTCAACCACAGCATCACCTCATAGGTAAAACAGCACATTCTTTCTCTAATCTGTAGAAGCTCTCTTTAAGATGTCTTATACTGTTTTGATTCCATGTCTCAGCATTTTCCATGGAACCAATATACTGTTCTTTCTCTTTTCAGGTTGTGGTAAATGTGTCCCATGTTGTGTAGTGGATATCACTAAGTTTCCAGGCAGAAGTTGGTGGAACTTCAGGAAAACCTGCTACAGAATTGTTAACCACAGCGGGTTTGAATATTTTATGATTTTTGTGATAGTATTGAGCAGTGCAGCACTGGTAAATTGCATTTAATGTCTCTAATTTTGAATTGATTGTTGTCAATAAGGAAAATAATAATATTTGATTGATTTCTTCTACTCTGACATTCCTTCCCACAGAGAGAGATAAGAATGTAGTAAATGTATCCCTTAACAGTGATAAGGCTTTCTCCCACTTACATTAGACATTTAAATATATGGATTTAAATATATGGAATTGTAGTTTTTCATGGAACAGAGTTCTTCCTACACTTGTGTGTTAATTACAAGGCTAAACCATAGTCTGAAATTACTTTGCACTTTTAAATAAAGTAATAGCACTTCTAAATGTTTAAAGCATTTTTAAAACATTATGATCAGAATCTCAAAGTGAAGCTGGCTGTAAACTCATAGGTGAGGTAATGTTTCATTGCTACCCTGATCAGATCCATTTCTACTCAAGAATAAGGGAATTTCTATGATTTGAAAGCATATCCACTGTCAACTGAAAGTAATTTGTTAAACAGAATGTTTTATAATGCAGAAGGAACATAACCAAATAGTCTGACAGGGATCTATGTGGTAAATGTTAGAATTTTCCAAATAAAATCTGCTCTGTGTACATTAAGTTCAGGTTGTTCACTGAACCATAGATTTGAACTGTCTGCTTTTAAATTCCCATGGCAAAGTTTGCAAGGGAAATCCCTGGGATTCCTGTGAGGGTTCCTCTCTATTTATGTGGAACCAAGCTGAAGTAAGGAAGGAAACTGAGTTATTCTTTAATGTGCTCCAGGTTCTGACTAAGTTGAACACAAAGCTAATTGGTACCCAGGTGCAAAAATTACACAAAACAACATTTTCTTGTCATCGAAGATGTTTAGCAATGAGAACTTTCACATTTCTAAGATACTGTTGTCCTCTTGCAAAAAGGGACTTGTCCATTTTTTGTTTGGTTGGGTTTCTTTGTTTATAAAGTTGTATGCTGAAAGGGAATTGTCTGAACCAGTTAGAACAAAGGGACACCATGGTGTCCATGCCTTGAAAGAAAATTAAATGAGATGATGCTGACAGAAAGAATGCACAGAAAAGTCCATGGTGAGTGCTCAGTGCTCAGAGCAAAGAAAGAGTAGTTAGAAACTTAAGTAGATTCTAACTTTTTAAGGTAGCAGCAATTAAGAGTAAGTAGATACTTTAAAAAGTTAGAAAAACAGTAGTTAAAAGTATGAAAAAACATCACCGCTAATGAGCAGGTGGTTTGACTGGTAGATGGAGATCAAGGTAGCCAAGGTTTAGCAGGGAATAAGAGGACACATGATTAAACTTGCTCAAGAAAAAAGGTCAGAAATGGCAAATAGGTTTATGTACATGAATGCCAGAAGTTTTCATTTACCCCCACTCAAATGAACAGTCCCATGGACACAGGGACAGCTCTGCTCTGGAGGCATTTCTCCTAATTTTTGTGCAATTGAAAGATCCCTGAGGTCCAGAATCAGAATCACTGTTTTCTAACACTGCAGAACAGGAGTGCATAAGTTTTATTGGATTATACATAGGAGCATCTCTGCTCCTTGTTTTTTCAGTGCTCTATGCTCCTGCTCCACCTTTCCCATGGCCTTTTAGATGGGTTTTTAGGCATGTCTTAAGTGCAGGGGAGCAAATCAGGTCTGCTGTTAATACCTCAAGGGGAGAAGTGGAGGCTTGGTGAGGAAATAATGCAAGATGTAAAAGGAATTGGGAGTAGATTGGCAATACCAAAAATTTAAAATTAATTAGCGAGGCAGCAAATGCATTAAACACAAGCAAACACTGATGTGAACAGCAGCAATCAATAAAACATTTTCCTAAAACCTCAAGGTCAAGGTTTAGGTGAAAAAACCTGTAACTCCAGGAATGAAGAGTTCCAGCTAAGGAGTTTGTCATTGTTTTTCATGTGTGTATTACAACTCTGCAGGCTGACTAAAGATGACTCATTTGGAAGGTCAGAGTCTGAAAGACAGTGGTTAATGTGTTCAAGTCAGGGTTTATTGTGAAGAATTTAGACCAACACCTTCAAAATTATCAGTTACAATGTGGTAGCCACAACTGCCCATCCTCAGACAAGTTTTGAAATGTCTAGCATAAAAGCCTGAAAGTATTTGATTTTTCAACAACCTGAAAATGGGATTGTACTTATTTTACAATTCATTTTTTTACTTTTAAGTATAAAACTAAGTGGTGATTACCCATAATTTAATATGAAATGGTTGTAATAAGACAAACTGTGTATTCTTGTGCAATTTAAGAATAATTTTCCATGCAACTACTGACCTGTTTGAATTCTAAAATTCCAGGCATTTGAAGATATTCACTTGCAGAATAGAAAAACAGTGAAAAGCATCCTAGATTATGCTGACAAAGTATTTACCTACATCTTTTTGATGGAGATGCTTCTGAAATGGGTAGCTTATGGATTGCACAATTACTTCACAAATTCCTGGTATTTGCTTGACTTTGTCATTGTATGTGTAAGTATTATATTCAGCTTGTCATACATTTTGATTTTTGACATTTTCTATCTGGATAAGTACATGTAACTTCTGATTATGGATAACTACAGGTGTGAAAGACAGTTCCCAAAAGGTGAAAAATCCGCAACCCAAACAGACTTTAGGACAAATTTAAATTGAAATTTTCAGCAATAACTAGAAGTTGCTTAAGAAAATTCTATTCGGTGTCACTGTCATTGAGGACCATGATGGCTCTAAAAACCTTTTCAAGTGGAGAGAAGGAGTTCAATTAGTGATCAGAAACAAAACTAAAATAAATTACTTAAAATGATAGAAAAATGAGAAGCTACTGGCAGTTCTGGACTAGATGATCTTAAAGGTCCCTTCCAACCCAAACCATTCCATTAATCCATGATTTTGGCATTTAGAAACAGAAAAATATAGAGTTGCTTCCTTGAAAGAGAAGAAACTTAGATAGTAAAGGGAGTTGAAAAGTATTGTTGGAAAAATCATTTACCAGAATGTTAAAGACATAGGAAAGAACTTTTTGCTTTGCAAAAGAGAAATCCCAGCAATCCTTTGCATATTTATAAAGATACATGTTGAAAACACCAGTAGTGAGATAAGTGTAGTATTCAATTCCTACATATTTCTTATGAATTCAGACAGTATTAATTATTATAATCTTGCCATATAAAAGTGAAACATCTATGCTTGTCAACATCACACTGGGAAGATTCTGAAGTTAAATATTTAAAAGAAGGACATGTAAACAGAGGACTGATGGTAACATCAAAGTGGTTGTTTGATGACTTCAGAATAGTCAGCATTGAAAGTTGTGAAGTAGTAGGAAATTTCAACAGGAAGGTCAACTATTATGGCTATTTATAACGAATATGTACCATGACTTTAGGGTTTTTTAAAATATATTAGAAAAGAATGAAGTAAAATTACAATAACTTTGAATTTAATGTATATTTTCTTAATTTAACTTACTGATCAAAGATATTGTAACATTCAGGTAATGATTGTTTGCTAACACAAACAACGGAAAATTTGTTTACCATTTAATAATCCCAGTTCCAATTCTGTGAACACAGCTGTCATTTGTTTCCTGGGGACTAAGTCATGATCCCAAAGATGTATCACCTTGTTCCTCTGGGAGTGGCCTGAAATCTCTCAGGACTCTTAAAGCATTGAGGCCTCTACGAGCATTGTCAAGATTTGAAGGGATAAAGGTAAAGATGTTGGGGGTCAGTGTGAATATTTTGTAATGGCTGCATTTGAAGATTTTTTTGAAAATGACAACATAAAATTATTATTTTCATTCACTTTGTTCAGGTTCTTGTCAATGCACTCCTTGGAGCTATCCCCTCAATCTTCAATGTTTTGCTCGTCTGTGTTGTCTTTTGGCTCCTGTTTAACATTCTAGGAGTAAAATTGCTTGGGAAAAGATTTTCAAAATGCATACTCCAGGAAGGAGATATCAGTCTCATTAATGACAAAAGTGATTGTGAGTCCTATGGTGGAAAATGGACAAATTCTCCTGTAAACTTTGATAATGTTGGGATGGGATACTTGGCTCTGCTCCAAGTGGTGAGTTCTATAAAAACATTCTCAGTTTTGTTTTCTTCAAGGAAATGGGTGGAGCAGCCCAACCATGGGACACCCCTATGCTTCTGTTTATCCCAGTGAAATTGGGGATATTTTTTAGCTTCCATATATATTTTCCTTGTTGATGACCTGCTCAGTTCCTCCTAAAGAACGCTTGAGCATATGCAACCTTGTGTTAAAATCAAGAACTCTGTTTCATGGCTTTTCAATTTTGTTTTAATTTTGATTAACACTCTAAGCCTGAAATAGTCTACAAGTTACTGAATTATAAATATTCTCATTTTCTCTAGTTCAGAGTGGATGAGAAAGAAAATCAGGGCACAGTTTAGTTATCTTTTCTTTTGCTGTAGAAGTCATGAAGGATTGGGATACTAATTTATTGAGCTCCCTAACATGACAACAAAGGAGATAAAGGCAATTTTTAAGTTGGCTGTTATCCCTGTATCTTTTTTAGCTGAAGTTCTTTGCCCTGGGTCCTCCAAAGTATTCTATGATTCTGCAGAGTTGCTAAAAATTGCAGGAAGGAATTGTTTTCTCAGAAATTGGTTTTATCCTTTCACATTATATTTATAAGTTAAGGTTAAAATTTTACTGATTATTTTTACAAAAATTTTGAATTTAATGAGAGTTAACATTAACATACATTTCACATGAGTTATGTTTTTTTTGTTTTCTTTCAGGAAATATTTTTTCTCTTTACTAAACGCCAGTGATACTTCCAAGCAGATCTTTAGAAGTGATACATATTTTTTATAGCACACCGCTTATTTTCTGCATCTATCAACACATTTATATTAGCTATACTTTATTTTTCTCAGTGATAACAAACTTAATAATGCATTTTTTTCAGGCAACTTTTAAAGGTTGGATGGATATTATGTATGCAGCAGTGGATTCACGTGAGGTATGTCACTAAAATGACAATTCAGTTCTTTTCCCTTTTCTTCTTCCCTTTTCCATCCATGTAATTACTTTTTCATCTTTGTTTGCAATATCAAGTCAAAAATACAAGTGGTTGAAGGCATCAAACTACACAGTGAAACAATAATCCTTGGAGTACCAAAAATCTGGAACTTAGACAAAAGAAACTGGTCAAAGTAGAGTGACACCACAAAAAGCTTGCTATGTCAGGAATGCAGAGGGGAAGATGTTGCAAGCTTTGTGCAAGTCTCTTTTGGAAACAGAAGACAGAGACTCTTGGAGGGACTGTGCAAATTTTCTTCCTTTTTAAACATGTACAGGAGCACTGAAACAGCATGCAGCTAGAGCAGTTATTTCAGGAGCTTTTCTTCCCTATGTTTGACATCCTCACTATTTCTTCCCCCTTTGCATGTGCTGTTCCTCACTCTCTTACCAGGACAGTGTGTTTTAACTTCTCTATGTTTAATTGAATTTACCTTTTTCTCACTCCTTCAGTCTCTGTGCTCTTGACTGCAGTGAAATAGCTGCTGATTAACATGATTGTTCCTTGTAGGGCTGATCTTAGTGAGCTGGGGCTTTAGAATTGCCTCTTGTCTGGGACAGCATTCCAGAGGATGGCTGGTCACCATTGTGTTTAGTCTGAGCTGTTGTTTTTAATCAAGGCATTCACAGGATCCCTTCTGATTGGAACTGGTTCTTTATTACTTAAAAATTTCCTGAAGCTGGATTTGTCTCTATAGCTCTGTTTGTCACTATCTTTACAATCAGTAGCAAGACAGAACAAGAGAGTGGTTCTACCTGTACATCCAGGTAAAGATGTAAATGCGTGGAAATAATTTATCCCTCATGACAATAAAAAGATCTGTTATTATAAATTGGAAATGGTAAAGCTGTGATTATCTCATTTTTACCAATATTATTTTCTGGTTTGACTTTTTTTTAACAGATCGATGAACAGCCAAAGTTTGAAGCAAACTTACAAATGTACATATACTTAGCGTATTTCATTGTTTTGGGATCTTTCTACATGCTGAATCTTTTTATTGGAGTGGTTATCAGCAATTTTAACCAACAAAGGAAAAAGATAAGTACTACTTGAACTAACTCAGTGTCTCCTGTAATCCCAATTTGATTAAGTGAATGCTAGTTTGACATGTAGATGTCTAACATTTTGAAATAATTGTTTAACTAGATAAATTTAAAACAATAACACTTGAAACCAAATTTTGAAATCAGCAATTTACCTGTAAATTCTATTTTCCTGCCAAGTCCTTAATTTGTTCTGAGTAGAGGACAAGGAGGAAGGAGGGAGTAGCTTCAAAAATGAGAAGCCAAAACCAGGTTGAATTCTGTCCTGATTCATTTAGATGTTAAATTATCCAGAATAGAAAGGAAAATGGAGTAAATTATTTCACTTGGACGACTTAAAACAAATAAACCTCTTGCTCATTCAAAAAAAGGAGACCCCAACAGGAGGTTTACAATTTCATGATTCACTTTTGGAAGAGAGAATCTCTACAGAAACCCTTTTTTATTTCCATAGCCTGACTCATATACCAAGTGTCAGAGCATTGCTGCTCGGGGTAGAGAGAGAGAGAGCAATAAAGCCCACAAGAAATTCTTCTGCTCTCTGCATTTGAACAGAGAAAGGATATTTGGGGGTTGAGGAACAACAGTCCAACTTCACTCTAAGAATTTCCTTTTCTAACGAAGTCCCAGTTACAGTAATCCAAACAGACAGAAACAACAGTGGTCAAGTAGTTCATTAGTCTAAACATTTACTGGAAGTTTATGTGGATGTAATACTTTTTTCTTAGTACATGCTGTGATTGACATTTTTTTCTTTGTAATTTTTTTCTCTTTCATTTCTTTGCTTATTCTCAGGAATTTTCTGTGTGATTCCATATAGTGAAGTCAAATGGAATTTTCAGAGGTCTTTCCAGAATGATTGAAATTACAGATGCCCTACTGAACATTGTTGTGTGTTTGTTGTACAAAATGCTGATCACTCATTGCTTTTAGGATTGATGAGTGGCTTCTGAATCCTGGGTTCAAAGGGATTGCTAAGTAATACAGGGGGTGTAGATGGGGATAAGAAATTCATTGTCAGGAACCCCCTGTAGAACTGGGTCCCATCATCCTCCATTTACCGGATAGTCCAGCAATACCCTTCTGTTTCTACCTTCCCCAAAAATTGAAAGTATTTCCCTTCTTGATGAATCGTATGTAATTTTTTAAAATATGAAATAGATTTGTAAAACTTCAGAAAGGCTCTCACACTTGAGGGAATTGACTTGGGAACACTGCCTAGACTAGACTTCCCTGATCAAACCCAGATCAGCTCTTTCCAGTACATCTGTTCAAAGATCAAGGGGAAAAGGAGAAATGGTGAAGACACATTTTGTCTCTGTGCCCTCTTAGGTCCCACTCATGACAGCTGTAACTTACTCTTTTTTACAGAAAGTTGCTGGAATTTATTTAGGGAACTGCTTAAACTGCAACTGAACAACAATGTTCTTTCCCTTTACTTAGGTGGAAAAGATCTATTTTTGACTGAGGAACAGGAAAAGTACTATAATGCCCTAAAAAAACTTGGATCCAAGAAACCTCAAAAACCCATCCCAAGACCATTGGTGAGACCATCTTAAGTAGAACATGGCAGAAGATGCAACGATGGTGACCATATTTGAACTCAGTAGCCCAGGCACAGGGAAATAAACTTTGCAGTAGAGCCCATCATCTTCTTCATTCAATGTAGTATTTACATTTTACTCTCTTTTTCTTAAAAGAGTCTTTTTTTGTGGGTATTAATTAGGGAAATTTATATCCTATTTATGACCTATCCAAATGTGCATCCTGTTTATAAAGGTTCATAATTAGTATTTGATAACCATACCATGACCTTGGTTACTTAAGTTGCATGATGTTGCTTCTGCCACTAGATTGGATTATTGCAGGTGAGAATGAATAGAGAATAGCACATGCCTCATGGTAATTATTTGCTTTTAAATAATCTTATGTTTTATTTCTTTTAGTTTCTTAATTTTAATCCCAGGCTTGGCTTTTCATAATAACTATTGAGAGTTTTTCTTTCTTATGACATTTTAGTTTGAATTGCTTATGGTAAAATATCTGCTTCAGTAAGTATTTCTATTAAAAGAGCAATCACAATGTACTCTGGATGTATTTCCTAATTTTTTATACACACACACACACATATATATATGCCAATGTGAGTTTTCACTGAAGATCTAAAGAAATCCCCTAAAAATGCTTCTAGTTGCTTATTGTTAAATTTATATTATCTTAAGTTCTTTTTCCAAGCACAAATTACTGATTAATATTTGAATGCGGTTCTTGTTCTCTCCACAGAATGCGTTCCTGGGATTGCTGTTTGATATCGTAATGCACAAAGCATTTGACATCATCATCATGATTTTCATCTGCCTAAATGTGGTTGTTATGATGGCAGAAAATAACCAGGAAGGCACCAAGGAAGTTCTTAATAAAATCAACTATTTTTTTGTGGCTTTATTTACAGCAGAATGTGTCATAAAAATACTGGCCTTAAGACAGCATTACTTCAAAAGCATCTGGAACTTGTTTGATCTTAGTGTTGTGGTCCTTTCAATAGTTAGTAAGTACCAATCACTAAATCAGGTAATGTGTCTTACCAATATTGAGCCAAATTTCAGTATGAAGTAACCACTTAGATATATTTGATAAACAAATCCAGATCCACTGTACTTTTTTAAACTATATGCTAAGTCATTGCTTCTAAAAGGATGTATTTTTGTTTTCCCTTATATTTTTCCACAGTACTAGAAGGTAAATGGAGTTTTCAATTTTTACTTTTCTTAAAGTATGTTTTATTGAGTAATTAACAGAGCAGAAATTTAATTAATTAACATCTTCTCTAAATTACTATACTTAACCTGTTGTCTGACTGTCCTTATGCTTTCAATTTACATGTTATCATGGTAACTGTTGTTTTCACAGTAAAAGTAAATTCATGTTAAAAATACATTTGCTTGAAAAATGAGAAAGATGTATTTAATTTTTCCTGGACCTCCTTTAAAGAAGGCAGATCCTGATTGCTGATTTAGAAAGCTCAGGAAAGCATAACTGCTCAGCACCGTTCTAAATCTGGACCACTATTTGTGACTGTGAAAAGTCTCATTAAAACTGACTTGGCTTTTTTGGCTTTTCAAATAAGACTAGATGCTGATAATTTCCTCTACAAAGGGTCATAGATAGCTCTAGTTTCTTGTACAGCTTATTAGGTTTGTGCTTCCCACTCAGGCTCAGTTTATATCACAGAATAAAGGACAGGAAAGAAAAACTGCTCTGAATCCTCTATTTTATGCCTAAGCACAGTAACCCTTTGCTGTGCCGTGCAACCCAGAAAAATGTTGACTCCTTAACCCCTCTGTTTGCAATCATTTGCATTCCTGCTGCACCCTTACTCTGTTAGTAGGGTCAAAGAACGGGGTGTAATGGGGGATAAATACTAAAAGACAATTTTCCTTTCCATTCCTCTTCGTTTCCTCTGCTCTCCTTCAAGTACCAAGCATTAGTCAAAGCCTCACATTTAGCATGTGATCAGGCCTGTAAAGAAGCAGCAGATGACAGCCAGGAGGCAATCCCCACAGCTTCCAGCACAGGAGCTGAACAGATTTAAAGTATTTTTAAATACTTGGGCATGAATGCCTACCTTCACCCCTCTGGCTTATAGAAATCTGGGAGGATGCAGTTTCCAAACTATGCATAATCTTGAAACCTCTGTAATACTGAAAGGTATTTGTCTTTCTTTTCCTAAGCTGTCTTGTAAGCAGTTTCAGTATTGATGATGTTTGTGTGGAAAGTGGTGTAATATGGTCAGTGTTACTTCTGACACCTAAAGCACAGAATATAACAAAGCAGACAACAATTTGACTAATATGGCTTGACAACATTTTGTTTTCTTTCTCCCTTCAAAGGTATTGGAGTTTCTGAAGCCTTTCAAAAACTCATCTCTCCTACACTTTTGAGAACTATTCGTTTGGTGCGAATTGGCCGAATCCTGAGATTGGTTCGAAAAGCGAGAGGACTTCAAACCCTTCTCTTTGCATTACTGATGTCTCTTCCTGCACTGGTCAACATTAGCCTTTTGCTTTTCCTAATTATGTTTATTTATGCCATTGTGGGCATGGCAAACTTTGCCTGTCTTCCCTGGGAAGGTGGGATTGATAACATTTTCAACTTTCAAACCTTTTCTGGTAGCATTCTCTGTCTCTTCCAAATTACAACGTCAGCTGGCTGGGATACTCTTCTGGCCCCTTTGTTAAGTGAATCTGGTACATGTGCTCCCAACTTAAATTTAACAGAGACAGATAAAACTACTTGCAAAAATAGACCATTTGGTATTTTTTATTTTGTAAGCTATGTCATTATATCATTTCTCATTGTTGTAAATATGTACACAGCTGTCATTTTAGAGAACTTCAGTGTTGCCACTGAAGAAAGCACAGATCCTCTTTGTGAGGAGGACTTTGATATGTTTTATGAGACCTGGGGAAAATTTGATCCTCTGGCAACACAGTTTATTGACTATTCTGCTCTTTCAGACTTTGCAGATGCTCTGGCAGAACCCTTGCGCATTCCAAAGCCCAATAACATCCAGCTCATATCCATGGACCTCCCTCTAGTGAGTGGAGATAAGATCCACTGCTTGGATATCTTGCTTGCTTTCAGTAAACGTGTCTTGGGAGAATGTGGAGATTTTGATACGCTTAAGTTACTGATTGAAGAAAAATTCGCGGTTGTCAGTCCATCTAAAAGTTCTCACAGGCCAATTTCTTCTACATTTAAAAGAAAACAAGAGGAGGTATCAGCAGTTATTATCCAAAAGGCCTTCAGGAGGTATTTGATACAGCGTTCTTTCAAAAATACGTCTTTATTATGCCGTCACAGACAGAACAGTGCTGTCTTTGGAGAAGAAATGCAGGAGAAGCAAAAGATTATTGTATCAATACTTAATGAAAGTAGTGGCAGGAAGATACATAAATCACGGCCTGTTTCTTCCACATCTCTCCCTTGACTTTATGTTGCTTTTGCTGAAACAAATAAGCTGGACATATAAGGTTACCCCAGGCTGCAGCATTTTTGACTTTTAAAGCAAAGTCACTGATTTTCAGATGGAGACAATATGTGAATCCCAGAGTATAATACTCTGAATTTAGAATAATGGTGGCAGCCTTCCAGTATTGGGATTGTTCAAATTTTCAAATTCTCCTTAAAATGATTAAGATCTGAACAACTATGTCATAAATATTGGAGGATAATCAAACCTTGGATTTTTTTCCCAGTTAGTGGAGTAGGTGGGTTAATTTTTTCACCTGCTAGTTTTGTCCTAGTTCATGTGTTTACAGAAGAAATCCATAAAAGGTCGGTTGTAAGCACAGATTTATAAACACACAAGGCTCTAGAATAATGTATATCTCTTTAGAGATAACCAATATTTCCAACTAGGCTTTATTGTCGCAAAATGAACTAATTACTGCACTTCTGTAACAGAGCTCATTCAGGAAACTCGAGTATAATCAGCCTCTGACTTTGATGGTTTTGGGACCATCCTCCTCCTAGCATGTTTGGGTGGATTTGTTTATGCTTAAGTATTTTAGAGATGTCTTTATATGTGCACCTAAATGGATTTAGCAGATCATCCTCAGTTGCCTGTGCATAAAAGCTGTATATAATTTGTTCTTTGTATCATTCAGTGTATGAAAATTGTCATAATCGTAGTTACCAAAATCAAAGGATGTTATACAAGGGGTATTGCTTCCAGAAAATCTTGAGAATCATTGTACATAAATTTTCATCATCATCCAAATGTCATAGAAAGCATTACTTAGTATTCTGAAAAGGAGTTCATGGTATATCTTATGAGACAAAATTTAATAAAAGCTAGGGGAAGCATTTATTTGTTTGATTCTGAAAAAAATGCATGAACAATGTGTAATAATATTTTAGTGATTCTTTTGCAGTTTAGGTTATTCAGATGAAGTGTCATGGTGGATTCAGGACCACTAATAAAATGCTACTGTTTTAGATTCTTCAATAAAGAGTTCAAATGCTTAATATGTCTTTTGTCTGTTTTGTAAGGAGTATCTTCAGTTTCATTTATCACAAGACATAAAGTGTTCTTAGAGGGGTAATACAATTTTCCAGAAGTAGCTACCTATTAGCACAAGAAATCAAAATGTTTCACTTTTTACAGGGAATCAGAAAAGATTTATCATTTGGAGGCCAAGAAGAGCAGGAACAATAAGGTACTTACTCAATTTTTACTGTAGTTTCCTGGGTTAAATACTATTAAATATGACAGATATTGTTAAATCTAAAATAATTTCAGGACAAAGAAAGACATAGGAAAGCTAAGAGTTTAGGTGTCCAGATACAGTATGGTTTGAATGGGCTTTATTATGGTTGAGCATCGGCTCCCCAGGGAACTGGTGGAGTCACCATCCCAGGAAATGGGACCTCTTAGCATAACTCAGGAATTTGCCCTTGGGAGCTGCCACACTGGGTAGAGGGTTGCAGAGATATTTGTGGCTCTACTTGAGACCTGCTCCTGTCCAGCTTGTGTTGTTTCATGCAGAGTGATGCTTGTGATGTGAAACTATTTTGTTCTTTGAGAGCTGGACTGAGCCGACAGCTTTTGTTCAGTGATCAGGTACCATTAGATGGCAGCATTTAGTGTAGTTTAAAATGTGGTCAATCTTCGGTGAATGAGGTGTCACACTTGCACACTTCTGCCCAGGGATATTAAATTGATTGCAAAAACTTTAGAAAAAAGTCACATACCACTACTTCCTTGACGGAAGCAGAGGGGAGTGGGTTAAGGCAGGCACCTGCCAAGAAGCAAATGGTGGGCTGTGTCCACAAGGTCATATGTAACAGCTGCCTCCCAAACACTATATGAGTTTTGAGCAGGCAGACATGGCCAAGGTGGTTTTATCTTCCTGCCCTGGCAGCTGAGGGCCGCCACTTACCCCCTCCTTGACCAAAATGGAACACTCGCAGATAATCATCTTTGCCCGAGTAGCACTCAAAACAGATCCATCAAAGGGGCCAACACACACCAGAGAAACAAAACAAACTAGACAGTCCTTCTCAGTGTCAGAAGCCCGGCAAGTGGGGCTGGGGCCGCCAACCCCTGCGGCCCAAGGATGGGCCCCACAGCAGCCCAGCAGAGCCAGGACCCCCACACCAGTCCCTGCCAGGAGAGACAGCTCTGAACAGCTGCGGGGGAAGGAGGGGGGAGCAAAACTTCCCATACACAAAGGCCCCATCGCCATCCTGACTGTCTCAAAGCCTCTGGGGAACACGCCTTTGCAGTCCACACCGCCCCACTGAGCAAAAGTGGTCTCATCGGGGGTCGGGCTTGCACTAGGCCAATGTCTGCTGGCCTAGGCCTACAGTCAAATTCGGAGTTCAAAGACTCTGTCAAAATACTTCCATCCCACCTCCCTGGACCCCGAGAAGGATTCATATGGGCAAAAGCTCGGGTAGGCAAGACTGTACCTGCACCCTGTTCCATTGGCCGTGTGCCAGCGGTGCGGGACACCAGAAGCTCCAGCTCCCGACCCTGCTGGCCAAAAGCCTCTAACGCTGCATGTTCCAAGCATCGCGAACGCTCCAGGCCATCAATTTGCTGCTCCCAGGCCACTACTTAGCCCCACAAAGACACAATCTCCTGGTCCAGGGCTCCAAATCCAGTCAGCAGAACCCATCCCACCTGGCCTGCCCCTGTCACAGACCTCAAGGCAAGCCAGGCTTCCAGGAGAGACACTGTGGTGAAAAAGGCAACTACAGAGGCTGAAGATGTCTCATGACACAGGGGGCCGGTGACATGGCCCCCTCAGTCCTTGATCTCCTCCGCAACCACTGCAGGGTTACTCTGGGGAACTGCCAATTCTACACCAAAAATGTAAAGTGAACGTACTCATGTATTCTTCCCAAGAATTCCAAGGCAGTGGAAGGATTTAAAAAAAGGTTTATTTCCAATTCAAGAACCAGTTTTTTATGATACGGCGCATCAGGCGTCCCAGGAAAAAAGGTGAGTTCCCACCCCCTCAGGGCCCCTTTTATCCTCTCTGTTTCTACTCTGCCTTCCCAAGGCCTCTGTGTATGTCCGGACTATCTTCTCTCACGTATCAGAGAGAAAGGCTCAGAACTTCTCTTGCTATGCAGGGGGGAAAAGCATTGAAATTGCCTTGGAGAAAGAATTATCATTTAGGCAGAAAGCCTTCCTAGAAAAAACTGACTTTCTAACTTTCTGTCACAAATTGTTCCAAAATTGTATCTATCCCTACATATATCTTCATCAATGATACAGACAAAGGAATCAAGTGCACCCTCAGTAGATTTGCAGATGACACCAAGCTGACTGGTGCACTTGATACTCCAAAAGGATGGAATGCCATCCAGAGGGACCTGGATAAGCTCTAAAAGTGGGCCCATGTGAACCTCATGAGGTTTAACAAAACCAAGTGCAAGTTGCTGCACCTGGGACAGGGCAATGCCCAGTATCAATCCAGGCTGGGGAATGAATGGATCGAGAGCAGCCCTCTGGAGAAGGATTTGGGGGTGCTGGTGGGTGAGAGGCTGGACATGAGCCATCGATGTGCACTCACAGCAGAGACCTGATTGTGGCCTTCCAGTGCCTGAAGGGAGACGACAGGAAAGATGGAGAGGGACTAATTACAAGTAGTGCTGTGTAGTGACAGGACAAGTGATGACAAGGGGGAATGGTTTCAAACTGACAGAGGGAAGGTTTAGATTAGATATTAGGAAGAAATTCTCCCCTGTGAGGCTCTGATACAGGTTGCCCAGGAAAGCTCTGGATGCCCAGTCCCTGGAAATATTCAAGGCCAGGGATTCAGGTTGGGTGGGACTCCAAGGAACCTGGTCTAGTGAAAGGGGCAGGAGGTTGGCACTAGGTGATCTTTGAAGTCTCTTCCTGCCCAAAACAATTCTGTTTTTTTGTTGGTTTTTAATTTGTAAAGCTGTTTGGTATTACATAGTTTTTACAAGTTGCATTCTTGACATGTTGACGTTTAACTTTACAGGGAGCTACAGTAACAGATAGGTTTGAAACCAAGGGGCTAGGCCTCTTATATTTGTCATTTCATTGTTGTGTTATGTTGGGAGCCATGCAATAAAAGGTGAGATCTCATAAACTCTCTTAGCAAGACTGCAAGAAACGCTGAAAATCTTTTAGAGATTGTAGGAGCAATATTTTGCTTTTAGCATCTTACTCTTGAGAAATGAAAAAGCTTCAAGAATACTAATACTGTTTTTCCAAACACTAAGAGGAACAGAGGGAATAACTTGAATTTCAGGCACTGACATAATTTTCAGACTTCTTCAGTGTACATTAGATCATTAGGCAGAGAGCTACTTTGTGTAACAATGCATTTATTGTGTACTTCCCATAAAAGCTATTTCCTGTTGTTCTGTAAAGTAAATTAGCTATTTACCAAATACCAAATTTCATGTCTGTGTGATTTCTTATTTCATTGCAGAGCACAAAAAAAGAGGAAATGTCAAACATGCAAATTAGTGTCTGGACAAATACACCATGTACTTTACACACTTAGATTCTTTGCTAAGACAGTCTGGGGTGCACCTTTTGTTTATCTCACAGATATTTATTTGCCAGAGCCCCTCATTTTTTTCTGTGACAGACTCATGCCTTTAGATATTTTGCATGATATCAGTTTCTCTGTGTGTCCTTTTTGGTTTTATTGTGTATGTAATATTTAGTTATTTTGTTTTCCAAGTGTAACAAAGAAGATGGATTTCCCCACTCCATTTTTTTTTTTTTTTTTTTTTTTTTTTGCCTGGTGTCCCTTATTACTCTTGTTCCAGGGTTATGATATTTTGTAAGACATTCCTGGAATCTCATCTAGGTCTTGAAATTAGTCAGCCTTGAAATTAAGGAGAATCCCGAAGCTTCTGGCCAGCCATTGAATTAATTCAGCCCACGAAGGATGCATTTTAGGTTGTATTGGAATAAATGTGTGTGCATTACTTAGAAATCACTCTTAATGGGATCTGCCAGAGGTTATAGTGTTTCCCAAATTGTGGGAATGGCATTCCCTGTATGCCAGTTTAGGTTAGGGATAGGAAGGAGGATTGCAAATTCTCTGAAGTTGCAGCTGCAGTCAACAGAAATCTCTGCAAATAATTTTCATGGCAAGTGTATCCAATGTAAATGCTTGAATTATCAAAGAGTATGAAATTTTATTGTGGAGCAGTGAAGTTCCTTCATGACATAAATTTGTAAGAAATATCATTTATGAACTGTAAGCATCAGAATTAACAACTGTTACAGTGCTCCAGATCTGTGTTATAAAGAATTATTGCCCCATGCAAATCTGTTACGAATTCCCTGTGTACATATGTGTTCATATATATGTATATAGAGCCAGGTGGGGATGCAAAAACAAAGGTCTAAAGTGATGTGACACTAATATTTTTGAGTTTTTGAGAAGGCCACAAGTGTTCACATGTTGTTTTGGTACTTAATTTTCTGTCCTGTTAAATACTTGTTCCATTTTTTTGGTCCACATTTGACGGGTTTTAACTTCAACTTGAAGACCCACAGTGCTAAAGCTCTCATTCATCTGTAAGTGTTTATGATTTTCTTTTGAGAAAATCTGTCTGTCATGGAATCAGTTGTTCAGGTTTCCAACATGTAAACGGTTCCTCCTGTGTTTTGTGTGATTTTCTCTGTGAACAGTGATTTGAATTTGGTGGTTTTAATGGAGGATCATTGTCATCACTGTGTTTGTCTCAGACTCACTTGTGGTCAGTGCTGTCTAATGGACACCGAACCATAACCAGAAGGTACAATAAACTCTGTAATTAACAGTCATGATCTGTCTCTGTGAGACTCTTGATCTAAATTAAAACACTCAGAAAGATATTTATTTGAAACTCAATAGAGTTCTTCATGAGTGGATGACATGATCTAGTTGTAGATACCATGACTTTATTTTGCAGCATCCATTCCTTGAACATATGAAATGTCTTTCTCAGGCTTCGGTAATTTTCTTTTCAGCTGTTATGGTTGAAGTTACTGGAAGTTTTTAGCCTGTAAGTAAAATGAGTTTTATTTTTCCATTGAACTTTTGATGAATGTGTGTGTTTTCTCTCTTTAAAATACTTTCTTACTCAAACTTCCTGTGCTTGAGTGAATACTATGTGGATAGGCTACAGAATTAGGTCAGTATGCAAATTTCAGGATTAGATTTACAGATATATAAGTTGATGATACTCTTAATTGAACTGATCTCAAGAACATACTCTTGCTTTCTGGAAAAATAACTTACCTTGCAACTTAAAATGTCTTATTATTGCTTGCCCCACAGAACACAGGGTTTTATCTCTTTCAAAGCCACTTTTAGTTGTTTCCTTCCTTGATGGTACCTATCAAGTAAAGTGTTTGATCACTGTTTGTGTGTTTGCCTTCATTAGAGCAGCCTGGCTTTTAAGGACAGCATAGTTCTTTCAGTAGAATTCTTCCAGCAAAACCCAGAGTAACTCCTTTATTGTCAGGAAAGTTTTATATCCGCCTCAATAAAGAAGAAAAAAACTTTAGAGATAATGGATTCTGTTGATGTAACTAAGAGCAATATCTGTACCTACCACCAGGGCTTGCCATTAATGTGTTTGTGTTACTTTCCAATACCTGTTGCTAGCAGGCTTTATATATTTATTTAAATAAATACAAGCAATTTCAGATCTGAGGATAAATGTTGTGGGGTTTTATAGTGTGATACTTATTGTATTTTGGGCTCTGATCTTGTATATAAGAGACAGTATATTTGACTTTAAGATTTTGTCTGTAAAAGATATAATAAACATACACAATAGCCTGGGAATATTAAAAAATAAAAAAGACAGAATAAAAATGAATAGTATGTAACTCTAATTTCTAACCAAAAGCTTTTGCTACAAGGTAAATTTGGTGCCAATATCTAATGCATGCCTGAAAATTCAGCTGGTTAAAAACTCAGAATGAAATGTGAAACAGGAAACCTTTTGCTTTCTTATATTTTACACATGTATTTCCAACTGAACTAAAATCCCTCTTTGATTTTAATAAGTGTAACTATAATTTCAGCAGAAAGAAAATAATGGATTAATACTTAGGTGATTATTCTTCCAAAGTATCACCCAAGCACTTTTCCCTTTTGTACCGTGTTGTCCGTGAGATCACAAAATTTCATTTACTATTGTCAGAAATGCAACCAAGCTCCTCCCTCCATCCCTCCCCCAGGCATTGCAGTACATAAGAAAACTTTCTGCATGGGAGATGGCCAGGGAGCAAGGATGTTCTTGGGAACAGAATGGTGAAGGTGAGAAAACAGACTTTCTGTCTCTTTGGAGATAAAAGCCAGACAACATTAGCTTCAGAAAGCAGTGTGAAGGTTTTTTATTTTGAAGACAATGCTGTAAGTATTTTGGTTTTGCTAAATATTTTTATACACTGTGAAATCTCAATTGCCTATTTTCTTAATTTATATCTATGTGAATTTGATCAAAATATTCAGGGATGTGTGTGTACAATTGTGTGTCTATACATATAAAAACATGTAGACATAGGTTTTGAAGTCCTAGATATTGTTTATTTGAGATACAGGGAGCAGCTGCATAAGAAAATGTGCCTTTAATGTAGAATCACTGTATTGCTGTAAATATATAGCTCTTCCTATAACGTCCATGTGTCAGGAAAACATTTTACTCAACATTGATATATTTTTCATATTAATTACTGACTGCCTTTTGTCTTGTTTTGTTGTTTCAGCTCATGCATGGCATTCCTCAAATCAGCTGTAGGACTGTTTAATCTTAGTTATCTCGACATAGCAAAGAACATTTTTCTTACAAAAATGCTGGTGGGTGATTTTTTTCAGGATATTTAAGGAGTGCACAGACCAGCCTGTTGCATACATTTCTGATTTTGGAAGTAATGAGTGATAGCATATATGCAATATAGCATATTGTATTATATTGAATGTTATTATTTGGATATTTTGAGTAACTTTGTATATTACATTTGTTAAAAAAACAAACCAAACCAAACCAAACAACACCCCCTAAAGAAACCCCCCCAGGCAACCAAGTTGTAGATATTTATCCAAACAATCCAAACACAAAGTTTTTCTTGGTTTGAGGGAGCAAGTGTGAAGTAGAGAATGAGGGATAAAGTGCTAGTTGGAAGAAATGGCCGTGCATATTTGAAACAGCAGTAGTCCTCTAGAATATCCAAGTTTGATTTTATAAAGGACTAAAATCTCTTAGATCTGCTGATGACTATTGAGATTTAAATAAAGAAAATTGTGATCAGAGAGCAGAAGTATTTAGTCTTTATGAAAATTGAGTACGTGACAGCTGTAGCTTTTGCAAAGGTATTGTACAGCACAGAAAAGAGAGAATTCTTGTCCTGTTTCCTAAGGTGTTGCTCTGAGCTGCTTTCTCGTTTTTTCTTATTCCAGATGAAGAGACGAACACATCTTTGTTCCCATGTGGAAGAATCCACTGAATGCATCCTAACACCAAATTAAACAGTTAGTTTACTCTGTTTTTTTCAGATCCAGGAAATATTTGGTGGGTGGCTCTTGAGAAGAGAATGGATAGAAATAATTTGGGACTCAGAAGTGGTTATAATACATGCTAAAACTAGATTGAAACATAAATAAGGACATTTTTTATGTTTGTGTTCCTTCTAGTTTTCCTATCTCGAGAAACTCCTCAAAAATGCCCCTTCCTGACTTTGCTTGTGTTTTACTGTGCAGTTCTATGAGTTTAAATTCCACTTTTATGGACTGTTGGAGATCTAATGGTCAATAGTTTGATTGCTGTTACCTTGCCACACTTAAAAGGAACTCTTTGTGCTTTTAGGGAACTGAAAGGAGTTTTGAAATTTGTATAAATGGAACCAAATCAAGGAGTTGTGTATAAGGCTTGAATTTGTATTTTGTTTTTCAATCCAAAAGTCTAAATGTGTAACTTATCACCTCTAGTGATAAGTCATTGCCCCAGGAAGCATCTTGTAAATTGTGTCTCTGACACTTTGTATTAATAGATTCATTTTTTGGCATTACTTTGCTATTCTAGAAAATTATCCTAAAGCTCTGTTTTTATCTTAAGAAATTTTAATAGCAAATTGTACTTTAGTAGTGCCCAGTGTCTGCTTCATTTAATAACTTCTTGTTCACCCCTTTCTATTGCTTTGCACATCATTTGTTCAGTAAATTTGATCAGTCTCTGTGGAATTGCTCAGGTAACACTTTAACTCAGTGTCTTGCCTTAAAAATTCAGCTGGTTCAGCAGCCTATGATGAGGTGGCTGAGTTCAGCTGAGCTTCAGGAATTCTGAGTAGTCACTCTGTCTTTTTAAAATGATTTAGCCACCTGTATCACAAGGATTTTTTCAGTCACATATTCTTAGCTTCCTCTTTCCTAACCCAAGTCACAACCCGTAAATACTTGGCAGCTGTTGAAAGGCCCAAAAGTCTGTTGTTCTATATGAGCATTAGTATGTGGCTGGTACAGGTCTGTTGAAGAAATCCTCTCACGTTGTCCATGAATGCTTGTCCAATTATGACTTCTGGTCACTGTTGCTGAAGGTTTTTCTGCCCTTGATCACTGCTTTTGTCAGATTCAGTCTTCACTTTTTTTTTTCAAAAATTCATCTCCCAAATCCGTAATACTAAAACAACGTTTGTATTTGCTAAAACTTTTTCCTTTGCTTCATTCATTACAGCCAATGTAGTTCCCTAAAAGCTCAGTCTCTCTGTTGTCCTTAACATTGCTTTGAAGATCAAATTGATCTTCTTAGAATTATTAAAAGTTAAAAAAAAAAAAAAAAAAAGAAAGAGCATCTTGGTTTTCACTTTACCTTTTGAGCTTTCAACTGGAAATGGGTCTGTGTGGTTTGGCAACATACCAGTTCTTTGGTTCCATTTTGTTACCATGGCAAATTCTAATCTCTGAGCTGTGGTTTCAGATCAGATCTGAACTCACTTGTAAAGTCCCAGAGGAGGAAAAGAAAAACCACCCAAGTCCCATAAACCCAAATAAAATCGTTGCACAATCATTCTTGCTTGTATATTGTTTTTAAAGGAATATATCAGCATCTGAAGAAGAGTCCTTACAAGAGGGTATTGATTCTCTTACATGGTCCACATATGAGCTTGCAAAACAGAAGTAGCACAGCTGGACCTCAGCAATCAAAAATGCAATATTTTAAAGACTCGGTGGTGACCAAAGTGTTTATTAATTTGGAGTAATCAGTCACAAAGGACAAGACATCCTGTCCTGTGGTGAGTCAATTTTTTTTTCCATCTTTCGCATAAATTATTGTCATCTACAATAGTGTGCTAAACTGTAAAGTTCCCCTTGAATGTTCTCAAAATGCAACTGCAGAAAGCCTTCAGCCAAATTCAGTGTTGGCCTTACTTTGTGGAGGGGAAGGATCTGATGAGCCTCGGGGACCTTTCCAATTCCACCATTCTGTGACTGCATATAAGCAACAGGGGTGGGAGATGCAGAACTAAAATCTGTTTTCAGGAAGTACAGAGAGACAGTAACTGAGGTGCAAGGCTGCTGACACTTTAAGCATCTACAGAGAAAAACAACTTGATGGCTGTCAGAGTTCTGATAGAGATGTGATTTTGTCACTTCCTAGCTGGAAAGGAAAAAAATATCACTTCTGTAACCTGAATTACACAGGGTAGATCCAGAATCAGGTGTTGATCTTTGTTGGGTTTGTTGTACATTACTCTTTCTTTTAAATGAATGAGCTTCTAGTTGATTTTGCCTTGTATCCTGGGTGCATCAAACAGAGCAAACACAGGGGTGGCCTCACATGGGGCACTGCGTGAGATTCTGGGCCCCACAATTTAGGAAGGATGTGAAGGTCCTTGAATGCACCCAGAGGAGGGCAAAAAGGCTGGTGGGAGGGCTGGAAGGAATGTCCTGTGAGGAGGGGCTGAGGGCTTTGGAGTTGTCTAGTTTGGAAAAGAGGAGGCCAAGGGGTGACCTCGACACTCTCTACAGTTTCCTGAGGAGGGGAAGTGGAGAGGGAGGTGCTGAGCTTCCCTTCCTGGTATCCAGAGACAGCATGTGTGGGAATGGTTCAAAGCTGCACTGTAGGGGGTTTAGATGGAACATTAGGAAGCCTTTCTTTACCAAGAGGGTGGTTGAACCCTCGAACAGGCTTCCTAGAGGGGTGATCAATGCCCAAAGCCTGTCAGTGCTCAAGAGGCACTTGGATGCACTCAAGAGCATTTGGGTTCACAGACTCCATCACTCTGGGTGTGGGCAACGCAATCAATTTTTTTAAGAACAAAAAGAGCTTATACAGATATTTCAAACTGTGATATATCATAACATGTGACCTCCACCAATCACATTCGAGCACTCCATCGAGCATGTGCAACAGAGTACTGAAGGACTACAAGTCCCAAAATGCCTTTCGTCACTTTTTCCTGTAATATAAACCGCTGCACTTGGACACTGAGTGCCCTTACTAACAGGCTTTAACACGGTCAGGCCTGGTCACATGAAAGACAGGAGGAAATTCGCCCAACCATTAGAGAGGGGAGATTTTCTCGACCCGCAGGGGTTCATTTGTCTGTTAGTGACCCAGGGAAAATGAAACCATGTATGTCTGATCAGTGTGTCAGATATCCCACAAGGGGACTCTTCACCAAACAAGATTCCCAAGATTCTCAAGATCAATTGCCTTTATCGGGGAAGGTCCCTCAGTGGGCCTTCCGAGTGTTGTTCCACCACTGGCAAACTGTCAGCACCTATAAAGGGCTCACCCTAACAGTTTACAGAAGAACACTCTTTTTAATACAAATCGTGGCAGGTTGATAAGATTCATAGGTCGTCGGTGATAGTGTCTACCTGCAAAAACACATTAAAAACAATCTAACAGTGCTATAAAGCAAGCACAAACACAAGATCTAATACAAAACAATCTACCAATATATTAGGGAGCATATTATCCAGCAGTATTGGTGGAAATCTTCCTCCAACCATTCTCCATTTCCAACTTCGTTTTATACTATTTCCTTAAGTTTAGGTGGAGTTTGAGTGAATCTAGTCATAAATACTTAATTGGGTAGTATTTATCCTTGGCATCTATCTTCCTCGGTGGGCAGATATGACACGGTCTTTGAACTACAAAGTGTCACCATGTTTCCCTTCCTGCAGGATCTTTATGGAGGGAGGCTGTAGTGCCTTCATGTTACTCTGTTCTCTGTTTCATCCCACATAACAGGTGTTTATCACTGTTTTTGGGGAACTATTGTGGGGCACTGTGACCATGCTCCATTCAGGAAGCAACAACTGGGTCTTCTCTGTAATTCTTATTCTCTTTTAATTTTTAACCCTATCCATTACCTCACAGGCCCGAATTGCTCAGTCAGTTGCACTGGATGGTTGTTGTGGGTCCCTTCCAACTGAAATAGTCTATTCCTATTCTACTCTATTCTATTTTCATGCAGGGTTTCATAGAAGAAATAATTTATCTAATAGATAGTTTAAAGCTGTGTATTATTTCTGTTATTTTCTAATTGTTCATAGCTTTTTTTCTTCAATTGCCTCTAGCACTGGAAACAAACCTTCAGAAGGAAAAATGGATCGCTGGTGTTGGTCATCAGAAACTAACAGCTTTCGACGTTTCACCCCTGAGTCCTTGGCTGCAATTGAGCAAAGAATTGCTGAGAAAAAAAAGCAGCCAGACAAAGAAAAAGAGAAGAATAAGGACCAAGGAGTTGAAGCAGAACAACTTACTCCCCAGCTTGATTTGAAAATCTGCAAAAAGCTGCCATCCCTTTATGGGGACATTCCACCAGAGCTCATTGGGGAGCCCCTGGAGGATTTTGATCCGTACTACAGTGATCACAAGGTTAAAACTTCCAAAAGCATTTCTTTGATTTAACTTTGTCTGCTGAACTCTTAAGAGATAGTAAAAGCTCTAGTTGGGAGATGCTGGGTTTTGATTGTTGTGCAGACAGGTCTTTCAACATTCCTGACATCTTTTGGGGCAGGAGTGCTAAGGTGTGCTCTGCTTTATGCCATGAAGAGGTATCTTCAGTTCCAGTCAGCAGTCAGATTTTAATTATGAGGACATAATACACATGATTGATACACTTCTACAGGAAATATATTCTGGGATAAGGGATGCTTTGTTTTGCAGAGCAATTCCTATGATGCCTGTGAGGCTGAACTCCCTGTAGTATAAACAGTGCCTGTCCAAGAATAGATCATGCTGGAATTGCAGATGCTTTCACTGAATTACAAAGATTATACCAATTAGGGGAGGCATATTTGAGATATTTCCAGCACTCTGCGTAGCAAAACTATGTATTTGCATTGTTGTGAATTAATTTTCTGTTATTTTATGTCTTGTTGGCTTTGTTTATTGTGCCATATTTATATTGCAAATCCTCCATGCGATTGCAAAGGGGTTGGTGTTGTTGCCTGTGGGAGTGTCTAAAGTAGATGCTGTTGGAATCCCTCCTCAATTAAATGGCAAAAAAAATTAGTTCATTTAAATATTCTATATCCTATAAATCTTTTCTTTTTAGACTTTTATGGTGCTAAATAAAAGGAGGACTATTTTCCGGTTTACTGCCACACCTGCCTTGTGTATATTTGGTCCTTTTAATCCAGTCAGAAAAGCAGCAATTAAAATTCTGACCAATTCATATCCTTTCACTGGTTTCCCTTATTTGAATTTTAAAATATTCTGTATCATTTTCTGTCATTCTGTTCCTCTCTTTATATTAATGTGAATGTAGAGCTTATATGGCTGTGACAGATTTTTTAAAAGTTTTGTTGAATCTAATGTTACAACAGCTGAGATATTTGCATAATGTTGGTGAAAATGTGAAATAGCTGATATTTAAAATCAATTTTGCAGATATTGGTATGAAACAACCTTTAGAGGCTATTGTATGATATTGTAGCCCTTTTCCAGAACTTGTTCGAAATCTCTGATGTGGTCACAAGGTTAAATTAAAAACACACAAACTAACAAACAAAGCAAACCAGGGACTCCCTTGTTTTTAAGATATGAAAGATGGGATTTATGGTGAAGCTTTGCTGGAAGAGTCTCATGTTCTCCTAAGAAATATGTTCCACACTCAAGTTTAGAATGTTCTGAAGAGTGCCCATCTTTCGTATTTTTGTAACAATATAAGTGTAGTTTGGAGAATGTCAGAATGTGAAGGATTTGCAGATGCAAAACCACCAAGTGAGTAGTTTCTGCATTTTCTGCTAAACATCTGTTTTCATTTGGAATTATTATTTTGTGAAAATAGATTTTTTAATGGAACTTATGTCTGACTTTGAATGTGTATGCCTGCTATAAGAAATTACTAAATTTACTATTCACTTTCAAATTAACTCTAAATTTAAGAACCATATCAGTTTAAACAAAAAAAAGCCAAACAGTTTTATTGGTGACAGGTGAACTTTTATGAAAGAACACTAGTAATTGGTTATTAAGTGTTTTCAAATGGTTTTCTCAGGCTTAAACCCCCTAGTTACTACAGAATTGTGGCCCATTTCTCTTTATTCCATCCTCCTGCTGCAAAAAAAAAAAATGGAGGTTTTTCAAGATTCAAATAACAGTACACTATTTTTTTCATTTATTTATGTTTCTCATCTCTTCTGTCAAACATGCTATGTCCCACTAAAGTCCTAACTTCTGAAACTGTCTGAACATTTTTATATGTAAATCCTGAAGTTTACCCAGATAAGCAAGTTTGATCTGTTATTAGTTTCTTTGGAAAACACATGAAAAGTCCTGACCATATCCAAAATCAAAGTCATTATTTGAATGTCTGTATGCTTTTTGTGTGGCAATCAGGACCTTCTATGAACTTCCTTGTTTTATAATGTAGCATTTTTTTCTTAACTTACTATTCACATGTTTTGTTGGCATTATTATATGTACCGTGTTACTCAATTGTGTGGTTATGACTGTACGTCAGCTCCCACCAGCACTCAACTGGACTGAGTAAGTATCTCACTGGTTGTATGTTTCCTCTTTTTCTGTGGATATTTACACACAGGACTGAAAAATTTAAATAATGTGGTGATCTAATTCAGGGCCTTGAAAAATTTCACTCAGTCAGACCTCTGAGGAAGATTGAGGATTGTTATTATATCTCACAGTCTTTGGTGGAGCTTCACTGCCTTAGAGGCTCACACCATGTGCCCTTTCCTCTGTGTTGGCTAATTTTTGCTATCTGCTGTGGCATAGAACGTTGGCCCTTTTAGAGAGACTGTGGGGTAGAATTCTAACTTAATATCTCTCCTTCTACAGCAATAACCTGAATGTCTGTTATGGTTGGCTCATGCAAAAACTAGAAGGGGATAAATGTCCATTCTGTTCTTTCTTCCTGTTTCCTGGTGACACTCCTGGGTCAATTGTTCCCATTAGAAAGGCATCTCTTTGTAATGTCTTGCTACCTTTTCTATTTTTGCACTGTATCCAATGCAACTTGACTTAATGTTCTACAATTAAATCATGAAAATATCCCCAGAGCCCCTTTTATCTTGGGGTAAGCATGGTGATAAGAAGAGCTTAATTTTCTGTAGTATTTCTTTCAGTTATAGAATATTTGCTCTAGTGTTCTGCCAGAATTTGAGGCTTTGAGATTTTCCAGACTGCTTTAGAATACAGACACAGTCTTAACAATGTCTTCTAAGGAAGCGTGAGCTATCCTTCACCTAGAAATAATATTATATGCTTATGTGAACTTTCCTAGTTACTACCTGAAATCTTACTAGAATTCAGGAACACATCTTCTTATAGCCATGATGCTTCTGAAAGTAATGTAACCAGTCCTATTTTACTTCACATTTTCTACCTTTAATCCATGCAGGGACTAAATCTTAGGAAATGCCTGAATGTGCCTGAATGTGACTCAATCTCTTTAATATTTTTATTTCTATAACTTACATACACTTTTTCCTCCTCAGAATTGCTTTTACTGCCATATATACTACTGAAATATTGATAAAAATAGTAGCAACAGGATTTGTTTGGAACGAATTTACCTTCCTTCGAGATCCATGGAACTGCTTGGATCTGTCTGTTATTATTGTAATGTAAGTACAACTCAGTTGTTCTTTTACATTGAAGGGAAAAAGCCACAGATAAAGCACTATCTGATGTTGCTGAAATTCCTGAGAGTGTTTGGCCTCCTACCTGTTAAAGAGTTACTGTGCTTGAACCACCATTTGCATATGTGCAAAGAGAAAAATAGTCATAGACTGGTCAACATGGTTATGGTTTGAAAAGTTACATCCTTGGCATTCAGTTATATGTGGTTTCATTTTATAGGTACGTTACTATGTTTCAAAATATAGGCAATGTTTCAGCTCTTCGAACTTTCAGAGTGCTGAGGACTTTGAAAGCCATTTCAGTAATACCAGGTAAGGAACAATCTTACTGATAGTGTCTCCATTTCATCAGCGTGCTAATTCTTTCTATGGAATTATAGCAGGAATGAAACATAGGAAGTGTGTAATTTAAGTGTCAAAACCATACATAAATACTTTTCCTTTCATATTCAGCTTGGAGAACAGAGATAAAATATCATTCGAATTTTTTCTTAGGAAAAATCCTGGATATCACTGTCTGCTTATATAATATCTCAAATTCAATTTTTCTGCCTCAATATTGGTCTTTAGTTCATATGTAAGGCATTTTCTCAGAATCCCAGAATGGTTGAGTTTGAAAGGGACATCTGGAGGTCGTCTGGTCCGGCCTCACTGCCCAAGCAGGGCCACTGAGAGCTGGTTACCCAGGACCAGGTGCAGACAGCTTTTGTGAGTCTCCAAGGATAGAAACTCCACAACCTCCCTGGGTAACCCATGCCAGTGCTCAGTCACCCTCTCAGTAGAAAAGTGGTTCCTGATGCTCAGATGGGACATCCCATGTCTCAGTTTGTGCCCATGGCCTCTGGTCCTGGCACTGGGCACCACTGAAAAGCACCTGGATCCATCCTCTTTGCACTCTCCCTTCAGATTTGTGCAGATTTGTCTCTTCTCCAGGCTGACCAGGCCCAGCTCAGCCTTTCCTCGTGGCAGAGTTGCTCCAGTCCCTTCCCCATGTTTGTGGCCATTTGCTGGACTCTGCAGTGTGTCCATGGGCCAGAACTGGAGCCAGTAGTCCAGCTGTGGCCCCACCAGGGCTGGGTAGAGAGGAAGGATCACCTCCCTTGACCTGCTGGCCAAGCTTTACCTAACACAGCCCAGGAAACAGTCACCCTCTTTGTCATTGTAATGTGTCTTTGGCCCAGGGCGAAGTACTTGTTTAGTGTAAATCAAGCACAGAAATCTGTCCATGTTCATTAAAGTTTGTAAGACTCTGCTAGGATACCATCTTAATTTCGAATGTGCAAGATAGTAAAATTAGTGTTAGGTAGTAAACAGAGGCCAAAGAAATTATGATTAGGAAATTTAGGGAAAAATGCTTTAGTCACTCCTATGCTTTGTTTTACCTCATTTAATACTCAGAAGTTACAAACCCATTTACTCTCTTTTTAACATACTTGCAACTGCTGTGTCTTGTCACATGAGAATGTCACTGCATTCCTCTTCTCATTTTGCTTATTATTGGATCTTATTTTTATAGGTCTGAAAATCATTGTAAATTCACTTGTTGAATCCATTAAGAAACTTGCTGACGTGTTTATCTTGACTGTATTTTGCTTGAGTATATTTGCCCTAGTAGGCCTCCAGCTTTTTATGGGCAATTTAAGATTCAAATGTGTCCTCAATAATACTGTGTACAATGACTCATTATGTAAGGATCCCAAGATCTATGTACCAAGTGATGAAGGTAAATGTTGTTCTTTTCTCCCTTTACATAATCTGTGTATCTTCCCATGTATGTCTTGATTTTTCACAGAGATGTGATAGTTGCATGTATTTCTCCCAAGAAGGAAAACCCTTCCATTTGCACAAGTCTTAATAGGAAGTCTCTGGGACAAGTGACTGTGAAATTAGTGAATCTTGGATTTGGAGAAAGATTAGCAGGCTGTGGGATAGGATGGGCTGAATTTTCTATAAGTATTTGCCTTTTAACCTGTGCATGGCACAGGGATCCTAATTTTAGGGGTACTGCACAGGGAATGGTTATTTTCCCATCACTTTTTCTATATTTCAGAGATTTTGCCTACTTCTCACAGAGATTCTTATTTTTACCAGAGACCAAGTAAAATGTTACACTGGGAGTTGTGCAGTAAATAGTTGCTATTTTTTTTTAATCTGTCACAGAGACGGATCTGCTGAGAATCAGCCCTATACGTCCTTTGTTGTGAAAGGATCCTTCCCAGAGCTTTGATCCATCAGGGTGTTTATCAAGTGCAGTAAATGTATGGTTTCCTGTCAGAAGGCTGTGCAAACTGACAACTTCTGATTTTATGATTCCTTGATTTATTTTTTATTAGATATCTGCCACAGAATGAATGGCTCTTCTGACATATTGCTCTGTGAGATCAGTTCAGATCCTGAGTAAGTGACCAAGATAGTTTTAATATTTTCTTAATTTGTTCCTCCAGATGTACTGTGGTTTTATTTCTGGTCTAAAGGAATGGTGATGATTTTTCAGTAGGATGGGGATGCATGTATGTCATTAAATTAAAAGCCAAGTATTTCACCTCAGAAAAAGAATGAAGTACAAGGATGCAACCAGTTATGTATGTAATTTGTTGCTAACCACTGGGAATGTAATGGTAAGGTAGAATGATATAAATGAGGAGAGGAAGAGATCAGTAAAGACCTGTTAGATATTAATAAACTCTCCTCTCCTCATCTTGGTGAATTATTTAAAAGTAAAGATAATTCCATTTTCCCCCTCTCTGTGTATTTGTTTGCACATATCCTACATCAGGGGACACTTTTTGTCTAGTCCTAAACTAAGGTTTCTGTCTAGTTTTCTTTGATTAGACAAATGGCTTTCTAGGATAGTTTGATATAAATCAGCCCTTCTGGCAGAATTAAATTGGGGAATAATGAAATGGACTTTCAGATAAACTGAACAAAACTGGTGTGGTCTATTGGGTGCTTTCAGGTACCGTTAAATCTCCAAGTAAGTATTTTTTAATCTTTAATTTGTGGTTAGGAAAGGGTGCCCAGAAAACTATACCTGCCAGAAGATTGGGCAGAATCCTGACTTTGGTTATACAAGTTTTGATCACTTTGGCTGGGCCTTCCTCTCTGTATTCCGTCTGATGACACAGGATTCCTGGGAGCGTCTCTACAGACAGGTGGGTACTTTTATTACCTGATAGAATGACTTGACACATGCAATTCAGAGCCACTAGAAAAATCTCTACTGGTTTTAACCTTACTGACACCACATTTCCTTAAAATCCATGTAAATATTAAGGAAGTAGGTTCAAGTGACTAAGTTGTAACACCTTCTGCAAGGGACATGGAATGGGAGCAATCCTGCTGGGAGTGCCCATAGTTCTGTAGGAGAACACACTGGGGTCAGTGGTTAAGAGTGAAATATGAGTATGAAACCACCCAAGGATTGGGATATACAGCAGATCCAGCCAGTGAGCTCACTGCTGCTGCAGGGAGTGTGAGGACTTGCTGCCTTCTCTGTTCCTATTTCTTTTAAGTCCTGACTCCTCACCAAGCTTTTGGCTCAACACTTTAGTTTCAGATCATTTTTGACAACTGACATTAAAATTTGGAGGCTTGATGTTTTGATTCAGAGAGCTGAATGTAACTTTTGAATTCTGGTGGGGTTTTTTTCAGAAATGCTATAAAAATGCATGCAGACAACTCTCTGGATCCCCTATGTCTATGCAATACCTTTGCTAGCCAAGAATTATCCTCTGCCTTGTTCTGTGTTTTTTTGTCCATTTTAACTTTTTTTCCATCAACCTTTATTAATTAGGACTTTTTAAAATGGATATATCATCTTCCCATTTGAAGCTCCTATGGTTTCTGGGTTTTAATGTATCAGAGCTTAATTTTGAACCATCTCCTGCCATTTTAAAAAAGTGTAAAGTTAGTTTGAAATTGTATTGGAAACATGAGTTTGTTAAGAATATATCACAACTTTTACCTTTTCCTCACAGACTATCCGTACATCTGGAGTGACCTGCATTTTTTTTTTTATGGGAGTCATCTTTTTCTGCTCATTTTATCTCTTCAATCTGATCTTGGCTGTAGTAACTATCGCATATGAAGAGCAAAACAGATCCAGTCTTGCTGAAACAGAGGCCAAGAAAAAACTGCTTCAGGATGCCCAACAAATTCTAGAGAAAGAACAGGTTTGTAAATTATTACCTATAATAAGTGGTTCCTTTTGTTTTCTTCTGTATGTGAATCAGGGAAATGATGTTTGAATTGAACATGTGCTTCTTGCACACTTTCTGACACTTCATTTCTCGTTATGTCTGTATAAATGCCTGTGTGTATGTATATATGTATATATGTATTTGAATATATAAACATTTCTGTGATACAAAAAACCATCATTGAATTTTAGGATTTTGCAGACCTGACATTGTATAGGAATGGCTTGCTGGCAAGTTTGTACCTTTTATGGTATTGCATAGGTGCTGCACTCCATGGTTTCCCCGTTCTTGTACACTACCATTATTGCTGTGGACAAAAATTCCTTTCTCTGGGTATTCCTTCTTGCTATTACTGTGTAGTCTCATGAAGGAAATATGGGTGGATACATGTACATCCATGAGAAAAATTGTCATTTCTGCAGTTCCCAGAAGTTGGAAGTTTCAGTGCTGATAGATTTCAGGCCTGATTAAAAAGCCTTCCAAGAGCCACAGTGCTCAGCACTTTAAAGGTTGTCAGGCCTCTTTCTGAGTGAAGGCATGCAGGAGGTCTATCAGTTGACAAGAGCAGGAATAGTCTTTAGCCAGGATAATGCTGGTTTTTCCATATTAAGTTTCCTCTTGACATCCAGAGACTGCATTATTCTCTTTGCTGTTGTTTTGGAGAGTTAATAGACACACATCAGATTTCCACAGTGTTTCCTCTTGGCATAGTATTGTTCCAATCATTCATGCCTTGGTCTGTAAGGGACCAGGGATCGCCTGTTTTTATTTCTGATAATCATTGAGTCATGGAATCACAGAATGGTTTGGGTCTCAAGGCACCTTAAAGATTTTCCAGTCCAGGATGGTCTGGAACACCTTCCACTAGACCAGATTGCTCCAAACCCCATCCAACTTGGCCTTGAACACTTCCAGGGATGGGGCATCCAGAGCTTTTCAGGGCAACTTATGCCAGTGCCTCACCACCCTGCCAGGAAAGAATTTATTCATAACATCTAATCTAAATCTCTCTTCTTTCCCTTTAAAACCATTAGCCCTGTAAAAAGTCCTTCTCCAGCTCTCTTGGAGCCTCTTTAGGCACTGGAAGGGGCTCTAAGGTCTCCCTGGATCCTTCTCTTCTCCAGGCTGAAGGACTCCAACTCTCTCAGCCTGTCTCCAGAGCAGAGGTGCTCCAGCCCTCAGAGCATCTCCGTGCCCTTGGGCAGGTCCATGTCCTGCTGATGTTGGGGGGGCCCAGAGCTGGACAGAGCACTGCAGATGGGGTCTCATGAGAGGGGAGCAGAGAGGGAGAATCACCTGCCTTGACCTGCTGCCCCTGCTTCTCGTGATGCAGCCCAGGACACAGTTATTTCTGGGCTGCAGGCCCACGCTGCTGGGTCATCTCAAGCTTCTCATCCACCAGAAGTGAAGCTCTAAGCCAAGGCAGCAGGATGGGTTGAAAATTATTGGTAAGACCTATTGTATCTTGTAACTTTTTATAAAAGAGACCTCTGATTTACTGCTTGCAATCAAAAATGTCAAATTTGTAAGAGGCCATGCAAATATCCTCTAGCAAGTATCCAACTTCCTCATTTAGGTGTCATCATCATGGCTAGGCTTCGTGAACGAAGATTTGGGACCGCCTGGCAGTGCATTAAGGTGTAAGGCATCACCATTTTACCAAGTTCCTCAACATTCAGCCAGCATAATAATTTAATAGAGTAAAAATTAAATTGGATATTATCCTAGTCCATGTGTTGGCATTTACCTTGTGTTAATAAACAGACCTTTTGATTTTTCTTTTACAGGAGGTGGCTGCAGCAGAAAGCAGTAAGGCCTTGCAAGTTGGGTCTGAAATGCCAGTTGGTGACTTGAAAAATTTGAAAGGAAAAGAGATTATTAAAGAAACACCTATTTTAAGACAAAATGTAGTTTTAGATGATCAGGAGAAAGAGGAGCAAATATTTCATTCACAGCCTGGTCACTGCCACAAGAAGCTTGTAAGTATTCAAAATAGAAAATATTCATTAGACTTGCATGTGATATGACAATTCACTGAGCAGAAAAACTTTCCTTATTTCCATTTTTTTCCTCTCTGTTTTTTTTTTTTCTCCTTCTTGCATTCATTGGAATAACTTGTTTTTTAAAGCAATCTGAAAATTGTATTTTGGGATGCGAGGGAGACAGCACTATTTGGACTTGAAAGGGAATCTAGAAGTGGCTATCAGTAGTACATGTTATTATTTCGTATCAAAATATTTTCACATTATAAAAGGAAAAAAATAGAAAGGAAAACCTAGAGCATAATCCAAACAGGGTGAGATGCTCTGACATAGAGTTCTTTTATTAGTCAAATAAATACAATCTACAACAAATGTGGCAATTACTGGTGTCTCTCCTGCAACTGAGGACTCTTAAAACAATCTACTCTCTACTTTCATCACAAAAGAGGCTAAAGATACTAAGTCAAAGAGAAAAAAGTATAACAGGTAGGAACATTTTGGTAGGACTTAATCAGTTTATAAAAACTTGAATGGACCATTCCTCTAGAGAATATCCCTATTTTAAATCCCAGTTTCTCATCCCCAGTTATTTCCCTCAGCTAAAGACAGATGAGCAGTAGTAACCAGGTCAGTGTTGGTGAACACCCTTGTCCTTTCTAAAAACACTAACTCAATGCTTCTGAACAGCTGTGAACTTCAACAAGAAGACCGAGGACTTTAGTCAGGCTGTCACACACATTTTTATGTATTTCTGTCCTACAGGACACCAAACATTAGAGAAAGGAATGAAAGGGCAAGTTTCACTGGTAACTGGGACATAATTAGAATAGTCTAAATGAGCCTTTTAGACTCAGAAAAACTACAGAGAGAAAAATGAGCATTTTAGCACTATATTACAAATTCATTTGATATGTCCATTCCATGACAGTTCTATCAGCTAAGTTTTGAGTATTTTTCATTAAAATATCAGAATGACAAAGAGAAATAATTATTATTAAACCCCTGAGGCCAAGAATACCAGTTTCATTCTCTGGATAACAGCTTTCTAGAATATGTTGATAAAATCATAGTATCAAAAAAGTTTGAAGTAATGGTATGATATATCTTTACTTATACACCCTTCCAGCTTTCTCTGGAATTCTTTCTGATTTTCTCAACCTCGGAGTCTCACATATTCTTTACAGCCCATGTTTTGTGATTCTCCACTTAATCCTGAGTGTGTGGATTTTAATGTGTCTGAATATTTGATAATAATTCAGTGTATCCCATAAGATACAAGTGTTGGCCTGTCCGTCCTTGAGCTCACATCAGGAGCGCTGAGCTGAGCATTCTGTGGCTTCTAATGAAAACAAAAGTAGTGTCATCCCTAGTTTTAAGCAGTTCAATATTAGTAGAGATCTAGATAGGCCTAGTAGTGCTGGAACAATAATAATTTTTATTAACTACATGTCTATTTTTCATATTAATAAATGTTTATTTTTTATTATCAATAATTCTTTGTTAAAAAGGCAATAGTTTATTCAAACTGATGGCCAGTGGTTTTTTTATCTGTTCTTCTACTCAGTCACGGGAAAGATGGAAGAATTCTTTTCCCTTGCCCCATTAATGTTTCTATACTTCTTCTATAATGACATTATTATTGTTATTAAATATTTTCAGAAGGAAACAACTTCATGAAGAAATTTACTGTTTTTGATGAAATGCCCTCTGCCTTCAAAAGCAAAGACCTGATAGTGTTGTATTTTTTTGGTTTAAGTTCTTTCACCGAAGTGAAGCTTCCCTTCAATATGTATTTAAAAAGGCATATTTATCTCATGCTGGACATAATTTTTGTATTGCCAGTTTTTCATATTCCCTTGCTATGTTACCTTCTGCTGTCTTTCTAACCAAAGAGGCAGATCCTGCTGTCCTATGATGTGTCAGTGGACTCTATTAATGATCCTTTCCGAAGACAGAGGTTAATGAGTGCAGCCACTATTCTCACAGACAATTCGAGTAAGTCATTCTTTCCTGTTTTTCCTATGAGATTGTGTAATGTGACCTGAGAGATCAAACTGTCTCAAACACTCAGCATTATTTTAAAAGCCACTAGGGGAAATTAGGCTGCAAATGTAAATTTCAGGAAAACAAATGTTCTCATATCTCATATAACTGTGACTGTAACTCACAATTACCAAGGGTAAATCATGCCTGACCAACTTGATTGAAAGAAGAGAATTTCAAAGTGTGTGTAAGCAGAAACGTTGCCCATTTTCAGAGGAACAGGTTGTGCAGTCTGTGACCTGATGGCTGGCCCTGCTTGGAGAAGGGGGTTGCACTACAGATCTCCTGAGCTCTCCTCCAACCTCACTTATAACCCTGTCCTCAGCTATGGACACCTGTGGCTGGGCAGGTTCAACTCACAGGAAACAGGTTGTCATTGTCCCAGAAACAGATTTCTCTCCTTAATGCAGATCCTTTATCATCCTTTAATAGTGTAATCATAGAATCATGGAACAGTTTGTGTTGGATTGCACATTAAGGATCATTTAGTTCCAACCCCCTGCCATGGTCAGGGACACCTTCCACTAGACCAGGTTGTTCAGAGTCCCATCCAACCTGGCCTTGAACACTCCCAGGGATGGGGCATCCACAGCTTCTCTGGGCAACGTGTGCTAGGGCCTCCCCAGCCTCACAGGAAAGAATAATAAACATATGAAGAGGTGGGGAATATCCCCTGTTTCTGTCATTATGACATTTGTTGGTGGTGACCTGCAATAGCCTGTGATTAGTTTGTGTAGTAGGAGTGAAACAACTCTTTCCAGTGATGCCATTCTGCTCACATGAGATTGATTTTTTTCTTTCCAATGTTTTCTCTGATTGATTGTCTTTTTCTTCACACTATGATATTCCACACAGGATTATTCATATGCCACCTTCCCTCTTTCTCTGCTAGAGTCAAAATTGAAATGTCCTGCATTGTGGAAACGTTTTACTTCAAAGTATCTAATTTGGAATTGTTGTCCATTCTGGAGAGCAGTCAAAGAGAAGGTGAAATTGGTGATTTTGGATCCATTTGTTGAACTCTTTATCACAGTTTGCATTATCTTGAACACTTTATTCATGGCTATGGAGCACCCTGGCATGTTGCCAGAAACCAGAAAAATGATTACTATAAGTGACCAGGTAAGTGAGGTCTATGTAAGTTGAATACAGAGGTATAACCCTGTATTTATACTGGAACAGTCCCATAAGGAGACAGACTTCTTCAGTGACCTTTTCTGAATTTGTTTTTTGTCTTTCCAGGTCTTCACCCTTATTTTTACACTAGAAATGATCTTGAAAATCATTGCTCTAGATCCTTACTACTATTTTCAGAACAAGTGGAATGTTTTTGATAGCTTAGTTGTTTTGATTGGCCTAGTGAGCTTTGGAACCAATCTGTCACCTTTCAGAGTGGTAATGATTTCTTTGCTATTTTTTAAAAGCACATGTTTTGTATAGATTTGTGAAAGATTACAGTGAAATACCGTTTCATTATTTTACTGATGAATCTGTCAAATCAGATCTCTTTGTTGGTAAATAGTAAGCCAACATGAACATTTCATTTAAAAAAATTAATTAATATTAAAGAATATTTTCCATATGTTTATTATACTGTGTATGTTGGATGCTACAAATGCCCTGCACAGTGTGCTGCCAGGGAGATCTGACCCAGCAGAGAGTTCACTGGTTCTCTGTTAGGTCTGTACAGTGGCACTGCTCAACTACATTTTGGACCTACAATCAGGAGCAGATATTATCTGCTGAGTTTAAGGATAGCAGTGATTCCTTCACAGCTTTTCCTTTTGAGCTGAGATTTGTAAAATAACAGAGCTTTCCTCAGGGCTTAGTCTTGGCCTTGAGGGCTCTTCCATTTTAGGGAGAAAGAGGAATAGTTCTGAGACATCTATGTATAATAGTACTTTTGTACTTATGTCTTTCATGAATATTTATAATGCTAAATTGATTAATTACTTCAAATTCTTCATAGTATTTCAGAGTCCTCACACCTAGAAATGCAGGTGAATTCTGTTTCACCTTTGTATCATGACTGAGAGATTTTCACAGCCCTGAATGCTAATTTGACCAAATACCTCCGTTTTACTCATGGGGGTACATAGGGTAGGTCCCATCTGGCTTTTCAGATCCTATTTTAAGTCTGTTTGGTGAGAGGTGTGAAAAAATATTTGTCTTTAACATTCCATCTAGTCCAAAACTCAGTCATTTCATGACCTTCATTCATGTACTCATAAGATATTTATATTTGTGTTCTTTTTATTGCTATTAATATTATTACCCTGGCACATTCTCATATCTAACTTAGCACAACCAATTTGAAACCTTTCTTTGATACTCCTCTGCTCTGACTAATATTAACTGTGCTTAAGCACAGCACTTTTGCATCAAAACAATTAAAAACCTTTCTTGGGGGGAAAAATAATTACTGCAGTAAAATCAGCATGATAAATGCAGGGTCTGGTTTTCATGTGGGCTGTGCTGTCTGGGCTGTGTTTGACCTTACCTTTTTTCTCTTGTGTTTTATTTACAGATCAGGATCTTCAAATTGGCAAAGTCCTGGCCAGCCTTAAATACTCTTATGAGAATAATTCTAAACTCGTTTGGGGCTCTGAGTAACCTCACTCTGGTTTTGGCTATCACTGTATTTATTTTTGCTGTAGTAGGAATGCAGTTTTTGGGCACTGATTATGAAAAAAAATTCCATAAAATAAGCACCAGTGAGGATTTACGCTGGCATATGAAGGATTTCAGTCATTCAGTCCTGATTGTATTCCGAATATTATGTGGAGAATGGATTGAAATGATGTGGGAATGTATGGAAGTGGCTGGAAAACAGAAATGTATTACCATTTTCTTGTTAGTCCTGGTGATAGGAAACCTGGTGGTGAGTTTTAAGCTGATTCCCAGTCCCTACTGAATGCATCCAGTTACACTGGCAACTGATTTTTTCAGAGGGAAACGTTATCATTTCAAGAGTATTCACAATATTCTCTTTTCTGGATGTCACTTGACATGTTTTCCTGCTGTCTTTTTTTTTTTTTTTTTTTTTTACTTTTCCCCTCTCTTTCTCTTTCTCACACAAGAGGTAGAAGCAATACCAAATTATTCCCTCTGCCCACAGTATAGAAGTGCAGTGCTTCTGATAATGTGGTGTCTGATGTCTTCATCTTTTGTGTTGATAGGATCCAATAACCAAACTGTTCAGTGCTTTTAATGCTTATCAACTTGTATTATCAAGAGTTTACCATACCCAGATTTTCTGGTTTGTATGACATATAGTAGATGGAATGTAAATGTACTGGAAGACAAAATCTTTTTCATCTGCTTGGTTTGTTGGTCTATACCAGACCCTTTTGGATGGTGGTGTTATTAAAATTCATCTTTGCTCTTTTTCAACATATCTATCTCCTCATACGTTATGGACATCAGAGCAGGTGAAAATATATTAGATACACCCAAACCCTCACTTCCTTCTTTTTTCTCCTGCCATTCCTTCCAGAAGGGGCCAGATCATACTATAACAATGTTGCAGTATAATAGTAAATAATTTCATGGCAGTGGTTGAGGAAAGCAAGACTGAGGGTTTCTGAAGTGACTTTTCTGTTAGCAGTGGTGTCTCCAACTTACTTTAACTATTTTAAGGTGCTCAACTTGTTCATTGCCCTGCTGCTGAGTTCATTCAATACTGATGCCTCAGGAGGACAAGAGGAACCTGGAGAAAGGACTAAATGTCAGATTGCCCTTGCACAGATTCACCAGGGCCTGAAGTCTGTGAAAGACAGAATTCTGGATCCTCGTGGCAGAAAAATGAAAGGAAGCCTCAGAAAAACAGACAAAAAGAAGACTTTGGAAGAAATTTCTGGCAAAAACATAGAGGATAATAATTATGCCATGACAGATGTCAGAAAATACATAGACAACAATTGCTTTGACATGGAGTGTTACCATAATGAAGAGAATTCCTCAATTATAAGGAAATATAAAGATCTTTCCAGCAGTCACAGTACCTGTGTTCCCACTGAAGCAGCAGAGAGTTACAGTGACAAAAGTGATGATGAGCACATTGTATTCACAGAAACAGAACACAGAAAACAGGTAAGAACTATTCACATTTAAAACAAAATACTGTAACTTACATCTGTAATTGCCATCTCAAAGACTCAACAGTAAATATTATCCCTTCTGTCATTCCTGCCATTTTACTTTCTTTGTTCTTTAAGTGCAAGGGCTACCAAATAGTCTTCTTCTGCCAAAGAGATTTTCAATATCCACTTTTTCACCATTCTCTTCATGGATAGCCCTAATTCTGCTTTTGTCTGTTTTGTTTCCAACTGTTGCTGTCAACAAATAAACGAAGTTTGATGAAGACAGACATTCCTTCTTTTTGTCTCCTTTGTCTTACACTTGGATAGTTTCTAACACAGGCCTCTTCAGCTGCTTATATGTTGCTCCTCAGTTGCATGACATCCAAAGAGAAGGCAAAGAAAAGCTGCACCTCAAAAAATATTTTTTTTTAATTACGTTTCCACCTCTATGATACTTTGGACTCCCCTTTATATCTTGTGATTTTCTTGCATCTGGCAGGATAGAGCTCAAGTCTTTCTGCCTGTGAGTTAGACATTTGTACTGTCATGATCATACATAGGCATGTTTGAGATATTTCATGTGTCTGTCACACCCACACAGAACTGTCAAATCTGACATAGGAGCTTTAGGAACACTTTTCACCAAGCTACAGAATTGTTTGGGTTGGAAGGGACCTCTGGAGATCATCCAGTCCAACCCCCCTGCAAAAGCAGGGTCACCTAAAGCAGGTTACAGAGGAGTGTGTACAGGCAGGTTTGGAATGTCTCCAGTGGTCAGTGTCTAGGTGGATTGCTAGGATCCATTTCCTACGGTTTTGGTCATATTAGGGAGCATTGTCAATGGAATATATTTGGACAAATTTTTGGAATATCTTTGGACAAGAAGCAAAAATTGCTGATCACCTTAGAATCATCTGTGACCATTTCAAATATGTTATCCAGAAGCATTTGATGACAAAAACTGCTGCAGTGGAATCTGGTCTTTCTTGGAATTTGTGGAGACAAAAGGACTGAGAACTGATTGGGATCACTTAGGTCTTCTTGGGGAATGATGAATTTCCACAGTAAAACTTCAGGAACACAGTATTTGAAATCAAGGGAAAAACTATTCTATTACAAGCATTTTCGAGATATCATTTAATTATCTGTAAAAAGACAAACATACTAGTGGAAGATTCTCTGCCCATGGCAGGAGGTTTGGAACTAGTTGACTTTTAAGGTCCCTTCCAACTCAAACCATTCCGTGATTTGGTGATTCTGTGATTCTAGCTCTTGTGAATGTTTTAGATTCTTTAAAAGAATTTTAACTTTTAAGAAAGACTGTCAGGAAGGAAAAATGTGGAAAATCAACTAGTTTTCATAATTTCCTGCAGGGAGACAGATTAGGACATAAAGAACAGTGGCAGAGGTCAGGCAGCTTCAGTGAGATTTCCGAGACTCCTGAAACCATAAATGTTTTCATAGTAACACATGAAAAGGAAGAGCAAAAAGAGGTAATTCTAACTTTTATCATCCTGTGGAATATGCTAGAGATTCAAACTGTAACAGCTGTTCTCTCATTCAGCAGTGACAGGACAGATTGGGATTTTCTGAAGAGTAGCAAATATAATGCCTGTGGAGGTGGCACATCTCTCTAGAGACAGTAATAGCATGGAGGTTTGTGTCTCATCAATAGCCATGGTTAATGGTGTAACTTAATGTATTATTTTGTACATAAAGTAAATATGTACAATATGTACAAATATGTAAAAAAAAAGTTACAAAATAAGTAAACAGAAATTAACCAGGAAACACTTACTGTAAGCATGTCCGATAGATGCCACCTGTTTCTATGGATATTTCTGTTTGCTGTCATTCCTGGACACAAAAATGTGCTCTCTAGAAGTGGTTCCCTGAGCAACCATGCTTTTTCTGATATAGAAACCCAGCTCATTCTAATATTCTAATACAGTACAGTTCCATACCAAAAAAAGGTGGGGAATCATGGCTTGCCTCTGATGACCCAGCAAATTAAATGGAAGTTCAGCATCTTTCTGGATTACTACCCCCAAAAGTCCAACCCCATAAGCATTTTCTGGTTTTAGGCACAGTCACCAGAATTTTTCTTTATGTTATTGAAATGTGCTTATATTTAAAAATAATATTGAAAACATTAATTTAAATAATTGCATTTTTATATATGGTGAAGATTCCCTAAGACCTTAGACTAGTGTAGAGCATCATGGCTGTCGACAGAGGAAATTCTCCCTTCTTCTGGCTTCCCATTCTTATCCCTATCCTTGTGCCTTGCCTTTCCATGCCATACGGGGCATTTACACATTATGGCTGATAGATATCTTTACTCTTTTTTTCCTTATACTTGCTTTCCTTATTGTCTTTAGTTTTACAAGTGTGTAGGTTACCTACCAGTAATTACAATTCTTTGAGGTGTGTAGTCCATACATACATTTCTATCCTGCTAGACCTTCCCATCTTCAAGCCTTTTGAGACATTGTTTGTATCTCTGAAAATGAAAAGAGAATTGGATTGGCCTGAATGTAGGAATTCATATAGAGGAAAAGTGCTGCAAAGCATTCTGGGACTTGTAGTTCCAAGTTCTCTATCTGACATGTGCAGTGGAGTACCTTGGTGTGATTGATTGAGAGATCACGTGTCATGATTTAAACATTGTATTTAAGCTGCTGTTCTTTTGTAACAAAGCTAATTCAAACCACACACCGTGTAGTTTGACTTTGTGCCAAAACAAGTACCACAAATGGCGCCCAAACAGGGACATTCAACAGGCATCTACTACACCTGAAGAAGTAAGACTTTTCTCCAAAGTTATAGCATAGAATAGTCTTTTTTTCCCTGCATATCCTGTTTAGATGACAAGAAGAAACCAAGAAACTTATTAAATTAAAACCATGGAAACAAAGAGTAGGGATTGGCTTTTTCTGTCCTCTTATTTGTAATTCATTTTTGTAGTTCAGCAACAATAAGGTAATTTATAGACTGCAGAATTCTTTTGGGGAGGGGGGCAGGGGGATGATAAATATCATTTATTTTTGGCTTGTTAACCTTATTAATGAAAAGCAAATAAATTCTCCTCTTTCTCTTTCTCCCATGCAGAAATGTGGTGCTGGTCATAGCTTTTGTGAAGCCAGCAGTGTGGATGCAGCTGTTGGTCTGGAGAGGTTTTCCCAGACTAAAAACTCACACCTGCCTAAGGACTGTTTTGGAGAAAGTAGGAATCTTTTCTCTATTGTGCTAACACCAAATGAACCAGTGTTAAAAAATACTCACTTGGAACATGTCCAAATTAGCAGAATCTGTTTTCCTGCTCATCCCAGTGTTGACATCTGCCTTTGATTATCTGACCATCTCCTTAGACTCCATTGCCTCTCATGCTTCAACACTTCATGAAGAGTGTTTCTGGTGCAAAGCAGTGAACAGGGAGTTGTAATGTCTCTGCAGTGCAAAACAGTGTAATAATCAGTAAAAATAATAATTGACTAATCCACTAGTAAGGTACTCTGTCTTTTCAAAACACAAAGGAGAAATGCAGAAAATAAACATTTTTTAGATAGAATAAAGTCTTTTTTCTTGTGCCCACAAGCTTTTCTGAAGAAGGGACCAAAAGCAACTCTCTTTTTCCCATGTTTGAGTTGCTCTATTAAAAGAGATTAATTTTGCATACAAGTTTTTTCTTTTCTTTAGCTTTGTATCATTTCAACCACAGCATCACCTCATAGGTAAAACAGCACATTCTTTCTCTAATCTGTAGAAGCTCTCTCTAAGATGTCTTATACTGTTTTGATTCCATGTCTCAGCATTTTCCATGGAACCAATATACTGTTCTTTCTCTTTTCAGATTGTGGCAAATGTTTCCCATGTTGTGTAGTGGATATCACTAAGCTTCCAGGCAGAACTTGGTGGAACTTCAGGAAAACCTGCTACCGAATTGTTAACCACAGCGGGTTTGAATATTTTATGGTTTTTGTGATAGTATTGAGCAGTGCAGCACTGGTAAATTGCATTTAATGTCTCTAATTTTGAATTGATTGTTGTCAATAAGGAAAATAATTGTATTTTGTGGCCTTCCTTCCCACAGGGAGAGATAAGAATGTAGTAAATGTATCCCTTAACAGTGATAAGGCTTTCTCCCACTAAGATATTTAAATATATGGATTTAACTATATGGAATTGTAGTTTTTCATGGAACATAGTTCTTCCTACACTTGTGTGTTTATTACAAGGCTAAACCAGAGTTTGAAATTACTTTGCACTTTTAAATAAAGTAATAGCACTTCTAAATGTTTAAAGCACTATTAAAACATTATGATCAGAATCTCAAGGTGAAGCTGGCTGTAAACTCATAGGTGAGGTAATGTTTCATTGCTACCCTGATCAGATCCATTTCTACTCAAGAATAAGGGAACTTTTATGATTTGAAAGCATATTCACTGTTGACTGAAAATAATTTGTTAAATGAAATATTTTATAATGCAGAAGGAACATAACCAAATAACCTGAAAGAGATCTATGTGGTAAATGTCAGAATTTGCCAAATAAAATCTGCTCTGTGTACGTTAAGTTCAGGTTGTTCACTGAACCATAGATTTGAACTGTCTGCTTTAAAATTCCCATGGCAAAGTTTGCAAGGGAAATCCCTGGGATTCCTGTGAGGGCTCCTCTCTATTTATGTGGAACCAAGCTGAAGTAAGGAAGGAAACTGAGTTATTCTTTAATAAGCTGTAGGTTCTGACTAAGTTGAACACAAAGCTAATTGGTACCCAGGTGCAAAAATTACACAAAACGACATTTTCTTGTCATCGAAGATGTTTAGCAATGAGAACTTTCACATTTCTAAGATACTGTTGTCCTCTTGCAAAAAGGGACTTGTCCATTTTTTGTTTGGTTGGGTTTCTTTGTTTATAAAGTTGTATGCTGGTAGGGAATTGTCTGAACCAGTTAGAACAAAGGGACACCATGGTGTCCATGCCTTGAAAGGAAATTAAATGAGATGATGCTGACAGAAAGAATGCACAGAAAAGTCCATGGTGAGTGCTCAGTGCTCAGAGCAAAGGAAGAGTAGTTAGAAACTTAAGTAGATTCTAACTTTTTAAGGTAGCAGCAATTAAGAGTAAGTAGATACTTTAAAAAGTTAGAAAAACAGTAGTTAAAAGTATGAAAAAACATCACCGCTAATGAGCAGGTGGTTTGACTGGTAGATGGAGATCAAGGTAGCCAAGGTTTAGCAGGGAATCAGAGGACGCATCAAACTTGCTCCATAAAAGAGGTCAGAAATGGCAAATAGGTTTATGTACATGAATGCCAGAAGTTTTCATTTACCCCCACTCAAATGAACAGTCCCATGGACTCAGGGACAGCTCTGCTCTGGAGGCATTTCTCCTAATTGTGGCACAACTGGAAGATCCATTTAGGTCCAGAAGAAGTAGCACTGTTTTCTAACACTGTAGAACAGGAGTGCATAAGTTTTATTGGATTATACATAGGAGCATCTCTGCTCCTTGTTTTTTCAGTGCTCTATGCTCCTGCTCCACCTTTTCCATGGCTTTTTAGACTGGATTTTTAGGCATGTCTTAAGTGCAGGGGAGCAAATCAGGTCTGCTGTTAATACCTCAATGAAGTGGGTAGGGGAGAAGTGGAGGCTTGGTGAGGAAATAATGCAAGGTGTAAACGGAATTGGGAGCAGATCGGCAATATCAAAAATTTAAAATTAATTAGCGAGGCAGCAAATGCATTAAACACAAGCAAACACCGATGTGAAAAGCAACAATCAATAAAACATTTTCTTAAAACCTCGAGGTCAAGTTTAGGTGAAAAAACCTGTAACTCCAGGAATTAACAGGTCCAGGTAAGGAGTTTGTTCATATTTTTCCATGTGTGTATTACAACTCTGCAGGCCGACTAAAGATGACTCATTTGGAAGGTCAGAGTCTGAAAGACAGTGGTTAATGTGTTTAAGTCAGGCTTTATTGTGAAGAATTTTGACCAACAGCTTCAAAATTATCAGTTACATTGGGAAGCCAGAATGTGGTAGCCACAGTTACCTATCCTCAGACATGTTTTAAAGTGTCAAACATAAAAACCTGAAAGTATGTGATTTTTCAAAACCCTGAAAATGGGATTGTACTTATTTTACAATTTAATTTTTATTTCTAAGTATAAAACTAAGTGGTGGTTACCCATAATTTAATATGAAATGGTTGTAATAACACAAACTGTGTATTCTTGTGCAATTTAAGAATAATTTTCCATGCAACTACTGACCTGTTTGAATTTTAAAATTCCAGGCATTTGAAGATATTCACCTGCAGAATAGAAAAACAGTGAAAAGCATCCTAGATTATGCTGACAAAGTATTTACCTACATCTTCTTGATGGAGATGCTTCTGAAATGGGTAGCTTATGGATTGCACAGTTACTTCACAAATTCCTGGTGTTTGCTTGACTTTGTCATTGTATGTGTAAGTATTATATTCAGCTTGTCATACATTTTGATTTTTGACATTTTCTATCTGGATAAGTACATGTAACTTCTGATTATGGATAACTACAAGTGTGAAAGACAGTTCCCAAAAGGTGAAAAATCTGCAATTTAAAGAGACCTTAGGACAAATTTAAATTGAAATTTTCAGCAATAACTAGAAGTTGCTTAAGAAAATTCTGTTAGGTATCACCATCATTGAGGACCATGATGGCTCTAAAAACATTTTCAAGTGGAGAGAAGGAGTTCAATTAGTGATCAGAAACAAAACTAAAATAAATTACTTAAAGTGATAGAAAAATGAGAAGCTACTGGCAGTTCTGGACTAGATGATCTTAAGGGTCCCTTCCAACCCAAACCATTCTATTAATCCATGATTTTGGCATTTAGAAACAGAAAAACATAGAGTTGCTTTCTTGAAAGAGAAGAAACTTAGATAGTAAAGGGAGTTGAAAAGTATTGTTGGAAAAATCATTTACCAGAATGTTAAAGACGTAGGAAAGAACTTTTTGCTTTGCAAAAGAGAAATCCCAGCAATCCTTTGCATATTTATAAAGATACATGTTGAAAACACCAGTAGCGAGATAAGTGTAGTATTCAATTCCTACATATTTCTTATGAATTCAGACAGTATTAGTTATTATAATCTTGCCATATAAAAGTGAAGCATCTATGCTTGTCAACATCACACTGGGAAGATTCTGAAGTTAAATATTTAGAAAAAAGGACATGTAAATAGATGACTGATGGTAGCATCAGAGTAGTTGTTTGATGGCTTCAGAATAGTCAGCATTGAAAGTTGTAAAGTAGGAGGAAATTTCAACAGAAAGGTCTAATGTTATGGCTATTTATAAAGAATATGTACCATGACTTCAGCAATTACAGTTTTCTACTCTTAATATCAGTGCTCTCCAAAACAGGGGAAAGTCATGTGTCGTGGGTTAAGCGCCCCTCCCCACCTCGGGGGGCTAGAAGTGGTTGGTCCTAGGAGAGTTTCCCCTGAGGGACCAATCGCAGGTCTTTTTTCGCTCCTGTGGAATTAGATATCACAACAGCCAGAAGCTGTTGGCGGAGTGTGAGAGTGTCTAAGAGAGAGAGAGAGAAGCCCAGGGGTGGCCAGGGGCCCCCGAAACCAGGGGGCCCCTGGGCCCCCACGGCCCTGGCTTGGCCAGGGCTGGAGTCAGTGTGTAGGAATGCGTGTGTGTTGTGAGGGAGAGACTTGCAACCATGAGGTGAGAGGAGGGAGGTCTCCAGCCCCCTATGCGGGGGGCCCGGCCCTCTTCCCACCCCTGGCTAGGCTGAGGGGAGCTTGGAACAGTTTATAATTGGACTGAGTACCCATGGCCAAGGCTAGGGGGCTCTTTTTCTTCCCCCACTGCCCAGGGAGGCGGTGGCGTGGACTTAAGGCTCAGTACCGGAGCCGAGCTAGGAGGCAGGCCAAGAAGGTGGTCCAGAGCCTGGAGAAAGCAGCTGCGATCCATGCAGAAGCTGGAAGAACTCCAGGCTGAAGGAATTGGAGATGGGCCAAGGAGGCTCACGGGAGGCTCTAGCGAGGTTTGGGCGAGGGCAGCCAAAAATTGAAAGCTGCAGCAGTTAAGGAAGAGAGGAAGCCAAACCGGCAGGCTTTTTCTGGGTAAGGACTTTTGGTGAAACTATTTGGGGTAAAAGACTGAGCGAGACCCGGAAGCCTGGAACCTGGAGAGTGAGAACGGAACATCTTACTCTCCGGGGAGGAAACCTTCACGAACCAGGGAGAAAGGATTCAAAAGCTGACTCCTTGGACCTTTTCATGATGAAGACCTGGTGAAGAGAGTGTTTCCCTTGCAGCCCAGGAGGAGACCTCAGCAGGAGCTGCGGGCTGGTGGGGGTGCAAGAGAAGACCCCTTCCCTGATATCCCAATGAGAGAGAGACTTTTAACTATCACCCTGCAAGCTTCTCCTGAGCTGATGTGGGAGGGTCCAAGGGGTGGTAGAGATTGTGTTAATATTGTATATATAATTGCTTTTTAGTTTCTATAGTATTTATTCTGTATAGTAATAAATTGTATATAATTCCCTTCCCCCATACTGAGGTGTGCCTGTCTGAAAACTTCTCTTCGGTGTTGAGGTAAAATGTGGAGGGAGCTTGGAAATTGGATTTTTGGGGTCAAATGCCCACATCATGAAAATATATGAACAGTTAAAAAAAAGAACAAAACCAAAAAACGACTGCCCCCTCATTTCAAATTATAATGAAGAAATCCTTTTACATATATATATTAGAAAAGAATGAAGTAAAATTACAATAACTTTGAATTTGATGTGTATTTTCTTAATTTGACTTAATGGTCAAAGATCGTGTAACATTCAGGTAATGATTGTTTGCTAACACAAACAAGGGAAATTTTGTTTACCATTTAATAATCCCAGTTCCAATTCTATAAACACAGTTGTCATTTGTTTCCTGGGGACTAAATCCTGGTACGGAAGGCAAGGCACGTTGTTCCTCTGGGAGTGGCCTGAAATCTCTCAGGACTCTTAAAGCATTGAGGCCTCTACGAGCTTTGTCAAGATTTGAAGGGATAAAGGTAAAGATATCGGGGGTTGGTGTGAATATTTTGTAATGTCTGCATTTGAAGATTTTTTTGAAAATGACAACATAAAACTCACTATTATTTTCATTCATTTTGTTCAGGTTGTTGTCAATGCACTCCTTGGAGCTATCCCCTCAATCTTCAATGTTTTGCTCGTCTGTGTTGTCTTTTGGCTCCTATTTAACATTCTAGGAGTAAAATGGCTTGGGAAAAGATTTTCAAAGTGCATACTCCAGGAAGGAAATATCAGTCTCATTAATAACAGAAGTGATTGTGAGTCTCATGGTGGAAAATGGACAAATTATCCTGTAAACTTTGATAATGTTGGGATGGGATACTTGGCTCTGCTCCAAGTGGTGAGTTCTATAATAACATTCTCAGTTTTGTTTTCTTCAAGGAAATGGGTTGAGCAGCCCAACCATGGGATGCTACTATGCTTCTGTTTATCCCAGTGAAATTGGGGATATTTTTTAGCTTCCATATATATTTTCCTTGTTGGTGACCTGCTCAGTTCCTCCTAAAGAACGCTTGAGCATATGCAACCTTGTGTTAAAATCAAGAACTCTGTTTCATGGCTTTTCAATTTTGTTTTAATTTTGATTAACACTCTAAACCTGAAATAGTCTGCAGGTTACTGAATTAAAAATATTCTCATTTGCTCTAGTTTAGATTGGATGAGCAAGAAAATCAGGACACAGTTTATTTATATTTTCTTTTGCTGTAGAAGTCATGAAGGATTGGGATACTAATTTATTGAGCTCCCTAACATGACAACAAAGGAAAGAAAGGCAATTTTTAAGTTGGCTGTTATCCCTGTATCTTTTTTAGCTGAAGTTCTTTGCCCTGGATCCTCCAAAGTATTCTATGATTCTGCAGAGTTGCTAAAAATTGCAGGAAGGAATTGTTTGCTGTTTTCTCAGAAATTGTTTTTATCCTTTTACATTATATTTGCAAATTGAGCTGAAAATTTTACTGTGATTTTTCACCAAAAAAAATTATTTTAAGAAGAATTAACATTAAGACACTTTTTGCATGAATCATGAATTTTTTTGTTTTAGGAAATATTTTTGTTTGATTGATTGTTTGTTTTTGTTTAGTTTTCAAGAAGTATTTTTTCTTTTAACTAAACTCCAGTGAATCATACTTCCCAGCAGATCTTTAGAAGTGATACACATTTCTTATAGCACACTGCTCATTATCCACAACTATTAACACATTTATATTAACTATATATATCAACTATATATATATATAAACTATAACAAACTCCAAAATGTATTTTTTTCAGGCAACTTTTAAAGGCTGGATGGATATTATGTATGCAGCAGTGGATTCACGTGAGGTATGTCACTAAAATGACAATTTAGTTCTTTTCCCTTTTCTTCTTCCCTTTTCCATCCATATAATTAATTTTTCACCTTGTTTGCACTATCAAATCAAAAATACAAGTGGTTGAAGGCATCAAACTACACAGTGAAACAATAATCCTTGGACTACCAAAAATATAGAACTTAGATAAAAGAAACTAGTAGAGTGACACCACACAGAAGCCTGCTATGTCAGGAATGCAGAGGGGAAGATGTTGCAAGCTTTGTGCAAGTCTCTTCTGGAAACAGAATACAGAAGCTCTTGGAAGGACTGTGCAAATTTTCTTCCTTTTTAAACATGTACAGGAGCACTGAAACAGCATGCAGCTAGAGCAGTTATTTCAGGAGCTTTTCTTCCCTAGATTTGACATTCTCACTATTTCTTCCCCCTTTGCATGTGCTGTTCCTCACTCTCTTACCAGGACAGTGTGTTTTAACTTCCCTATGTTTAACTGAATTTACATTTTTCTCACTCCTTCAGTCTCTGTGCTCTTGACTGCAGTGAAATAGCTGCTGATTAACATGATTGTTCCTTGTAGGGCTGATCTTAGTGAGCTGGGGCTTTGGAATTGCCTCTTGTCTGGGACAGCATTCCAGAGGATGGCTGGTCACCATTGTGTTTAGTCTGAGTTGTTGTTTTTAATCAGGGTATTCACAGCATCCCTTCTGACTGGAACTGGTTCTTTATTACTTCAAAATTTGCTGAAGCTGGATTTGTCTCTATAACTCTGGTTATAGAGACAAATAGTTTGTCACTATCTTTGCAATCAGTAGAAGATAGAACAAGAGAGTGGTTCTACCTGTACATCCAGGTAAAGATGTAAATGCGTGGAAATAATTTATCCCTCATGACAATAAAAAATCTCTTATTATAAATTGGAAATGGTAAAGCTGTGATTATCTCATTTTTACCAATATTATTTTTCTGGTTTGACTTTTTTTTAACAGATCAATGAACAGCCAAAGTTTGAAGCAAGCTTACACATGTACATATACTTTGTGGTTTTCATTATTTTTGGATCTTTCTTCATGTTGAACCTTTTTGTTGGAGTGGTTATCAGCAATTTTAACCAACAAAGGAAAAAGATAAGTACTACTTGAACTAACTCAGGGTCTCCTGTAATCCCAATTTGATTAAGTGAATGCTGGTTTGACATGTAGATGTCTAACATTTTGAAATAACTGTTTAACTAGATAAATTTAAAACAATAACACTTGAAACCAAATTTTGAAAACAGGAGTCCCCTTTTCCTCAAGGCTTTTAGCAATTTACCTGTAAATTCTATTTTCCTGCCAAGTCCTTAATTTGTTCTGAGTAGAGGACAAGGAGGAAGGAGGGAGTAGCTTCAAAAATGAGAAGCCAAAGCCAGGTTGAATTCTGTCCTGATTCATTTAGATGTTAAATTATCCAGAATAGAAAGGAAAATGGAGTAAATTATTTCACTTGGAAGACTTAAAACAAATAAACCTCTTGCTCATTCAAAAAAAGCAGACCCCAACAGGAGGTTTACAATTTCAAGATTTACATTTGGAAGACAGAATCTCTACAGGAACCCTTTTTTATTTCCATAGCTTGATTCATATACCAAGTGTCAGAGCATTGATGCTCTGGGTAGAGAGAGAGAGCAATAAAGCCCACAAGAAATTCTTCTGCTCTCTGCATTTAAACAGAGAAAAGATATTTGGGGGTTGAGGAACAACAGTCCAACTTCACTCTAAGAATTTCCTTTTCTAATGAAGTCCCAGTTACAATAATCCAAACAGACAGAAACAACAGTGGTCAAGTAGTTTATGAGCCTGAACATTTACAGGAAGTTTATGTGGATCTAATACTTTTTTCTTAGTACATGCTGTGATTGGCATTTTTTTCTTTTTCAGTTATTCTCTTTCATTTCTTTGCTGATTCTCAGGAATTTTCCTTGTGATTCCATATAGTGAAGTCAAACGGAATTTTCAGAGGTCTTTCCAGAGTGATTGAAATTGCAGATGCCCTACTATAGAGGGTGTAGATGGGGATAAGTAATACAGGGGGTGTAGATGGGAATAAGAAAATTGTTGTCAGGAACCCCCTGTAGAACTGGGTCCCATCATCCTCCATTTACCTGCTAGTCCAGCAATACTCTTCTGTTTCTACCTTCCCCAAAAATAGAAAGTATTTTCCTTCTTGATGAATCGTATGTAGTTTTTAAAATATGAAATAGATTTGTAAAGCTTCAGAAAGGCTCTCACACTTGAGGGAACTGACTTTGGAACACTGCCTAGACTAGACTTCCATGATCAAACCCAGATCAGCTCTTTCCAGTACATCTGTTCAAAGATCAAGGGGAAAAGGAGAAATGGTGAAGACACGGTTTATCTCTGTGCCCTCTTAGGTCCCACTCAGGACAGCTGTAACTTACTCTTTTTTACAGAAAGTTGCTGGAATTTATTTAGGGAACTGCTTAAACTGCAACTGAACAACAATATTCTTTTCCTTTACTTAGGTGGAAAGGATCTATTTTTGACTGAGGAACAGAAAAAGTACTATAATGCCCTAAAAAAACTTGGATCCAAGAAACCTCAAAAACCCATCCCAAGACCATTGGTGAGACCATCTTAAGTAGAACATGGCAGAAGATGCAACGATGGTGACCATATTTGAACTTAGTAGCCCAGGCATAGGGAAATAAACTTTGCCTTAGAGCCCATCATCTTCTTTGTTCAATGTAGTATTTACATTTTACTCTCTTTTTCTTAAAAGAGTCTTTCTTTGTAGGCGTTAATTAGGGAAATTTATATTTTATTTATGACCTATCCAAATGTGCATCCTGTTTATAAAGGTCCATAATTAGTATTTGATAATCATACCATGACCTTGGTTACTTAAGTTGCATGATGTTGCTTCTGCCACTAGACTGGATTATTGCAGGTGAGAATGAACAGAGAATAGTACATGCCCCCATGGCAGTTATTTGCTTTTAAATAATCTTATGCTTTACTTCTTTTAGTTTCTTAATTTTAATTCCAGGCTTGGCTTTTCATAGTAACTATTCAGAGTTTTTCTTGCTTATGACATTTTAATTTGAATTGCTTATGGTAAAATATCTGCTTCAATAAGTATTTCTATTAAAAGGGCAATCACAATGTACTCTGGATGTTTTCCTGAAGTGTGTACATATATAAGTGCCAATGTTCTTGTATACTTAGCCAAGTACTGCGAGTTTTCATTGAAGATCTAAAGAAATCACCTAAAAATCCTTCTAGTAGCTTACTGTTAAAATTATATTACCCTAAATTCTTGTTCTAAGCACAAATTACTGATTAATATTTGAATGCAGGCTGAGTCCTAGGAGTAGCATCAAGCATTTCTTGTTCTCTCCACAGAATGCGTTCCTGGGATTGCTGTTTGATATCGTAATGCACAAAGCATTTGACATCATCATTGTCATTTTCATCTGCCTAAATATGGTTGTTATGATGGCAGAAAATAACCAGGAAGGCACCAAGGAAGTTCTTAATAAAATCAACTATTTTTTTGTGGCTGTATTTACAGCGGAATGTGTCATAAAAGTGCTGGCCTTAAGACAGCATTACTTCAAAAGCGGCTGGAACTTATTTGATCTTAGTGTTGTGATCCTTTCAATAGTCAGTAAGTACCAATCACGAAATCAGGTAATGTGTATTACCAATATTAAGCCAAATTTCAGTATGAAGTAACCACTTAGATACATTTGATAAACAAATCCAGATCCACTGTGCTTTTTTAAACTATATGCTAATGAATTCCTTCAAAATTCCTTCTGTATTTTTGTTTATATTTTTGCATAGTGCTAAAAAGTAAATGGAGTTTTCAATTTTTATTTTTCTTATAATATGTGTTTTTTGAGTAATTAATAGTATAGGAACCTAATTCATTAACATCTTCACTAAGTTATTGCTCTTAAATTGTTGTCTGGCTGTTTTTATGCTTTTGATTTACATGTTGTTATGGTAACTGTTGTTTTCACAGTAAAAGTAAATTCATGTAAATAATGCATTTGCATGAAAAATGAGAAAGATGTATTTATTTCACCAGGACCTCCTTTAAAGAAGGCAGATCCTGATTGCTGATTTAGAAAGCTCAGGAAAATGTAGTTGCTCAGCACCATTCTAAATCTGGGCCATTATTTGTGACTGTGAAAAGTCTCATTAAAACTGACTTGGGTTTTTTGGCTTTTCAAATAAGACTATATGCTCAGTGATTCCTTCTAAATTCCTTCCTTGTTTTCTTTATATTTTTTCACAATACTAAAAGGTAAATGGAGTTTTCAATTTTTACTTTTCTTTAAGTTTGGATTTTATTGAGTAATTTACAGCATAGGAATTTAATTCATTAACATCTTCTCTAAGTTAGTATATATAAATTGTTGTAAGACTGGTTTTATGCTTTCCATTTCCACATTATCATAGCAAGTTGTTTTACTTTCACAAAGCAAATTCGTGTTAAAAATATATTTGCTTGAAAAATGAGAAAGATGTATTTAATTTTTCCTGGACCTACTTAAAGAAGGCAGATCCTGATTGCTGATTTAGAAAGCTCAGGAAAATATAATTGCTCAGCACCATTCTACTCTGGGCCACTATTTGTGACTGTGAAAAGTCTCATTAAAACTGACTTGGTTTTTTTCAGCTTCTCAAATAAGACTAGATGCTGATTGTTTCCTCTACCAAGGGTCATACATAGCTCTAGTTTCTTGTACAGTTTATTCGGTTTGTGCTTCCCACTCAGGCTCAGGTTGTATCACAGAATAAAGGACAGGGAAGAAAAACTCCTCTGAGTTCTCTGTTTCGTGCCTAAGCACAGTAACCCTTTGCTGTCCCGTGCAACCCAGGAAAATGATGACTCCTTAACTCCTCTGTTTGCAATCATTTGCATTCCTGCTGCACCCTTACTCTGTTAGTAGGGTCAAAGAACGGGGTGTAATGGGGGATAAATGCTAAAAGACAGTTTTTCTTTAGAATCCTCTTGGTCTTCTCTGATCTCCTTCAAGTACCAAGCATTAGTCAAAGCCTCACATTTAGCATGTGCTCAGGCCTGTAAAGAAGCAGCAGACAGCAGCTAGGAGGCAATTTCCACAGCTTCCAGCACAGGAGCTGAATGGAGCTAAAAGCATTTTTAAGTACTTGAGCAATGAATGTGTAACTTCACCAGCCCTGAATTAGAGAAAACTGGGAGGATGCAGTTTGCAAACTATGCCTAATCTTGATCTCTCTCTAATACTGAAATATAGTATGATTTGTCTTTCTTTTCTTAAGCTGTTCTGTAAGCAGTTTCAGTATTGATGATGTTTGTGTGGAAAGTGGTGTAATATGGTCAGTGTTACTTCTGACACCTAAAGCACAGAATATAACAAAGCAGACAACAATTTGACTAATATGGCTTGACAACATTTTGTTTTCTTTCTCCCTTCAAAGGTATTGGAGTTTCTGAAGCCTTTCAAAAATTCATCTCTCCTACACTTTTGAGAACTATTCGTTTGGTGCGAATTGGCCGAATCCTGAGATTGGTTCGAAAAGCGAGAGGAATTCGAACCCTTCTCTTTGCATTACTGATGTCTCTTCCTGCACTGGTCAACGTTGGCCTTTTGCTTTTCCTAATTACATTTATTTATGCCATTGTGGGCATGGCAAACTTTGCCTGTCTTCCCTGGGAAGGTGGGATTGATAACATTTTCAACTTTCAAACCTTTTCTGGAAGCATTCTCTGTCTCATCCAAATTACAACGTCAGCTGGCTGGGATACTCTTTTGGCCCCTTTGTTAAGTGAATCTGGTACATGTGCTCCCAACTTAGTTTTAAAAGAGAAAGATAAAATTAATTGCACAAATAGACCATTTGGTATTTTTTATTTTGTAAGCTATGTCATTATATCATTTCTCATTGTTGTAAATATGTACATAGCTGTCATTTTAGAGAACTTCAATGTTGCCACCGAAGAAAGCACAGATCCTCTTTGTGAAGATGACTTTGATATGTTTTATGAGACCTGGGGAAAATTTGATCCTCTGGCAACACAGTTTATTGACTATTCTGCTCTTTCAGACTTTGCAGATGCTCTGGCAGAACCCTTGCGCATTCCAAAGCCCAATAACATCCAGCTCATATCCATGGACCTCCCTCTAGTGAGTGGAGATAAGATCCACCACTTGGATATCTTGCGTGCTTTCACTAAAAGGGTCTTGGGAGAATGTGGAGATTTGGATAGTCTTGAATTATTCATGGAGGAAAAAATTGTGATTGACAGTCCATCTAAAATTTTTGACAAGCCAGTTTCTTCCACTCTTAAGAGAAAACAAGAGGAGGTATCAGCAGTTATTATCCAAAGGGCCTTCAGGAGGTATTTGATACAGCGTTCTTTCAAAAATACATCTTTCTTATGCCGTCACAGACAGACCAGTGCTGTCTTTGGAGAAGAAATGCGGGAGAAGCAAAAGCTTATTGTATCAATGCTTAATGAAAGTAGTGGCAGGAAGATACATAAATCACGGCCTGTTTCTTCCACATCTCTCCCTTGATTTTATGATGCTGTTGCCGACACAAATAAGCTGGACACATAAGGTTACCTCAGGCTGCAGCATTTTTGACATTTATTGATTTTCAGATGGAGACAATATGTGAATCCCAGAGTATAATAATCTAAATGATGGCAGCCTTTAAGTATTGTGATTACTCAAATTTGCAAATTCTCCTTAAAATTATTAAGATCTGAACAACTATGTCATAAATATTGGAGAAAAATCAAACCATAGAATTTTTTTATCAGCTAGTGGAGTAGGTGGGTTAATTTTTTCACCTGCCAGTTTTGTCCTAGTTCATGTGTTTACGGAAGAAATCTGTAAAAGGTCAGTTATAAGGACAGATTTATAAACACACAAGGCTGTAGAATAATGTATATCTCTTTAGAGATAACCAATATTTCCAACTAGGCTTTATTGTAGCAAAATGAAATAATTACTGCACTTCTGTAACAGAGCTCATTCAGGACACTCGAGCATAATCAGCCTCTAACTTTGATGGTTTTGGGACCATCCTCCTCTGCCCGGTCTGAAGGGGGGATGTGGCCGTGACACAGCATGGATGGGTCTGGAGACAAGGTAGGGGTGCAGATGGAATGCTTTATTGAGGCGTGCACGGGATTTTTTATCAGTTCAGGCAGGGAAAGGGCTAGAACATGGGGTGGAACATGAGACAGGCAAACGGGGTAACAAATGGGGATACAGACACAGGCAAAAAGGGGAGGAACATGGGAGGAGCCGGGGAAGGAAAGGGCGAATGGTGACTGTCTGCTCTCTGCAGCTTCTGCAGCCTGTCAGAGAGGGGAGCGGGGAAGGAGGGAGCAGGCAAACTCGTGGCAAGCCCAAGCATGACCAGGCTGTGCATTGTGTAGTGTGGATACAATGAAAGCACATAATGACAATAAAGTCCATATAATAACTGTAAGGTCCATATAATAAAGTCCTGTCCATTGCTGCATGTTTTTCTCTATGCCTGGAACCTCTCCCATCCTGAATCTTGTTCCTTCATACTCCTCCTAGCATGTTTGGGTGGATTTGCTTATGCTTAAGAATTTTGGAGGAGTCTTTATATGTGCACCTAAATGGATTTAACAGATCATCCTCAGTTGCCCGTGCATAAAGTTTGTATATAATTTGTTCTTAGTATCATTCAGTGTATGAAAATTGTCATAATCATAGCTACGAAAATCAAAGAGTGTTATACAAGGGGTATTGCTTCCAGAAAATCTTGAGAATCATTGTACGTAAAATTTCATCATCATCTAAATGTCATAGAAAACATTACTTAGTAATCTTAGTGATATGAGGCAACATTTAATAAAAGGTAGAGGAAGTATTTATTTGATTGATTCTGAAAAAGAAAATATGAACAATGAGTATTAATGTTTTACTGATTTCTTTTGCAGTTTAGGTTGTTCAGATGAAGTGTTGTGGTGGATTCAGAACAACTAATAAAATACAACTGGTTTAGATTCTTCAATAAAGAGCTCAGATGCTTAACATGTTTCTGTCTGTTTTGTAAGGAGTAGCCAGTTTCATTTGTTACAAGAAATAATCTGTTCTTAAAGGGGTAGAATCACAGTAATATAATTTTCTAAAAGTAGCTACCTATTAGAACAACAAAACCGAAAATGTTTCACTTCAACAAAAAATTAGAAAAGATTTAATATTTTGAGGCCAAGAAGAGCAGGAACAATAAGGTAATAATCACTTAATTTTTACTGTCATTTCCCATGTTAAATACTATTAAACATGACAGATATTGTTAAATCTAAGTTAATTTCAGAACAAATAAAAACACAGGAAAGCTAAGAGTTTAACAGTTCTGATACAGTATGGTTTGAATGGGCTTTATTATGGTTGAACTTCAGCTCCCCAGGGAACTGGTGGAATCACCATCTCTGGAAATGTTCCAAAAACGAGTGGATGTGGCACTTAGTACTGTGGCTTAGTGGGCATGTGGTGTTTGATTAAAGGTTGGACTTGATGATTTTGGAGGTCTTTTCCAACCTTAATGATTCTATGATTACTTCCAGAACCAGCTGCGGTTCAGAAAAAAAAGGTTGATGAAGAAGGTTTGCAGACCTCTTAGGATAACTCAGGAATTTGCACTCAGGAGCTGCCACACTGGGCAGACGGATGCAGAGATATTTGGTGGCTCTGCTTAAGACCTGCTCCTGTCCAGCTTGTGTTGTTTCACGCAGAGTGATGCTTGTGAGGTGAAACTCTTTATTTTGTTCTTTGAGACCTGGACTGAGCCGACAGCTTTTGTTCAGTGATCAGGTACCATTAGATGGCAGCATTTACTGCGGTTTAAAATGTGACCAATCTTTGGTGGAAGGCGACAAACTTGCACACTTCAGCAAAAAGGTATTACATTGATTGTAAAAAAGTTAGAAAAAAAGTCTCAAAACTCTCTTTTTTTCTGTCCTGGGCTTTCAAGTTAGCCACAGTTCTCAGTAGGTGCTTGTTCACTGACTGTTCTGGCTTTTGATAGACCTTAAGGACTGGGGGAGGAAAAAGATTCTCCTGTGTCCTTGGGCTTTCTATCTTTATATCACTGTAAAAGGAAATGTTTCTTAGACAACAGGTAAGAATGCTTTGTTCTTGCGTATTGGAAAAGAAGGAAAGACTGGAAAAGCCATATAAGAGACTTTTAAACACTAATGAATCTTTGCAATTCAAAATTATTTGTTTGAATGCAACACCAGGTTCTCTGCCCTGGATCATAATTAGAATTACTGTGATTCCATGACAGCAACCACAGCTTTTCACTCTTAAAGATTATGGCTAAACAGCCACATTAATCAACTACCTGGTTATTATCTGGGAGTCTATCAATCAACACTGTTTTGGGCATGCAGTTCTAGTCTCTGTGTACAAGAGGGTGACAAATTAGTGCAAATTAGTAAGAGATTTCTCACCTGTCCACCCCTGGGAGCCAAATGATGAGTCTTCTGTGACTTCTACAACACCATATCAAATTTCTTTCTGCAAGATTTTTCAGTACCATCATCCATTAGAAATATTTGCATAAAGATACTGACTGGTGTCAGAGCTGAATGTAGTGCCACAAGTTTAGACCCTTTGCTCTGCCAATTCCAGGGAAAATATGCGAAGGCATCAACTTAGTAAGTGGTTTTATTGATCTTCAGAGACTTTTGAAAGAGCAATAGACATGTTTTGGCAACTCCTCAGGAAAATAAGCTGTTTGGACAAATCTGCTGCAGTTATCTGCCTCAGAGTTCCATGGAGTTAAGGTAAGACAGGCCAAGCTGACTTTCATAATAGTCACCAGAGCTGACTTAATGCAGAGCTGTTGGAGTTCTGGGCAGACTGAGGGCAAGGCAGGTTCGTCTCCAGGTTACAAGGAAGTTGGGTTTATGCAGGAGCATTCAGAAGTTAGAGATTCATAGGTTAGACTTCAGACAACAGCCACTGCACCTGGCTGCCCAAATGTTGGGTAGAATTTGTCCCCAGAGATTATTTAAATTAGTCACTGGAAAGGTCAGCTCTTTTGTAAATTTTCTTTTATATACTCACACCTTTCTTGAAATGAAGAGAGTAGAACTGGAGATAGTATTTTAATAGTGCTACCAGTCTTAGCATTCTCTGCAGAATTTATCAGCAAAATTTCATACCTTTCAATTACCTATTTTTTTGTGCCTGTGGCTGAATTAATAACACATACATGATGAGGCAAATAAAAATTCATCTGTGTATTCTTCGCTTAGTATGTTTTTGCTGCTGCTACTAGTGATGCCTGTAACTGCTGCTGCCAGAAATCTGTGCTCGTATGAGAAGACAGATTCTTCAACATCTGTGCACAGAAACTCATCCAAATACTTGCAGCTGTTGCTTTCCCCACTCCTGAGCAACATGTATAGAAAATTCCTCCCCATTTCAATGACATAACAGAAAGTTTTAATAAAACCAGCAGCAACAAGACTCTACTACAGCACCTGTGGAGAATGACACTTCCTCCTTAAACATATGTAGTGCTTATCACTCATTTCTCAGGCTCTCTGACATCCCATTCAATATAACACTTGTGTTTATGTCCATTATGTCCACTCCACTTCAGCTTCCTCCTATAAATTGTTTTGTCTGCCAGCTCTGCACAAGATGGATTATCTGATGGCTATGAGAACAATCAAGTATGATGGGTAACAGTTGATGTCTCCTACTTTATCTCAGTTTGGGTCTCACCCCTTAACAAACAGCCAATGATCCAAATGGCAAACACCCAAAAAATCCAGATGTGAAAGAAAGGGTATTAATGTGCAAGCACAGGTAAAGTCAGTGCAAGCTGCACTTGCTTATAGACCTCGGAATCCACCAACAAGACACAGAGGCATAAGAAAAACTGGTTAATTCTGCTGCTCACGACACTAGTTGGTGTTTATTTGAGAGTACTCTACCTAAAATATGTCTGCACTGTATGTTCTGATCAGTCTACAGCCTACAGTTTCAGCCTGAAACGTGCTTAAACTGACGAATACTGAAAACGTAGCTCCTTCAGCTAAATACTATATCAAATAAAAAAATCATCTCAATCTAATTGGAATCTCAGTGTAATTATGTAATATTTTTTCATTATGCTCATGGTGATGTGCACAGATATATCTGGCTACCAAAAGAGAAACTTGTTTGTTATACTGATACTGCCCAGCTCGATTTCCTACATTTACCACATTTTTATTCTGGACTCTTTAAAGGTATATGATACTCCTGTATGACTGACCAATAAAACTCCACAAAGGGGAGAGGCTCAGAGGAGATAGGCAAGGGTGATGCACCCATGAAGCTCAGGGAGAAAAATAGGATGTGACTCACCACAAGCTGTTGCAAACAAAGCCAGTGTATCTCAACACAAAGGGGACTGGAGGGTGGCCTTAGTTTGAGACAAGCAGCTATCAACATTTGGGTGGATCCACAGATTACATTGACAGTTTGTTGTGTAAATATTTCTCCCTGAGCTCACTGAAAGAGAATGGTTCTTTGAGTTAGGGACACAGCATGAGGGGGGTTATACAAGGCTCAGCCCAACAAGGAGTATAAAAACTGAACAACCAACTGAAGAATTCCAACAAGGGTGATGGACTTGAGCTGTTTCACCCCACATACTTCTTTGCAGTGACTGGGGACATCCAGCATCACGATGGTGATCATATTACAGAGAGGGAAGTGGAGGTCACATAGGTATTGTGACTGAAATCTATGTTGCAGTTGCTGTATTTTGCTAAGTGTGACCTCACATTTGTATTGTGATTTTGTCACAAATGAGTGGCTTAGGTGGCTTAAATAGTCATCAGCAAAGATGTTGGCAAAAGGAGGTTTAGTATAAAAATGAAGGTGTGGCTAAGTTCATTGGCAAGATTTGCTCTACTTCTTACTGGGTGGTTACAGTACACAGAAAAAAAAAACGGACTAAAATCTAAAACCAATCAGTCTAAAAATAAAATCAATATAAAATGATCTGTGTGGAGTCTGGGAGTGGAAAAAGGGTAAGGTTAGGAAAGCATAAGGATAAAAAGGAATAAGGGAGTTTCTTCTATTGAGTCACAAGGTTCAGAGTGCACAGTCTTACCAAACTTTACCCCAGCCTTGACCAACAGTTTAAGGCTAAAGATTTTAACAGCACTTGAACTTAACAGAACTTAATTGATAGCCAAATTTAAACAATTTAACAAAAGAATATTTAGAATGTACTATAAGCACAACAGTAACCCACTTATAGGCCTAACTTACTTAGGAATCTAATATACTTAAGAATATTAAGAGAGCAGAATTCATAACACATTTGCTGTAGTATATTTACACTGGCATGCACATAGACCTAAGGAGTATGCAGAAGGAATACCTGTGAAAAATTCAGCTTGAGTTCAGTGAAGTACTCTGAGTACAGCGAACTTGAGAGTTCACAACCTCAAGAGGTGTCCCACTCAGAGGGAAATGCTGGTTGCAGCCTGCTGTGGTCCAGGAGAGCTCAAAGGATCTCACTTGGGACTGCTGTTTACAGGGCAGCAAGAGAGTTGGCCTTAGAAATTTTCCATCCTGAACAAAATTTGGGTTGGTAACTTTCTTTGAAAGTTCAATAACAAAAATGCTGTTCCACTTGGGTTGTTATTCAGGCAAGAAAAATAAGTTTCCAAGGCTGTTTGTTAAAAATCTGGCGCTCATTAGACAGCAGAAGTTCCTGAGAGCAGACAATGTTTCCAATAAACTCAAGAGGAGCTAAGCCCAAGAGCTGTTCATCAAGGCCTAACAAGCATTTCTGAGGTCATAGTGCAGCCTGAGGGAGCAGGGCTGTGAGGGGAGCAGTTGTTCCACCACAGGTTTCAGCATTTTATGTATCATTCTGCTTAATTGAAAACCCTATGTAAAATCAAATGTATTGAAATAAATGAATTTGGCATTAAACATCACACAGTCCACATGTGGAACATCTGAAAGAATCTGGTGAGATTATTGGACTCTGCAAATCAAGCCTGGCTGTTCTTCTTTCTGAAATTATCCAAAATCAAAAGTACAAATGAGCAAACACTTAGAGAAAGACTTTCCTATTTGTTAAAGATGGGGCAATGGCGAAAGTAAAAGCTATTATTATAGAATCTATTCACTCATCTTAATGATTATAAAGACAGTGACAACAGCCACCTTTATTTAAGGTTTTAAATTTTGCATGTTTATCTATGTATACAGAAACAGGTATTTTAATTACAGTGCAATAAAATTAACTTCATGATGTTTCATTGCATGCCATGAATAATATATAAGAAGTACAGTGAAATCTATCTCCATATTCCCAAGTTTGATGATGCAGATTAGTGAATTTGAATATTGTATTCAGCTGTAGTGAAGGGAAAACGATGGGCTTGGTTGACAGAAGCTTTCATTTCCAAGTGCCACCTCTTCACCCCACTTATATTACAGCAGTGAACACTTTCCAATGAGCCATTTCTCACATGCAGAGGTTCAAATCTGGCTTTGTGGCCACTGTTCACACAGTGCCCATCTCTCACAGATTTAAGCAAAGAGGATCACTGTAAATGTCTGTGGAGTAATATACCATTTTCTCATGAGACACTTTCTGGCTTTCTGAAGGTGATTTAGTAAACTTGCCTCCCTGCATAACCAAATGTCATTCCATCCTTCTTGCAGGGCTTTTGTCTTATTTCGTCTCTCTATGGTGTGAAAGAGCATAGTGTTATTTACTGAGTTTATGATGCTGAAGGCCTTTTGCTGGTGTCAGTTCTGCTAAACCCAAAGTTGAATTCTCAAGTTTTTTACCTCACTGGGGAAGAAAGGCTTTAATTGCCCTCAGACTCCAGGAAGATAAGTAAATCCCCAGAAATCTTATAAAGTTTGACCTTCCCAAACACTCAGAAATCGCTTGATTAAATATCATGTACCCCAAATAATAAACAAAGACAGTCCTTCAGTTGCCCAGTGCTGTAAGTGAAGAGTGAGAGCATGCTTGCATGTTCCCATAAATCTCAGTAAACTTTAAGATTGTGGGAGGTAATTAAACCCACCTATTAACACTATCCTTTAGATTTTGCTTGAATTTTAAGCCAAAGAGTGTTGATGGGCCAAACACCTCACAAAAAAAGGTTTTAAGGTGAACCAATGTTGCTATAAAGGTTCCTATAAATCCTCTTTTTTTTTTTTTTTTTGTGCAAGCATGCCCATGTGTGTGAAAAATGTCAGGTTTTGCTACCTTTAAAAGTAATCTCTACCCAATGCACCAGCTCTGGCATTGTGAATTGATCATTTTGTTTGTGAAAGAAGATATCGTTTATGTCAAAAGTCAACCTCCTTCATGGAAAAAAGAAACTGATTCCAGATTCAGTAGAACTCAGTAAGTTCAGTAATGAGTAGGATGTTGCATGAAACTTGTGGATAAATACAAGTACTTCCTCCCCTTTCCCTCTCCCCTTTTCCCATCTTTTTTTTTTCCTTTTCAACTTTAATTTCTTTATATTTTATGTGCTGCAAGAAATTTCATGATAAAAGCCTGAAGACATGAGATAAGACACAAGAAATAAACCAACCTCTAAAAATCTTATGTTATGTGTCTTTCATTTACCCATAAAACACTTGTATTCTTGTAAGTAAATAAGAATGAAAGTGCCTATAAAATATGCAAAAATGTGGCCCCATCTTCAGGATATTTGATTTACTTGGGAAAAAACCCTATCAAATTTATGCAATTTTGTGTGTAAATATGCTTGTTTTCATTATATGTTACACCAAGTGCCAACTACAGGAGGCAGATTGCTTGAACTTTCCCTTCTGAAGGGTAATGAAGCCCACATGTTCCAAGAAATATTAGGATGACACAATGATGTTATTTCAGGTTATTACTTCCTCTGGCCTTTATATTATTTTGACACCAGAATGCTTGTGACTGACAAAGCACAGATGCTTAGAACATTACACATTTCAATAGGAGGAGAAGATCCCTTTGCCTTCCAGTGTGTGTTCCCGTTGTCACGGATTCAAAGCTCTAGTTTTAGCTTTAAAAGATGAGGGCGGGATGAGTGATGAAACAAATGCTAGGTTTTATTTTCATCCTGTTTTTTGAATTTGATAGACTTTTAAAATCTGGCTTGTGAGAGGCAATTTCAGACACTTCTCTTAGCACTGTCCAATTATGCTTTGGCTGCAGCTCACCATATCTATCAAAGAGTCACAGATGCTTTCATGTAGGCAATATATTGCTTTTTCAGACCCAAGAGAGGGGAAAAATCAGGCACCCCAGCGCCTTCTCCTTAAGTAGGTGTTGAGCAAATTAGCCCCATTACAATACAGCATGCATTAGTCCATTAAAGAGCTGGAGGAAGATTCCTTTGTGTAAATAACAAAATGGTTTCACAGTATATTTGTATTAATAATTTCCTGTTGTTCTTTCAAGAAAGTTCTTGATAACTGATATTTAAAAAGGTCTTAATTTCCACATGAGCATGCCTTCAAAACAAACAAGCAAACAAACAAGCAAACCAAACCCAAGTAATGGAAGAAAACCTTCTCATGTATTTATCATCAAATCAAATTGCTTTTTGGCTCAAAGGACACAACAATTTCTCAATTTGCAAATACCTGTATAGTCATCCTATGATTAATGTGGCTTCCCCAAATCATTTATGCTGCTGTTCCCAGATTTAATGGTAGGCCATGAAAAAGAGCAGGAATTTGGGCCTTCATTTAGAGGACTTAGACATCCCACCTGGAATGAACCTGCTCAATTCACATCAGCAGGACTGGGGCTCTTCGAGTGTCTTGAGATACTGGATTGGAAAGTCTTATGGTAATGAACTGATGTCTTGGCTGTAAATTTGGCCTCTTTTCACACTCCTCTTACACAAGAAGTTTAAAGATCAACTGAAAATGTACAAAAATTAGAAAAAAATACTATGAAAAATGCTGTATGATCTTGAAGTAGGGGTATTTCTCTTCTACCACAGACTACAGGAGACAGTGAGGTCGTTGTTGGACAGGAACCCACAAAATTAGAAGTGGAGATGCTGAAGAAAGACCTCACAGAAATATTTAACAGATGCAGAATTAGTTTATCAAGGGAAAAGGTGAAAATTCCTGCAGAAAACTGCTGAAGACAGTGGGCAGTGACGAGCTCCTCTGTTCCAGATAAGGTGGAAAGAATAAAGGATGTAGTCCCAAGAGCATCATCTGGCATATGGAGCTGTTGGGGATTATTCAGTTTAGATCTTCCTTTACAACTATTTTGTAGTTGTAAAATAGGACCTCATTTTCTAGACAGTATCTGACACTCAGTTCTTTTCAGCTATTCCAGTCTGATAAATAATACAGGTCTCTAAATCACCATACTCTGCCAAACAGATGCTTTAGTCAATCATCTTATTATGTATTAAATAGCTCATCCACTGTACTCTGCATTTAAGTCCTTAAAATCAGCTGCTCCTGAAGGCTATTGTTTATTCTGATCTTTCTGGACCTTAATTCCAGGATGTCACATCTTCAACTATCTAGAGCTACCTCTGATTTACATCAGATAATCAGATTTTTGTGCTTTGCTTCTTCATAAAAATAAAGATATAATGGATAAAAAGGGCTTCTCAACATGCAGATAGCCAGTGTCTGAAATAGTGAGAGAAATCCCCAGATATACTTAATGCTCCTTGATGAAATAATATTAGGAATATAAATTTTCTAACGTGATTTCCTTCACTACTCTAATTCTCTTGGTATTATTTTGATAGACCACTGAGGAGAGAGAAAAGAGCAATCCATATTTTTCCATTTGAGTAGATAATAAGCAAATTTTCCTGATTGAAATGTGCATCAGACCATTTAGAAAGATGAAGATTACTGTATGTAACGGAATGATTTTAATACACATTTACAAAGAAAGCAATTTCCTGTTACTCTGTAATACCAATTATCCATTCAAAAGAGTCTGAATTTTGCATCACCATGATTTTTTTCTTAAATATAATTTCATTCTCCAATAAAAGGAAATGAGATTCCTTTATACTTGGTCTTTATTTTGACAAAAATGCCAATTAGCTGCTTTATACCGTTTAAGACTTCCCTATTATGTGGATCAGAAAACGGCTTCAGCTATTCTTTTAAAATAAAGCAGCAATGTAATGTATTATAAAAGCTATTCTATAAAAGCTAATCTCTGTGCAGTAAACGGCCTCCATAAATCACTGGAAGCTCTCTCCAGCACCATTCCCTCAGTTTCAGGCTGGGCTACAAATCCCACATACCTTAATACTCATTCCATAAACAGCAATTTATGAGGGTTTCCCCTCTTGACCAGAAGGTCTCAGTTTCCTTTGTGTTTAATAGTGTTATAAAAAAAAACCAAAACCCAAAGCACTGAAAAGCTTCTAGTTCTGTAAGGTCACGGGAACATTGCACAGGTAACTCCTGAGCTGACAAAAAACTTTTGGGAGGTTTGTTTTTGTACCACAATTTCATTGACCGAATAAAATCAACAATACATCTCCAAAATACGGAAATTTTATTATATAAATCCCATCCCGGTGATTACTTTTGGGGAAAGAAAAAGCACAAGATGGGTAATATGGTCTTTTACTTACCTGTTTAAAACAGTGTCAGTTAAACAATTCTAAATTAACTGTAATTTTTATACTGAAATATTCCGTGCATCAAAGTTGCAAAATTAATTCATTCCGGTCTGTGCTGGTTGGCATTAGAAATCATACTGCTTGCAATTGGAAAGCTGTCATTTATTATTTTAGTTATAGGTGTGTTGCTCAGAATGTCTAAGGCTTCTTTTGATTAACAACTACATAACTCTGCATTGCACATCTGAAATCTGTTACAGAATTTCAATATGTAATAGACAGCAGTGAAGAAAAGATATCAAAACACTGACACTTTTCCTTTCCCAGACGAAGAATTCAGGTCTATTTTACACACTAGACATTTTACACACTTCCTATTTGGTTTTCATCTCCTTTCTCCCACATCATGCAGCTGAAATGGTTCTGATTGATGCATCTTTATGACACGAAAAATGAGGATCAGTTACCAAACAAAACCCCACTCTGTGTCCTTAAAAGAAATTGACAGTGTAATGCAAAAGGAATTTCCAGTTAAGATTTCCAAATCATATCTAACTTCCCAGAAAAGACCAGAAATTAAACCTTACTAAATTGGTGATGTTGGAGATTCCAGAAGTATATTAAAAAATTATTGCACTTGTGCAACTCATCTGCTTTCTCTCAGTTAAAGCTGCCATTGTATTTGCTAATGTGTCCTTGTTACTGTAGTGATGGAATCTATGTAGAAACCTGGAGAGATACTGATTGCTGCATCTGATATATAATTTTTCCCAATTTACCTTTGTAAGGTAAGGCTGTAAAATAGCATCATTTTTCTTAACAGAAAGGTGTGTACAGACATCCCAATTAGAGCATTGTCAGGAATCACACAGAAATAAGTTGGTGGTTACTTTTAAAACTATTAAGAGATGAAATTATTTTGTATTGTTTTTAAGTAACCATTCCCTAGTTCAAAGTTATTGCTGCACTGTGGAGGTTAAAATTGAATGGCAATTTGAATCTCACTTAAAGCTGACCAGCTTTATTGTAGATTAAAGTACTTTATATTTAATGAATATTCTTCTCCTCTAATAGCAAACATATATCACATGAATGTTTCACTTTTCTTTAAGTATTAATTTTTCTTAAGCTCAAATATCCATTAATATCAAATATTCGCCTGCTTCCATTAAGCCATTTCTGTATAATTTGCAAATGCAGATATTGCTCAGCTTTTTAATACCTCTCCATATTTTCCCTTTAAATATTTTGATTTTAATAGACTATTTCCATATTTATTTTTTTTTACAAACTGAGAATGCTTTTTTAATTTTCTTCTTCATTTATTAAGGTTCAGATTCTGTGATGGCAGCATTTGCATTTCTACTTTTTAGAGTTTCTTTTATTTTGAGGTTTATGTCCCTCCAGCTGCTCTCGTTGACTTGAATTTGCTGGGGGAGGAGGTTCCTTGCTTTTCCTACTGATGGGGCAGAGGGGACTCAAACAGCCCTGCTGTGAGTACAGTGGGCAAAAGGAGATTTAATTTTTGAAAGGCAAGGAAAAGTCAAGCCAAAGGTTCCTCACCCTTCCCTGTCCAGCAGGGAATGTCTATTTTCTCCCCAAGCATTTAACAGGAGGTTAAATGGGACACATCTAAATTACTTTTTATACTCAGGGAAAATTTCATCAGCACAGTCAGGGGAGTCCAGTGAGCTGCTTCTCTCACCTTCAACTAAACATGATTTTTTTTTTTGCTAATGTAATTCAACATTCCTGCATTTTTCATGGATATTCTCTGGGATGTTTTTAATTACCTAGAGCTAAGCTTATCTCTGATTCAGTCTGGGCCAGAGTTGACAAGTAACTTGCCTATCTCAGGGTTAGCACAAGGACCTCGAAAGTCAGAGGTAAACATGAGATGCCATTCCTGCTTTCTTCACACAGAGATGACAATAATTCCTTCTTGCCTCTAGAAACTGCAGGTTGTCTACACCCCAAGCCAGAGGGGAATAACTAATAGGGAAGAAGCCAAGACCAGATGCTCTTTCAAGTCTGCTTTTCATCTCTAACTTTGGATGAAATGTAAGTAGCTTCGGGTGAAGTTTAATTTGAAATTAGCACTGTAGTTGGACAGGAAATCTGCCTACGTAACTGATGCTGGAGACATTGTGGAATTCTTAAAAGTGTTTGAAAGCTTAAGTCAGATTGATTACAATGTCATTCAGGTACTTAAAAACCTATTTGGCATCAATGTATTTCTTTGGGAGACATAAATATATTTTAAAATGTACCGTTATTATTCATCTGTTCCTTACATATGAATGCAAGGTGCAGATATTTGTACAAAGGAGGTGAACTTTACCCACCTTCATGGATACCTAAGCTTCAAACAGCTCAAGCTTCATGAAATTAATGTCAGATGGTTTAAAATGAATCCTATATAGGACCTATGACAGACAGATAGCTTGGAGGGAACAAGAGATAATATGAATTGAATTTGTGTCCTGAAGTCTGAGATTAATGTGACTGATCTGAACATGCTACTTTCTGTATGTGGTGTTACTTTGAAGTGTGATAGTGGTGACAATTCTGAAGTCAGAGGGATTAATAAATCTTTTATCTGTTTAACCTGCCATGAGATTTCCTAATTTAATTTGTGGATAGTCTTCCTGGTCATTACACATGTGTGTCTTCCAGTGAAATCAAACTTGTCCAAAGCACCCAAGACTTAGTTTAACTTTCTACAGCGACATTCATTAAATTTAGATCCCAATGAACCAAAGCTTTTGCAAAAAGACAGCAATTTTCCACATCAAAGGTAGAGATCCAGTGTTCCATCATGAATTCTTTCCCCCATTTCTCACAGCCCTATGTGCTCTGAAAGAAGGCAACTTTAAAGATGGGATGAAACTGCCAACCAACCTAAATTCAACAGAAAATAAAATAGAATTTTTCTCAGAATATTGCAGGACTGCTTGCCTTTCTCTTCTACCTCAACCTCTACCTCAAAGCTGCCAAGGACTAAATGCAGATGGGGTAAAAAAATATTGTATTGATCCTGACTGTATTTAGCGTAGGGAAAAATCCTGCACCCACATCTTCTGGGTCAAAATAGTTTTTAATGCATTCCCTTGCTGGAGAGGCACTGTCTCATATTCTACACAGGGATCAGATGGCTTTCCTTCCTTTGATTCATCTCTTTTTGACTAGTGCAATATTAGACATCCTGAAAGTGAAGTATTATCTGAGATGATTGTACCAGCCTTAACTTCTCTCTTTGGTGTCTGATAACTATTTTTTCTCTTGCATAGCCAATGTCTAATGCAAAGAAGACAGCTTCATTGTTTTAGGAGGCTCCTGGGCAGGGTTTTGCAGGAGTCCCTCCTTGGAGAGTGGGACTCCTGTTTTCCCTCCCTGTCTTTGAATG